>NC_136854.1:8311245-8806245 GCF_951799975.1 Gobius niger
GGGTCTCAGGAGTCTCTGGGGTCTGTGGGGTCTGTGGTGTCTACGGGGTCTGTGGGGTCTGTGGAACTCTATGGGGTCTGTGGAGCCTGTTGTGTCTCTGGAATCTGTTTGGTCCGTGGAGCTCAGTGGTGTCTGTGGAGTCTCTGGGGACTGTGGGGTCTGTGGAGCTCTTTGGGGTCCGTGGAGTCTGTGGGGTCTGTGGAGCTCTCTGTTGTCTGTGGAGTCTGTGGAGTCCATGGGGTCTGTGGGGTCTTTTGAGCTCTGTGAGGTGTATTCGGTCTGTGGCATCTGTGGAGTCTGTGGGGACCGTGAAGTTTGTGGAGCTCTGTGGGGTCTGTGGAGTCTCTGGGGTCTGTGGGGTCTGTGGAGTCTGTGGAGTCTGTGGGGTCTGTGGGGTCTGTGAAGTCTGTTGAGTTCATGGGGTCTGTGGGGTCTTTGGAGCTCTGTGAGGTGTATGGGGTCTGTGGGGTCTGTGGAGTCTGTGGGGTCTGTGGAGTCTCTGGGGTCTGTGGGGTCTGTGGAACTCTGTTGGGTCTGGGGAGTCTTTGGAGGTCTGTGGGGTCTGTGCAGTCTGTGGGGTTTGTGGAGTCCTTGGGGTCTGTGAAGTCTGTGGAGCTCTGTGGGGTCTGTGGGGTGTGTGGAGCTCTGTAGTATATGTGGGCTTTGTGGGCTCTGTTGGGTCTGTGGAGTCTGTGGAGTCTGTGGTTTCTCTGGAGGTTTGTGGAGCTCTGTGGGCTCTTTGGAGTCTGTGGAGTCTATGGGGTCTGTGGGGTGTGTGGAGTCTTTGGAGTCCGTGGAGTCTGTGGGGTCTGTGGAGCTCTGTGGGGTCCGTGGAGTCTCTGGGATCTGTGGAGTCTGTGGAGTCCGTGGGGTCTGTGGGGTCTTTGGAGCTCTCTGAGGTGTATGGGGTCTGTGGCGTCTGTGGAGTCTGTGGGGTCTGTGAAGTTTGTGGACCACTGTGGGGTGTGTGGGGTCTATGGAGTCTCTGGGGTCTGTGGAGCTCTGTGGAGTCTGTTTAGTCCGTGGGGTCTGTGGAATCTGTGTAGCTCTGTTGGGTCTGTGGAGTCTGTGGGGTCTGTGGAGCTCCGTGGGGTCTTTTGAGTCTGTGGGGTCTCTGGAGTCTCTGGGGTCTGTGGGGTCTGTGGAGTCTGTGGGGTCTGTGGAGTCTCTGGGGTCTGTGGGGTCTGTGGAACTCTGTTGGGTCTGTGGAGTCTTTGGAGGTCTGTGGGGTCTGTGCAGTCTGTGGGGTTTGTGGAGTCCTTGGGGTCTGTGAAGTCTGTGGAGCTCTGTGGGGTCTGTGGGGTGTGTGGAGCTCTGTAGTATATGTGGGCTTTGTGGGCTCTGTTGGGTCTGTGGAGTCTGTGGAGTCTGTGGTTTCTCTGGAGGTTTGTGGAGCTCTGTGGGCTCTTTGGAGTCTGTGGAGTCTATGGGGTCTGTGGGGTGTGTGGAGTCTTTGGAGTCCGTGGAGTCTGTGGGGTCTGTGGAGCTCTGTGGGGTCCGTGGAGTCTCTGGGGTCTGTGGAGTCTGTGGAGTCCGTGGGGTCTGTGGGGTCTTTTGAGCTCTCTGAGGTGTATGGGGTCTGTGGCGTCTGTGGAGTCTGTGGGGTCTGTGAAGTTTGTGGAGCTCTGTGGGGTCTGTGGAGTCTCTGGGGTCTGTGGGGTCTGTGGGGTCTGTGGAGTCTGTGGGGTCTGTGGGGTCTGTGAAGTCTGTTGAGTCCATGGGGTCTGTGGGGTCTTTGGAGCTCTGTGAGGTGTATGGGGTCTGTGGGGTCTGTGGAGTCTGTGGGGTCTGTGGAGTCTCTGGGGTCTGTGGGGTCTGTGGAACTCTGTTGGGTCTGTGGAGTCTTTGGAGGTCTGTGGGGTCTGTGCAGTCTGTGGGGTTTGTTTAGTCCTTGGGGTCTGTGAAGTCTGTGGAGCTCTGTGGGGTCTGTGGGGTGTGTGGAGCTCTGTAGTATATGTGGGCTTTGTGGGCTCTGTTGGGTCTGTGGAGTCTGTGGAGTCTGTGGTTTCTCTGGAGGTTTGTGGAGCTCTGTGGGCTCTTTGGAGTCTCTGGAGTCTATGGGGTCTGTGGGGTGTGTGGAGTCTTTGGAGTCCGTGGAGTCTGTGGGGTCTGTGGAGCTCTGTGGGGTCCGTGGAGTCTCTGGGGTCTGTGGAGTCTGTGGAGTCCGTGGGGTCTGTGGGGTCTTTGGAGCTCTCTGAGGTGTATGGGGTCTGTGGCGTCTGTGGAGTCTGTGGGGTCTGTGAAGTTTGTGGACCACTGTGGGATGTGTGGGGTCTATGGAGTCTCTGGGGTCTGTGGAGCTCGGTGGGGTCTGTTTAGTCCGTGGGGTCTGTGGAATCTGTGTAGCTCTGTTGGGTCTGTGGAGTCTGTGGGGTCTGTGGAGCTCCGTGGGGTCTTTTGAGTCTGTGGGGTCTGTGGAGTCTCTGGGGTCTGTGGGGTCTGTGGAGTCTGTGGGGTCTGTGGAGTCTCTGGGGTCTGTGGGGTCTGTGGAACTCTGTTGGGTCTGTGGAGTCTTTGGAGGTCTGTGGGGTCTGTGCAGTCTGTGGGGTTTGTGGAGTCCTTGGGGTCTGTGAAGTCTGTGGAGCTCTGTGGGGTCTGTGGGGTGTGTGGAGCTCTGTAGTATATGTGGGCTTTGTGGGCTCTGTTGGGTCTGTGGAGTCTGTGGAGTCTGTGGTTTCTCTGGAGGTTTGTGGAGCTCTGTGGGCTCTTTGGAGTCTGTGGAGTCTATGGGGTCTGTGGGGTGTGTGGAGTCTTTGGGGTCTGTGGGGTTTGTAAAGCTCTTTGGGGTCCTTGGAGTCTCGGAGGTATGTGGGGTCTGTGGAGCTCTGTGGGGTCTGTGAAATCTGTGGAGTCTCAGAGGTGTGTGGTGTCTTTGGAGCTCTGTGGGGTCTGGGGAGTCTGTGGGGTCTGTGGAGTCTTTGGAGTCTCTGGGGTCTGTGGAGGTCTGTGGGGTATATGGAGTCTGCGGACTCTTTTGAGTCTGTTGGCTCTGTGGGCTAAGCGGGGTCTGCGGAGTCTCTGCAGTCTGTGGGGTCTGTGGAGCTCTGTGGGATTTGTGGAGTCGGTGGAGTCTATGTTGTCTGTGGAGTTTGTGGAGTCTGTGGGCTCTGTTGGCTCTGTTGGGTCGGTGGACTGTATGGGGTCTGTGGAGCTCTGTGTGGTCTGTTGAGTCTGTGGGGTCTGTGGAGTCTTAGGGGTCTGTTTGGTCTGTGGAGCTCTTTTGGGTCTGTCGAGTGTCTGGGGTCTGTGGGGTCTGTGGAGTCTGTGTGGTTTGTGGGGTCTGTGGAACTCTGTGGAGTCTGTGGAGTCAGTGGGGTCTGTGGAGCTCCGTGGGGTCTGTTGAGTCCGTGGGGTCTGTGGAGTCGGCGGGCTCGCTGGGCTCTGTGGGGTCTGTGGAGTCTGTGTAGCTCTGTGGGGTCTCTGGAGTCTGTGGGGTCCGTGGAGCTCCTTGGGGTCTGTGTAATTTATTTATTTATTTGATAGGGACAATGCATATTAATGAACAGTTGCACATGACCACTGTAAATATGCCAGATTATAGCAGAGATGCTAATCTGTGGAGTCGGTTGGGTCTGTGGAGTCCGTGGGGTCCGTGGGGTCAGTGGAGTCTGTGGAGCTCTGTGGGGTTGTTTGAGTCTGTGGGGTCTGTGGGCTCTGTAGGGTCTGCGGAGTCTCTGCAGTCTGTGGGGTCTGTGGAGCTCTGTGGGATCTGTGGAGTCGGTGGAGTCTATGTGGTCTGTGGAGTTTGTGGAGTCTGTGGGCTATGTGGGCTCTGTTGGGTCGGTGGACTCTTTGGGGTCTGTGGAGTCTCTACAGTCTGTGGGGTCTTTGGCGCTCTTTGGGATCTGTGGAGTCAGTGGAGTCTATGTGGTCCGTGGAGTTTGTAGAGTCTGTGGGCTCTGTTGGCTCTGTTGGTTCGGTGGACTATGTGGGGTCTGTGGAGCTCTGTGTGGTCTGTTGAGTCAGTGGGGTCTGTGGAGTCTATGGGGTCTGTGGGGTCAGTGGAGCTCTGTTGGGTCTGTGGGCTCTGTGGGCTTAGTGGGGTCTGTGGAGCTCTGTGTGGTCTGTTGAGTCCGTGGGGTCTGTGGAGTCTGTGGAGCTCTGTGGGGTGTGTGGAGTCCGTGGGGTTTGTGGAGTCTGTGGAGCTCTGTGGGGTGTGTGGGGTCTGTGAGGTCTGTGGTGTCTGTTGAACTCTCTGGGGTTTGTGGAGCATGTGGTGTCCGTGGAGTCTGTGGGGTTTGTGGAGTCGGTGGGCACTTTGGGTTCTGTGGGTTCTGTGGAGTCTTTGGGGTCTGTGGAGCTCCGTGGGGTCTGTTGAGTCTGTTGAGTATGTGGAGTCTATGGAATCTATGGGATCGGTGGAGCTCTCTGGGGTCTGTGGAGCCTGTGGTGTCCGTGGAGTCTGATGGGTCTGTGGTGCTCTTTGGGTACTTTGGAGTCTGTGGAGCTCTTGGGGTCTGTGGAGTCTGTGGGGTCTGTTGAGCTCTTTGTGGTCTGTTGAGTCTGTGGGGTGTATGTAGTCTTTTGAGTCAGTGGTGTCTGTGGAGTCTGTGCGGTCTGTGGAGCTCTGTGTTGTCTGTGGGGTTTGTGGAGCTCTTTGGGGTCTGTGGAGTCTCAGAGGTATGTGGGGTCTGTGGAGCTCTGTGGAGTCTGTGGAGTCTGTGGAGTCTCAGAGGTATGTGGGGTCTGTGGAGCTCTGTGGGGTCTGTGGAGTCTGTGGAGTCTCAGAGGTGTTTGGTGTCTTTGGAGTTCTGTGGGGTCTGGGGAGTCTGTGGGGTCTGTGGAGCTCTGTTGGGTATGTGGAGTTCGTGGGGTCAGTGTAGCTCTGTGGGGTCTGTGGAGCTCTGTGGGGTCTGTGTAGTCAGTGGAGTCTATGGGGTCTCTGGGGTCGGTGGAGCTCTGTTGGGTCTGTGGGCTCTGTGGGGTCTGTGGCGTCTGTGGAGTCTGTGGGGACTGTGAAGTTTGTGGAGCTCTGTGGGGTCTGTGGAGTGTATGGGGTCTGTGGAGCTCTGTGGGGTCTGTGGAGTCTGTGGGGTCTGTGGGGACTGTGAAGTTTGTGGAGCTCTGTGGGGTCTGTGGAGTCTCTGGGCTCTGTGGGGTCTGTGGGGTGTGTGGAGCTCTGTAGTATATGTGGGCTTTGTGGGCTCTGTGTGGTCTGTGGAGTGTTTGGAGTCTGTGGGGTCTCTGGAGGTTTGTGGAGCTCTATGGGCTCTTTGGAGTCTGTGGAGTCTATGGGGTCTGTGGGGTGTGTGGAGTCTGTGGGGTCTCAGGAGTCTCTGTGGTCTTTGGGGTCTGAGGATTCTATGGAGTCTCTGGGGTCTGTGGAGCTATATGGGGTCTGTGGAGCCTGTTGTGTCTGTTGAATCTGTTTGGTCCATGGAGCTCAGTGGTGTCTGTGGAGTCTGTGGAGCTCTTGGGGTCCGTGGAGTCTGTGGAGTCTGTGGAGTCCGTGGGGTCTCTGTGGTATTTGGAGCTCTCTGAGGTGTATGGGGTCTGTGGCGTCTGTGGAGTCTGTGGGGTCTGTGAAATTTGTGGAGCTCTGTGGGGTCTGTGGGGTCTATGGAGTCTCTGGGGTCTGTGGGGTCTGAGTAGTAGGTTGAGTCTGTGGGGTGCGTGGAGTCTATGGGGTCTTTGGGGTCTGTGGAGCTCTGTGGGGTGTGTGGAGTCCGTGGGGTCTCTGGGGTCTGTGGAGTGTGTGGGGTCTGTGGGGTCTGTGGGGTCTGTGGAACTATATGGGGTCTGTGGAGTCCGTGGGGTCTTTGGAGCTCCGTGGGGTCTGTTGAGTCCGTGGGGTCTGTTGAGTCTGTGTAGCTCTGTGGGGTCTGTGGAGTATGTGGGGTCTGTGGAGCTCTTTGGGGTCTTTTGAGTCTGTGGGGTCTTTGGAGTCTCTGGGGTCTGTGGGGTCTGTGGAGTTCTTTGAGGTCTGTGGGCTCTGTGGGGTCTGTGGCGTCTGTGGAGTCTGTGGGGACTGTGAAGTTTGTGGAGCTCTGTGGGGTCTGTGGAGTGTATGGGGTCTGTGGAGCTCTGTGGGGTCTGTGGAGTCTGTGGGGTCTGTGGGGACTGTGAAGTTTGTGGAGCTCTGTGGGGTCTGTGGAGTCTCTGGGCTCTGTGGGGTCTGTGGGGTGTGTGGAGCTCTGTAGTATATGTGGGCTTTGTGGGCTCTGTGTGGTCTGTGGAGTGTGTGGAGTCTGTGGGGTCTCTGGAGGTTTGTGGAGCTCTATGGGCTCTTTGGAGTCTGTGGAGTCTATGGGGTCTGTGGGGTGTGTGGAGTCTGTGGGGTCTCAGGAGTCTCTGTGGTCTTTGGGGTCTGAGGATTCTATGGAGTCTCTGGGGTCTGTGGAGCTATATGGGGTCTGTGGAGCCTGTTGTGTCTGTTGAATCTGTTTGGTCCATGGAGCTCAGTGGTGTCTGTGGAGTCTGTGGAGCTCTTGGGGTCCGTGGAGTCTGTGGAGTCTGTGGAGTCCGTGGGGTCTCTGTGGTATTTGGAGCTCTCTGAGGTGTATGGGGTCTGTGGCGTCTGTGGAGTCTGTGGGGTCTGTGAAATTTGTGGAGCTCTGTGGGGTCTGTGGGGTCTATGGAGTCTCTGGGGTCTGTGGGGTCTGAGTAGTCTGTTGAGTCTGTGGGGTGCGTGGAGTCTATGGGGTCTTTGGGGTCTGTGGAGCTCTGTGGGGTGTGTGGAGTCCGTGGGGTCTCTGGGGTCTGTGGAGTGTGTGGGGTCTGTGGGGTCTGTGGGGTCTGTGGAACTATATGGGGTCTGTGGAGTCCGTGGGGTCTTTGGAGCTCCGTGGGGTCTGTTGAGTCCGTGGGGTCTGTTGAGTCTGTGTAGCTCTGTGGGGTCTGTGGAGTATGTGGGGTCTGTGGAGCTCTTTGGGGTCTTTTGAGTCTGTGGGGTCTTTGGAGTCTCTGGGGTCTGTGGGGTCTGTGGAGTTCTTTGAGGTCTGTGGAGCCTGTGGTGTCTGTGGAGTCTGAGGGGTCTGTGGTGCTCTGTGGGGTCTGTAGAGTCTGTGGACCTCTTTGGGGTCCGTGGAGTCTCTGGGGTCTGTGGAGCTCTGTGTGGTCTGTTGAGTCTGTGATGTGTGTGGAGTCTGTGGGGTCTGAGGAGTCTGAGGGGTCTGTGGAGCTCTGTGGGGTATGTGGAGTCCGTGGGGTCTCTGGAGTCTCAGAGGGCATGTGGATCTCTGTGGGGTCTGTGGAGTCTGTGGGTTTTAGTGGTCTGTGGAGTTTGTGGGGTCTATGGGGTCTGTGGAGCTCTGTGGACTCTGTGGAGTCTGTGGAGTCTATGGGGTCTGTGGGGTCAGTGGAGCTCTGTGGGCTCTGTGGAGTCTGTGGAGTCTATGGGGTCTGTGGGGTCTGTGGAGTCTTTGGAGTGTGTGGGGTGTGTGGAGTCTATGGAGCTCTGTGGGGTGTGTGGAGTCTGTGGGGTCTGTGGAGTCTGTGGAGCTCTGTGGGGTGTGTGGGGTCTGTGGGGTCTGTTGTGTCTGTTGAACTCTCTGGGGTTTGTGGAGCATGTGGTGTCCGAGGAGTCTGTGGGGTTTGTGGAGTCGGCGGGCACTTCGGGCTCTGTGGGGTCTGTGGATGCTGTGGGGTCTGTGGAGCTCTGTGTGGTCTGTGGGGTTTGTAAAGCTCTTTGGGGTCCTTGGAGTCTCAGAGGTATGTGGGGTCTGTGGAGCTCTGTGGGGTCTGGGGAGTCTGTGGGGTCTGTGGAGTCGGTGGAGTCTATGGGGTCTGTGGGGTCAGTGGAGCTCTGTCGGGTCTGTGGGATCTGTGGGGTCTGTGGAGTCTTTGGAGTGTCTGGGGTGTGTGGAGTCTATGGAGCTCTGTGGGGTGTGTGGAGTCCCTGGGGTCTGTGGAGTCTGTGGAGCTCTGTGGGGTGTGTGGGGTCTGTGGTGTCTGTTGAACTCTCTGGGGTTTGTGGAGCATGTGGTGTCCGAGGAGTCTGTGGGGTTTGTGGAGTCGGCGGGCACTTCGGGCTCTGTGGGGTCTGTGGAGCTCTGTGTGGTCTGTGGGGTTTGTAAAGCTCTTTGGGGTCCTTGGAGTCTCGGAGGTATGTGGGGTCTGTGGAGCTCTGTGGGGTCTGTGAAATCTGTGGAGTCTCAGAGGTGTGTGGTGTCTTTGGAGCTCTGTGGGGTCTGGGGAGTCTTTGGGGTCTGTGGAGTCTTTGGAGTCTCTGGGGTCTGTGGAGGTCTGTGGGGTATATGGAGTCTGCGGACTCTTTGGAGTCTGTTGGCTCTGTGGGCTAAGCGGGGTCTGCGGAGTCTCTGCAGTCTGTGGGGTCTGTGGAGCTCTGTGGGATTTGTGGAGTCGGTGGAGTCTATGTTGTCTGTGGAGTTTGTGGAGTCTGTGGGCTCTGTTGGCTCTGTTGGGTCGGTGGACTGTATGGGGTCTGTGGAGCTCTGTGTGGTCTGTTGAGTCTGTGGGGTCTGTGGAGTCTTAGGGGTCTGTTTGGTCTGTGGAGCTCTGTTGGGTCTGTCGAGTGTCTGGGGTCTGTGGGTTCTGTGGAGTCTGTGTGGTTTGTGGGGTCTGTGGAACTCTGTGGAGTCTGTGGAGTCAGTGGGGTCTGTGGAGCTCCGTGGGGTCTGTTGAGTCCGTGGGGTCTGTGGAGTCGGCGGGCTCGCTGGGCTCTGTGGGGTCTGTGGAGTCTGTGTAGCTCTGTGGGGTCTCTGGAGTCTGTGGGGTCCGTGGAGCTCCTTGGGGTCTGTGTAATTTATTTATTTATTTCATAGGGACAATGCATATTAATGAACAGTTGCACATGACCACTGTAAATATGCCAGATTATAGCAGAGATGCTAATCTGTGGAGTCGGTTGGGTCTGTGGAGTCCGTGGGGTCCGTGGGGTCAGTGGAGTCTGTGGAGCTCTGTGGGGTTGTTTGAGTCTGTGGGGTCTGTGGGCTCTGTAGGGTCTGCGGAGTCTCTGCAGTCTGTGGGGTCTGTGGAGCTCTGTGGGATCTGTGGAGTCGGTGGAGTCTATGTGGTCTGTGAAGTTTGTGGAGTCTGTGGGCTATGTGGGCTCTGTTGGGTCGGTGGACTCTGTGGGGTCTGTGGAGTCTCTACAGTCTGTGGGGTCTTTGGAGCTCTGTGGGATCTGTGGAGTCAGTGGAGTCTATGTGGTCCCAGGAGTTTGTAGAGTCTGTGGGCTCTGTTGGCTCTGTTGGTTCGGTGGACTATGTGGGGTCTGTGGAGCTCTGTGTGGTCTGTTGAGTCAGTGGGGTCTGTGGAGTCTATGGGGTCTGTGGGGTCAGTGGAGCTCTGTTGGGTCTGTGGGCTCTGTGGGCTTAGTGGGGTCTGTGGAGCTCTGTGTGGTCTGTTGAGTCCGTGGGGTCTGTGGAGTCTGTGGAGCTCTGTGGGGTGTGTGGAGTCCGTGGGGTTTGTGGAGTCTGTGGAGCTCTGTGGGGTGTGTGGGGTCTGTGAGGTCTGTGGTGTCTGTTGAACTCTCTGGGGTTTGTGGAGCATGTGGTGTCCGTGGAGTCTGTGGGGTTTGTGGAGTCGGTGGGCACTTTGGGCTCTGTGGGTTCTGTGGAGTCTTTGGGGTCTGTGGAGCTCCGTGGGGTCTGTTGAGTCTGTTGAGTATGTGGAGTCTATGGAATCTATGGGATCGGTGGAGCTCTCTGGGGTCTGTGGAGCCTGTGGTGTCCGTGGAGTCTGATGGGTCTGTGGTGCTCTTTGGGTACTTTGGAGTCTGTGGAGCTCTTGGGGTCTGTGGAGTCTGTGGGGTCTGTTGAGCTCTTTGTGGTCTGTTGAGTCTGTGGGGTGTGTGTAGTCTTTTGAGTCAGTGGTGTCTGTGGAGTCTGTGCGGTCTGTGGAGCTCTGTGTGGTCTGTGGGGTTTGTGGAGCTCTTTTGGGTCTGTGGAGTCTCAGAGGTATGTGGGGTCTGTGGAGCTCTGTGGAGTCTGTGGAGTCTGTGGAGTCTCAGAGGTATGTGGGGTCTGTGGAGCTCTGTGGGGTCTGTGGAGTCTGTGGAGTCTCAGAGGTGTGTGGTGTCTTTGGAGTTCTGTGGGGTCTGGGGAGTCTGTGGGGTCTGTGGAGCTCTGTTGGGTATGTGGAGTCCGTGGGGTCAGTGTAAATCTGTGGGGTCTGTGGAGCTCTGTGGGGTCTGTGTAGTCAGTGGAGTCTATGGGGTCTCTGGGGTCGGTGGAGCTCTGTTGGGTCTGTGGGCTCTGTGGGGTCTGTGGCGTCTGTGGAGTCTGTGGGGACTGTGAAGTTTGTGGAGCTCTGTGGGGTCTGTGGAGTGTATGGGGTCTGTGGAGCTCTGTGGGGTCTGTGGAGTCTGTGGGGTCTGTGGGGACTGTGAAGTTTGTGGAGCTCTGTGGGGTCTGTGGAGTCTCTGGGCTCTGTGGGGTCTGTGGGGTGTGTGGAGCTCTGTAGTATATGTGGGCTTTGTGGGCTCTGTGTGGTCTGTGGAGTGTGTGGAGTCTGTGGGGTCTCTGGAGGTTTGTGGAGCTCTATGGGCTCTTTGGAGTCTGTGGAGTCTATGGGGTCTGTGGGGTGTGTGGAGTCTGTGGGGTCTCAGGAGTCTCTGTGGTCTTTGGGGTCTGAGGATTCTATGGAGTCTCTGGGGTCTGTGGAGCTATATGGGGTCTGTGGAGCCTGTTGTGTCTGTTGAATCTGTTTGGTCCATGGAGCTCAGTGGTGTCTGTGGAGTCAGTGGAGCTCTTGGGGTCCGTGGAGTCTGTGGAGTCTGTGGAGTCCGTGGGGTCTCTGTGGTCTTTGGAGCTCTCTGAGGTGTATGGGGTCTGTGGCGTCTGTGGAGTCTGTGGGGTCTGTGAAATTTGTGGAGCTCTGTGGGGTCTGTGGGGTCTATGGAGTCTCTGGGGTCTGTGGGGTCTGAGTAGTCTGTTGAGTCTGTGGGGTGCGTGGAGTCTATGGGGTCTTTGGGGTCTGTGGAGCTCTGTGGGGTGTGTGGAGTCCGTGGGGTCTCTGGGGTCTGTGGAGTGTGTGGGGTCTGTGGGGTCTGTGGAACTATATGGGGTCTGTGGAGTCCGTGGGGTCTTTGGAGCTCCGTGGGGTCTGTTGAGTCCGTGGGGTCTGTTGAGTCTGTGTAGCTCTGTGGGGTCTGTGGAGTATGTGGGGTCTGTGGAGCTCTTTGGGGTCTTTTGAGTCTGTGGGGTCTTTGGAGTCTCTGGGGTCTGTGGGGTCTGTGGAGTTCTTTGGGGTCTGTGGAGCCTGTGGTGTCTGTGGAGTCTGAGGGGTCTGTGGTGCTCTGTGGGGTCTGTAGAGTCTGTGGACCTCTTTGGGGTCCGTGGAGTCTCTGGGGTCTGTGGAGCTCTGTGTGGTCTGTTGAGTCTGTGATGTGTGTGGAGTCTGTGGGGTCTGAGGAGTCTGAGGGGTCTGTGGAGCTCTGTGGGGTAAGTGGAGTCCGTGGGGTCTCTGGAGTCTCAGAGGGCATGTGGATCTCTGTGGGGTCTGTGGAGTCTGTGGGTTTTAGTGGTCTGTGGAGTTTGTGGGGTCTATGGGGTCTGTGGAGCTCTGTGGACTCTGTGGAGTCTGTGGAGTCTATGGGGTCTGTGGGGTCAGTGGAGCTCTGTGGGCTCTGTGGAGTCTGTGGAGTCTATGGGGTCTGTGGGGTCTGTGGAGTCTTTGGAGTGTGTGGGGTGTGTGGAGTCTATGGAGCTCTGTGGGGTGTGTGGAGTCTGTGGGGTCTGTGGAGTCTGTGGAGCTCTGTGGGGTGTGTGGGGTCTGTGCGGTCTGTTGTGTCTGTTGAACTCTCTGGGGTTTGTGGAGCATGTGGTGTCCGAGGAGTCTGTGGGGTTTGTGGAGTCGGCGGGCACTTCGGGCTCTGTAAGGTCTGTGGATTCTGTGGGGTCTGTGGAGCTCTGTGTGGTCTGTGGGGTTTGTAAAGCTCTTTGGGGTCCTTGGAGTCTCAGAGGTATGTGGGGTCTGTGGAGCTCTGTGGGGTCTGGGGAGTCTGTGGGGTCTGTGGAGTCGGTGGAGTCTATGGGGTCTGTGGGGTCAGTGGAGCTCTGTCGGGTCTGTGGGATCTGTGGGGTCTGTGGAGTCTTTGGAGTGTCTGGGGTGTGTGGAGTCTATGGAGCTCTGTGGGGTGTGTGGAGTCCCTGGGGTCTGTGGAGTCTGTGGAGCTCTGTGGGGTGTGTGGGGTCTGTGGTGTCTGTTGAACTCTCTGGGGTTTGTGGAGCATGTGGTGTCCGAGGAGTCTGTGGGGTTTGTGGAGTCGGCGGGCACTTCGGGCTCTGTGGGGTCTGTGGAGCTCTGTGTGGTCTGTGGGGTTTGTAAAGCTCTTTGGGGTCCTTGGAGTCTCGGAGGTATGTGGGGTCTGTGGAGCTCTGTGGGGTCTGTGAAATCTGTGGAGTCTCAGAGGTGTGTGGTGTCTTTGGAGCTCTGTGGGGTCTGGGGAGTCTTTGGGGTCTGTGGAGTCTTTGGAGTCTCTGGGGTCTGTGGAGGTCTGTGGGGTATATGGAGTCTGCGGACTCTTTGGAGTCTGTTGGCTCTGTGGGCTAAGCGGGGTCTGCGGAGTCTCTGCAGTCTGTGGGGTCTGTGGAGCTCTGTGGGATTTGTGGAGTCGGTGGAGTCTATGTTGTCTGTGGAGTTTGTGGAGTCTGTGGGCTCTGGTGGCTCTGTTGGGTCGGTGGACTGTATGGGGTCTGTGGAGCTCTGTGTGGTCTGTTGAGTCTGTGGGGTCTGTGGAGTCTTAGGGGTCTGTTTGGTCTGTGGAGCTCTGTTGGGTCTGTCGAGTGTCTGGGGTCTGTGGGGTCTGTGGAGTCTGTGTGGTTTGTGGGGTCTGTGGAACTCTGTGGAGTCTGTGGAGTCAGTGGGGTCTGTGGAGCTCCGTGGGGTCTGTTGAGTCCGTGGGGTCTGTGGAGTCGGCGGGCTCGCTGGGCTCTGTGGGGTCTGTGGAGTCTGTGTAGCTCTGTGGGGTCTCTGGAGTCTGTGGGGTCCGTGGAGCTCCTTGGGGTCTGTGTAATTTATTTATTTATTTCATAGGGACAATGCATATTAATGAACAGTTGCACATGACCACTGTAAATATGCCAGATTATAGCAGAGATGCTAATCTGTGGAGTCGGTTGGGTCTGTGGAGTCCGTGGGGTCCGTGGGGTCAGTGGAGTCTGTGGAGCTCTGTGGGGTTGTTTGAGTCTGTGGGGTCTGTGGGCTCTGTAGGGTCTGCGGAGTCTCTGCAGTCTGTGGGGTCTGTGGAGCTCTGTGGGATCTGTGGAGTCGGTGGAGTCGGTGGAGTCTATGTGGTCTGTGAAGTTTGTGGAGTCTGTGGGCTATGTGGGCTCTGTTGGGTCGGTGGACTCTGTGGGGTCTGTGGAGTCTCTACAGTCTGTGGGGTCTTTGGAGCTCTGTGGGATCTGTGGAGTCAGTGGAGTCTATGTGGTCCCAGGAGTTTGTAGAGTCTGTGGGCTCTGTTGGCTCTGTTGGTTCGGTGGACTATGTGGGGTCTGTGGAGCTCTGTGTGGTCTGTTGAGTCAGTGGGGTCTGTGGAGTCTATGGGGTCTGTGGGGTCAGTGGAGCTCTGTTGGGTCTGTGGGCTCTGTGGGCTTAGTGGGGTCTGTGGAGCTCTGTGTGGTCTGTTGAGTCCGTGGGGTCTGTGGAGTCTGTGGAGCTCTGTGGGGTGTGTGGAGTCCGTGGGGTTTGTGGAGTCTGTGGAGCTCTGTGGGGTGTGTGGGGTCTGTGAGGTCTGTGGTGTCTGTTGAACTCTCTGGGGTTTGTGGAGCATGTGGTGTCCGTGGAGTCTGTGGGGTTTGTGGAGTCGGTGGGCACTTTGGGCTCTGTGGGTTCTGTGGAGTCTTTGGGGTCTGTGGAGCTCCGTGGGGTCTGTTGAGTCTGTTGAGTATGTGGAGTCTATGGAATCTATGGGATCGGTGGAGCTCTCTGGGGTCTGTGGAGCCTGTGGTGTCCGTGGAGTCTGATGGGTCTGTGGTGCTCTTTGGGTACTTTGGAGTCTGTGGAGCTCTTGGGGTCTGTGGAGTCTGTGGGGTCTGTTGAGCTCTTTGTGGTCTGTTGAGTCTGTGGGGTGTGTGTAGTCTTTTGAGTCAGTGGTGTCTGTGGAGTCTGTGCGGTCTGTGGAGCTCTGTGTGGTCTGTGGGGTTTGTGGAGCTCTTTTGGGTCTGTGGAGTCTCAGAGGTATGTGGGGTCTGTGGAGCTCTGTGGAGTCTGTGGAGTCTGTGGAGTCTCAGAGGTATGTGGGGTCTGTGGAGCTCTGTGGGGTCTGTGGAGTCTGTGGAGTCTCAGAGGTGTGTGGTGTCTTTGGAGTTCTGTGGGGTCTGGGGAGTCTGTGGGGTCTGTGGAGCTCTGTTGGGTATGTGGAGTCCGTGGGGTCAGTGTAGCTCTGTGGGGTCTGTGGAGCTCTGTGGGGTCTGTGTAGTCAGTGGAGTCTATGGGGTCTCTGGGGTCGGTGGAGCTCTGTTGGGTCTGTGGGCTCTGTGGGGTCTGTGGCGTCTGTGGAGTCTGTGGGGACTGTGAAGTTTGTGGAGCTCTGTGGGGTCTGTGGAGTGTATGGGGTCTGTGGAGCTCTGTGGGGTCTGTGGAGTCTGTGGGGTCTGTGGGGACTGTGAAGTTTGTGGAGCTCTGTGGGGTCTGTGGAGTCTCTGGGCTCTGTGGGGTCTGTGGGGTGTGTGGAGCTCTGTAGTATATGTGGGCTTTGTGGGCTCTGTGTGGTCTGTGGAGTGTGTGGAGTCTGTGGGGTCTCTGGAGGTTTGTGGAGCTCTATGGGCTCTTTGGAGTCTGTGGAGTCTATGGGGTCTGTGGGGTGTGTGGAGTCTGTGGGGTCTCAGGAGTCTCTGTGGTCTTTGGGGTCTGAGGATTCTATGGAGTCTCTGGGGTCTGTGGAGCTATATGGGGTCTGTGGAGCCTGTTGTGTCTGTTGAATCTGTTTGGTCCATGGAGCTCAGTGGTGTCTGTGGAGTCAGTGGAGCTCTTGGGGTCCGTGGAGTCTGTGGAGTCTGTGGAGTCCGTGGGGTCTCTGTGGTCTTTGGAGCTCTCTGAGGTGTATGGGGTCTGTGGCGTCTGTGGAGTCTGTGGGGTCTGTGAAATTTGTGGAGCTCTGTGGGGTCTGTGGGGTCTATGGAGTCTCTGGGGTCTGTGGGGTCTGAGTAGTCTGTTGAGTCTGTGGGGTGCGTGGAGTCTATGGGGTCTTTGGGGTCTGTGGAGCTCTGTGGGGTGTGTGGAGTCCGTGGGGTCTCTGGGGTCTGTGGAGTGTGTGGGGTCTGTGGGGTCTGTGGAACTATATGGGGTCTGTGGAGTCCGTGGGGTCTTTGGAGCTCCATGGGGTCTGTTGAGTCCGTGGGGTCTGTTGAGTCTGTGTAGCTCTGTGGGGTCTGTGGAGTATGTGGGGTCTGTGGAGCTCTTTGGGGTCTTTTGAGTCTGTGGGGTCTTTGGAGTCTCTGGGGTCTGTGGGGTCTGTGGAGTTCTTTGGGGTCTGTGGAGCCTGTGGTGTCTGTGGAGTCTGAGGGGTCTGTGGTGCTCTGTGGGGTCTGTAGAGTCTGTGGACCTCTTTGGGGTCCGTGGAGTCTCTGGGGTCTGTGGAGCTCTGTGTGGTCTGTTGAGTCTGTGATGTGTGTGGAGTCTGTGGGGTCTGAGGAGTCTGAGGGGTCTGTGGAGCTCTGTGGGGTAAGTGGAGTCCGTGGGGTCTCTGGAGTCTCAGAGGGCATGTGGATCTCTGTGGGGTCTGTGGAGTCTGTGGGTTTTAGTGGTCTGTGGAGTTTGTGGGGTCTATGGGGTCTGTGGAGCTCTGTGGACTCTGTGGAGTCTGTGGAGTCTATGGGGTCTGTGGGGTCAGTGGAGCTCTGTGGGCTCTGTGGAGTCTGTGGAGTCTATGGGGTCTGTGGGGTCTGTGGAGTCTTTGGAGTGTGTGGGGTGTGTGGAGTCTATGGAGCTCTGTGGGGTGTGTGGAGTCTGTGGGGTCTGTGGAGTCTGTGGAGCTCTGTGGGGTGTGTGGGGTCTGTGCGGTCTGTTGTGTCTGTTGAACTCTCTGGGGTTTGTGGAGCATGTGGTGTCCGAGGAGTCTGTGGGGTTTGTGGAGTCGGCGGGCACTTCTGGCTCTGTAAGGTCTGTGGATTCTGTGGGGTCTGTGGAGCTCTGTGTGGTCTGTGGGGTTTGTAAAGCTCTTTGGGGTCCTTGGAGTCTCAGAGGTATGTGGGGTCTGTGGAGCTCTGTGGGGTCTGGGGAGTCTGTGGGGTCTGTGGAGTCGGTGGAGTCTATGGGGTCTGTGGAGTCTTTGGAGTCTATGGGGTCTGTGGAGTCTTAGGGGTCTCTTTGGTCTGTGGAGCTCTGTTGGGTCTGTCGAGTGTCTTGGGTCTGTGGGGTCTGTGGAGTCTGTGTGGTTTGTGGGGTCTGTGGAGCTCTGTGGGGTCTGTGGAGTCAGTGGGGTCTGTGGAGCTCCGTGGGGTCTGTTGAGTCCGTGGGGTCTGTGGAGTTGGCGGGCTCGCTGGGCATTGTGGGGTCTGTGGAGTCTGTGTAGCTCTGTGGGGTCTGTGGAGTCCGTGGGGTCCGTGAAGCTCCGTGGGGTCTGTGTAATTTATTTATTTATTTGATAGGGACAATGCATATTAATGAACAGTTGCACATGACCACTGTAAATATGCCAGATTATAGCAGAGATGCTAATCTGTGGAGTCGGTTGGGTCTGTGGAGTCTCTGGGGTCCGTGGGGTCAGTGGAGTCTGTGGAGCTCTGTGGGGTCTGTGGAGTCCGTGGGGTCCATGGAGCTCTGTGGGGTCGTTTGAGTCTGTGGGGTCTGTGGGCTCTGTAGGGTCTGCGGAGTCTCTGCAGTCTGTGGGGTCTGTGGAGCTCTCTGGGATCTGTGGAGTCGGTGGAGTCTATGTGGTCTGTGGAGTTTGTGGAGTCTGTGGGCTATGTGGGCTCTGTTGAGTCGGTGGACTCTTTAGGGTTTGTGGAGTCTCTACAGTCTGTGGGGTCTTTGGAGCTCTGTGGGATCCGTGGAGTCCGTGGAGTCTATGTGGTCCGTGGAGTTTGTGGAGTCTGTGGGCTCTGTTGGCTCTGTTGGTTCGGTGGACTATGTGGGGTCTGTGGAGTCTATGGGGTCTGTGGGGTCAGTGGAGCTCTGTTGGGTCTGTGGGCTCTGTGGGCTTAGTGGGGTCTGTGGAGTCTGTGGAGTCCGTGGGGTCTGTGGAGTCTGTGGAGCTCTGTGGGGTATGTGGAGTCCGTGGGGTCTGTGGAGCTCTGTGGAGTCCGTGGGGTCTGTGGAGTCTGTGGAGCTCTGTGGGGTGTGTGGAGTCCGTGGGGTCTGTGGAGCTCCGTGGGGTCTGTTGAGTCTGTTGAGTATGTGGAGTTTGTGGAATCTATGGGGTCTATGGGATCGGTGGAGCTCTGTGGGGTCTGTGGAGCCTGTGGTGTCCGTGGAGTCTGATGGGTCTGTGGTGCTCTGTGGGGACTCTGGAGTCTGTGGAGCTCTTGGGGTCTGTGGAGTGTGTGGGGTCTGTTGAGCTCTTTGTGGTCTGTTGAGTCTGTGGGGTCTGTGGAGTCTATTGAGTCTGTGGTGTCTGTGGAGTCTGTGTGGTCTGTGGAGCTCTGTGTGGTCTGTGGGGTTTGTGGAGCTCTTTGGGGTCTGTGGAGTCTCAGAGGTATGTGGGGTCTGTGGAGCTCTGTGGGGTCTGTGGAGTCTGTGGAGTCTCAGATGTATGTGGGGTCTGTGGAGCTCTGTGGGGTCTGTGGAGCTCTGTGGGGTCTGTGGAGTCTGTGGGGTCTGTGGAGCTCTGTTGGGTTTGTGGAGTCCGTGGGGTCAGTGTAGCTCTGTGGGGTCTGTGGGGTCTCTGGAGCTCTGTGGGGTCTGTGTAGCTTGTGGAGTCTATGGGGTCTGTGGGGTCGGTGGAGCTCTGTTGGGTCTGTGGGCTCTGTGGGGTCTGTGGAGTCTGTGGAGTCTGTGGGGTCTTTGGAGCTCTGTGGGGTTTGTTTAGTCTGTGGGGTCTGTGGAGTGTATGGGGTCTGTGGAGCTCTGTGGGGTCTGTGGAGTCTGTGGGGTCTGTGGAGTCTCCGGGGTCTGTGGAGTCTGTGGAGCTCTTTGGTGTCTGTAGGGTCTGTGGATATCTTTGGGGTCTGTGGAGTCTGTGGAGTCCGTGGAGCTCTGTGGGTTCTGTGGAGTCTGTGGGGTCTGTGGAGCTCTGTGGGGTCTATTGAGTCATTGGGGTCTGTGGAGGCTGTGGAGGCTGTGGAGTCTGTGGGGTATGTGGAGCTCTGTGGGGTCCATAGAGTCTGTGGGCTCTGTGGGCTCTGTGAGGTCTGTGGGGTCAGTGGAGCTCTGTCGGATCTGTGGGGTCTGTTGAGTCAGTGGAGCTCTTTGGGATCTGTGGAGTCAATGGAGCTCTGTGGTGTCTGTGGAGCCTGTGGTGTCTGTGGAGTCTGTGGGGTCTCTGGCCTCTCTGGGCTCAGTGGGGTATGTGGAGCTTTTTGGGATCTGTGGAGTCGGTGGAGTCTATGGGGTCTGTGGAGTCTGTGGAGTCTGTGGGGTCTGTGGAGTCGTTGGGCTGTGTTAGGTCAGTGGGGTCTGTGGGGTCCGTGGAGCTCTGTGGGATCTGTGGAGTCGGTGGAGTCTATGGGGTCTCTGGAGTTTGTGGAGTCTGTGGAGTCTTTGGAGTCTGTGGGCTCAGTGGGCTCTGTTGGGTCGGTGGACTCTGTGTGGTCTGTGAAGTCTGTGGGGTTTGTGGAGCTCTGTGGGGTCTGTTGGGTCTGTGGGGTCTGTGAGGTCTGTCGTGTCTGTGGAACTCTTTGGGGTCTGTTGAACTCTCTGGGGTTTGTGGAGCATGCGGTGTCCGTGGAGTCTGTGGGGTTTGTGGAGTCGGCGGGCTCTTCGCGCTCTGCGGGGTCTGTGGAGTGTGTGGGGTATGTGGTTCTCCGTGGGGTCTGTTGAGTCTGTGGAGTCTTTGGAATCTATGGGGTCTATGGGATCTGTTTAGCTCTGTGGGGTCTGTGGAGTGTGAGGGTCTTTGGAGCTCTGTGGGGTCTGTGGAGTCTATGGAGTCTCAGAGGTATATGGGGTCTGTGGAGCTCTGTGGGGTCTGTGGTATCAGTGGAGTCTCAGAGATATGTGGGGTCTGTGGAGCTCTGTTGGGTTTGTGGAGTCCGGGGGGTCTGTGTAGCTCTGTGGGGTCAGTGGGGTCTTTGGAGCTCTGTGGGGTCTGTGTAGTCAGTGAAGTCTATGGGGTCTGTGGGGTCGGTGGAGCTCATTGGTGTCTGTGGGGTCTGTGGATATCTTTGGGGTCTGTGTAGGTCTGTGGGGTCTGTGGGTCTGTGGAGTCTGTGGGGTCTGTGGAGTCTCCGGGGTCTGTGGGGTCTGCGGATATCTTTGGGTTCTGTGGAGTCTGTGGAGTCCATGGGGTCTGTGGGGTCTTTGGAGCTTTGTCAGGTGTATGGGGTCTGTGGGGTCTGTGGAGTCTGTGGGGTCTGTGGATTCTGTTGGGTTTGTGGAGTCTCTGGGGTCTGTGGGGTCTGTGGAGTCTGTGGAGCTCTGTGGGTTCTGTGGAGTCTGTGGGGTCCGTGGAGCTCTGTGGGGTCTATTGAGTCATTGGGGTCTGTGGAGGCTGTGGAGTCTGTGGAGTCTGTGGGGTATGTGGAGCTTTGTGAGGTCTGTGGGGTCAGTGGAGCTCTGTCGGATCTGTGGGGTCTGTTGAGTCAGTGGAGCTCTTTGGGATCTGTGGAGTCAATGGAGCTCTGTGGTGTCTGTGGAGCCTGTGGTGTCTGTGGAGTCTGTGGGGTCTCTGGCCTCTCTGGGCTCAGTGTGGTATGTGGAGCTCTTTGGGGTCTGTGGAGTCTGTGGAGTCCATGGGGTCTGTGGGGTCTTTGGAGCTTTGTGAGGTGTATGGGGTCTGTGAGTTCTGTGGAGTCTGTGGGATCTGTGGATTCTGTTGGGTTTGTGGAGCTCTCTGGGTTCTATTGAGTCTTTGGGGTCTGTGGAGGCTATGGGGTTTGTGGAGCTCTGTGGGGTCTGTGGAGCCTGTGTTGTCTCTGGAATCTGTGGGGTCTGTGGAACTCTGTTGGGTCTTTGGAGCTCTTTGGGGTCTGTAGAGCATGTGGTGTCAGTGGAGTCTGTGGGCTCTGTGGGCTCTGTGGGGTCTGTGGAGCTCTGTGGGATCTGTGGAGTCGGTGGAGTCTGTGGGGTCTGTGGAGTCTTTGGAGTCTGTGGGGTATGTGGAGCTCTGTGGGGTCCGTGGAGTCTGTGGGCTCTCTGGGCTCTGTGAGGTCTGTGGGGTCAGTGGAGTCTGTGGAGCTCTATGGGTTCTGTGGAGTCTGTGGGGTCTGTGGAGCTCTGTGGGGTCTATTGAGTCATTGGGGTCTGTGGAGGCTGTGGAGTCTGTGGAGTCTGTGGGGTATGTGGAGCTCTGTGGGGTCCATAGAGTCTGTGGGCTCTGTGGGCTCTGTGAGGTCTGTGGGGTCAGTGGAGCTCTGTCGGATCTGTGGGGTCTGTTGAGTCAGTGGAGCTCTTTGGGATCTGTGGAGTCAATGGAGCTCTGTGGTGTCTGTGGAGCCTGTGGTGTCTGTGGAGTCTGTGGGGTCTCTGGCCTCTCTGGGCTCAGTGGGGTATGTGGAGCTTTTTGGGATCTGTGGAGTCGGTGGAGTCTATGGGGTCTGTGGAGTCTGTGGAGTCTGTGGGGTCTGTGGAGTCGTTGGGCTGTGTTAGGTCAGTGGGGTCTGTGGGGTCCGTGGAGCTCTGTGGGATCTGTGGAGTCGGTGGAGTCTATGGGGTCTCTGGAGTTTGTGGAGTCTGTGGAGTCTTTGGAGTCTGTGGGCTCAGTGGGCTCTGTTGGGTTGGTGGACACTGTGTGGTCTGTGAAGTCTGTGGGGTTTGTGGAGCTCTGTGGGGTCTGTTGGGTCTGTGGGGTCTGTGAGGTCTGTCGTGTCTGTGGAACTCTTTGGGGTCTGTTGAACTCTCTGGGGTTTGTGGAGCATGCGGTGTCCGTGGAGTCTGTGGGGTTTGTGGAGTCGGCGGGCTCTTCGCGCTCTGCGGGGTCTGTGGAGTGTGTGGGGTATGTGGTTCTCCGTGGGGTCTGTTGAGTCTGTGGAGTCTTTGGAATCTATGGGGTCTATGGGATCTGTTTAGCTCTGTGGGGTCTGTGGAGTGTGAGGGTCTTTGGAGCTCTGTGGGGTCTGTGGAGTCTATGGAGTCTCAGAGGTATATGGGGTCTGTGGAGCTCTGTGGGGTCTGTGGTATCAGTGGAGTCTCAGAGATATGTGGGGTCTGTGGAGCTCTGTTGGGTTTGTGGAGTCTGGGGGGTCTGTGTAGCTCTGTGGGGTCAGTGGGGTCTTTGGAGCTCTGTGGGGTCTGTGTAGTCAGTGAAGTCTATGGGGTCTGTGGGGTCGGTGGAGCTCATTGGTGTCTGTGGGGTCTGTGGATATCTTTGGGGTCTGTGTAGGTCTGTGGGGTCTGTGGGTCTGTGGAGTCTGTGGGGTCTGTGGAGTCTCCGGGGTCTGTGGGGTCTGCGGATATCTTTGGGTTCTGTGGAGTCTGTGGAGTCCATGGGGTCTGTGGGGTCTTTGGAGCTTTGTCAGGTGTATGGGGTCTGTGGGGTCTGTGGAGTCTGTGGGGTCTGTGGATTCTGTTGGGTTTGTGGAGTCTCTGGGGTCTGTGGGGTCTGTGGAGTCTGTGGAGCTCTGTGGGTTCTGTGGAGTCTGTGGGGTCCGTGGAGCTCTGTGGGGTCTATTGAGTCATTGGGGTCTGTGGAGGCTGTGGAGTCTGTGGAGTCTGTGGGGTATGTGGAGCTTTGTGAGGTCTGTGGGGTCAGTGGAGCTCTGTCGGATCTGTGGGGTCTGTTGAGTCAGTGGAGCTCTTTGGGATCTGTGGAGTCAATGGAGCTCTGTGGTGTCTGTGGAGCCTGTGGTGTCTGTGGAGTCTGTGGGGTCTCTGGCCTCTCTGGGCTCAGTGTGGTATGTGGAGCTCTTTTGGGTCTGTGGAGTCTGTGGAGTCCATGGGGTCTGTGGGGTCTTTGGAGCTTTGTGAGGTGTATGGGGTCTGTGAGTTCTGTGGAGTCTGTGGGATCTGTGGATTCTGTTGGGTTTGTGGAGCTCTCTGGGTTCTATTGAGTCTTTGGGGTCTGTGGAGGCTATGGGGTTCGTGGAGCTCTGTGGGGTCTGTGGAGCCTGTGTTGTCTCTGGAATCTGTGGGGTCTGTGGAACTCTGTTGGGTCTTTGGAGCTCTTTGGGGTCTGTAGAGCATGTGGTGTCAGTGGAGTCTGTGGGCTCTGTGGGCTCTGTGGGGTCTGTGGAGCTCTGTGGGATCTGTGGAGTCGGTGGAGTCTGTGGGGTCTGTGGAGTCTTTGGAGTCTGTGGGGTATGTGGAGCTCTGTGGGGTCCGTGGAGTCTGTGGGCTCTCTGGGCTCTGTGAGGTCTGTGTGGTCAGTGGAGCTCTGTCGGATCTGTGGGGTCTGTGGAGCCTGTGGAGCTCTTTGGGATCTGTAGGGTCAATGGAGCTCTATGGGGTCTCTCGAGCCTGTGGTGTCTGTGGAGCTCTTTGGGGTCTTTGCAGTCATAGGGGTCTGTGGAGCTCTGTGGGGTCTGTGGAGCCTGTGGTGTCTGTGGAGTCTGTGGGGTCTCTGGGCTGTGGGGACTGTGGAGCTCTGTGGGATCTGTGGAGTCGGTGGAGTCTATGTGGTCTGTGGAGTTTGTGGAGTCTGTGGGCTCTGTTGGGTCGGTGGACTCTGTGGGGTCTGTGGAGCTCTGTGTGTGATCTGTTGAGTGTGTGGGGTCTGTGGAGTCTTAGGGGTCTGTCGAGTGTCCGGGGTCTGTGGGGTCTGTGGAGTCTGTGTGGTCTGTGGAGTCTCTGTGGTCTGTGAGGTTTGTGGAGTCTGTGGAGCTCTGTGGGGTCTGTGGAGTCCGTAGGGTCCGTGGAGCTCTGTGGGGTCGTTTGAGTCTGTGGGGTCTGTGGAGCTCTGTGGGGTCTGTTGAGTCTGTAGGGTCTGTGGAGTCTGTGGGTTCTGTGGGGTCTGTTTGGTCTGTGGGGTCTGTGAGGTCTGTGGTGTCTGTGGAACTCTTTGGGGTCTGTGGAGTCTGTGGGGTCTGTGGAGCTATGTGGGGTCTGTGGGATCTGTGGAGCTCTCTGGGATCTGTGGAGTCGGTGGAGTCTATGGGGTCTGTGGTGTCTGTGGAGTCTGCGGGGTCTGTGTAGCTCTGTGGGGTCTGTGGAGTCTGTGGGGTCTGTGGAGCTATGTGGGGTCTGTGGGATCTGTGGAGCTCTCTGGGATCTGTGGAGTCGGTGGAGTCTATGGGGTCTGTGGAGGCTATGGGGTTCGTGGAGCTCTGTGGGGTCTGTGGAGCCTGTGTTGTCTCTGGAATCTGTGGGGTCTGTGGAACTCTGTTGGGTCTTTGGAGCTCTTTGGGGTCTGTAGAACATGTGGTGTCAGTGGAGTCTGTGGGCTCTGTGGGCTCTTTGGGGTCTGTGGAGCTCTGTGGGATCTGTGGAGTCGGTGGAGTCTGTGGGGTCTGTGGAGTCTGTGGGCTCTCTGGGCTCTGTGAGGTCTGTGTGGTCAGTGGAGCTCTGTTGGATCTGTGGGGTCTGTGGAGCCTGTGGAGCTCTTTGGGATCTGTAGGGTCAATGGAGCTCTATGGGGTCTCTCGAGCCTGTGGTGTCTGTGGAGCTCTTTGGGGTCTTTGCAGTCATAGGGGTCTGTGGAGCTCTGTGGGGTCTGTGGAGCCTGTGGTGTCTGTGGAGTCTGTGGGGTCTCTGGGCTGTGGGGACTGTGGAGCTCTGTGGGATCTGTGGAGTCGGTGGAGTCTATGTGGTCTGTGGAGTTTGTGGAGTCTGTGGGCTCTGTTGGGTCGGTGGACTCTGTGGGGTCTGTGGAGCTCTGTGTGGTCTGTTGAGTGTGTGGGGTCTGTGGAGTCTTAGGGGTCTGTCGAGTGTCCGGGGTCTGTGGGGTCTGTGGAGTCTGTGTGGTCTGTGGAGTCTCTGTGGTCTGTGAGGTTTGTGGAGTCTGTGGAGCTCTGTGGGGTCTGTGGAGTCCGTAGGGTCCGTGGAGCTCTGTGGGGTCGTTTGAGTCTGTGGGGTCTGTGGAGCTCTGTGGGGTCTGTTGAGTCTGTAGGGTCTGTGGAGTCTGTGGGTTCTGTGGGGTCTGTTTGGTCTGTGGGGTCTGTGAGGTCTGTGGTGTCTGTGGAACTCTTTGGGGTCTGTGGAGTCTGTGGGGTCTGTGGAGCTATGTGGGGTCTGTGGGATCTGTGGAGCTCTCTGGGATCTGTGGAGTCGGTGGAGTCTATGGGGTCTGTGGTGTCTGTGGAGTCTGCGGGGTCTGTGTAGCTCTGTGGGGTATGTGGAGTCTGTGGAGTCTTTGGAGTCTGTGGGCTCTGTGGGCTCTGTTGGGTCGGTGGAACTCTTTGGGGTCTGTTGAACTCCCTGGGGTTTGTGGAGCATGCAGTGTCCGTGGAGTCTGTGGGGTTTGTGGAGTCGGCGGGCTCTTCGCGCTCTGTGGGGTCTGTGGAGTGTGTGGGGTATGTGGTTCTCCGTGGGGTCTGTTGAGTCTGTGGAGTCTGTGGAATCTATGGGGTCTATGGGATTTGTTTAGCTCTGTTGGGTTTGTGGAGTCTGTGGGGTCTGTGTAGCTCTGTGGGGTCAGTGGGGTCTTTGGAGCTCTGTGGGGTCTGTGTAGTCAGTGAAGTCTATGGGGTCTGTGGGATCGGTGGAGCTCATTGGTGTCTCTGGGGTCTGTGGATATCTTTGGGGTCTGTGGGGTCTGTGTAGGTCTGTGGGGTCTGTGGGTCTGTGGAGTCTGTTGGGTCTGTGGAGTCTCCAGGGTTTGTGGGGTCTGTGGAGTCCATGGGGTCTGTGGGGTCTTTGGAGCTTTGTGAGGTGTATGGGGTCTGTGGGGTCTGTGGAGTCCCTGGGGTCTGTGGATTCTGTTGGGTTTGTGGAGTCTCTGGGGTCTGTGGGGTCTGTGGAGTCCGTGGGGTCCGTGGAGCTCTGTGGGGTCTATTGAGTCTTTGGGGTCTGTGGAGGCTATGGGGTCCATGGAGCTCTGTGGGGTCTGTGGAGCCTGTGGTGTCTGTGGAATCTGTGGGGTCTGTGGAACTCTGTTGGGTCTGTGGAGCTCTTTGGGGTCTGTAGAGCATGTGGTGTCAGTGGAGTCTGTGGGCTCTGTGGGCTCTGTGGGGTTTGAGGAGCTCTGTGGGATCTGTGGAGTCGGTGGAGTCTGTGGGGTCTGTTGAGTCTTTGGAGTCTGTGGGGTATGTGGAGCTCTGTGGGGTCCGTGGAGTCTGTGGGCTGTCTGGGCTCTGCGAGGTCTGGGTGGTCAGTGGAGCTCTGTCGGATCTGTGGGGTCTGTGGAGCCTCTGGAGCTTTTTGGGATCTGTAGGGTCAATGGAGTTCTATGGGGTCTCTCGAGCCTGTGGTGTCCGTGGAGCTCTTTGGGGTCTGTGCAGTCATAGGAGTCTGTGGAGCTCTGTGGGGTCTGTGGAGCCTGTGGTGTCTGTGGAGTCTGTGGGGTCTCTGGGCTGTGGGGTCTGTGGAGCTCTGTGGGATCTTTGGAGTCGGTGGAGTCTATGGGGTCTGCGGGCTCTGTGGGCTCTGTTGGGTCGGTGGAACTCTTTGGGGTCTGTTGAACTCTCTGGGGTTTGTGGAGCATGCAGTGTCCGTGGAGTCTGTGGGGTTTGTGGAGTCGGCGGGCTCTTCGCGCTCTGTGGGGTCTGTGGAGTGTGTGGGGTATGTGGTTCTCCGTGGGGTCTGTTGAGTCTGTGGAGTCTGTGGAATCTATGGGGTCTATGGGATTTGTTTAGCTCTGTTGGGTTTGTGGAGTCTGTGGGGTCTGTGTAGCTCTGTGGGGTCAGTGGGGTCTTTGGAGCTCTGTGGGGTCTATGTAGTCAGTGAAGTCTATGGGGTCTGTGGGATCGGTGGAGCTCATTGGTGTCTCTGGGGTCTGTGGATATCTTTGGGGTCTGTGGGGTCTGTGTAGGTCTGTGGGGTCTGTGGGTCTGTGGAGTCTGTTGGGTCTGTGGAGTCTCCAGGGTTTGTGGGGTCTGTGGAGTCCATGGGGTCTGTGGGGTCTTTGGAGCTTTGTGAGGTGTATGGGGTCTGTGGGGTCTGTGGAGTCCCTGGGGTCTGTGGATTCTGTTGGGTTTGTGGAGTCTCTGGGGTCTGTGGGGTCTGTGGAGTCCGTGGGGTCCGTGGAGCTCTGTGGGGTCTATTGAGTCTTTGGGGTCTGTGGAGGCTATGGGGTCCATGGAGCTCTGTGGGGTCTGTGGAGCCTGTGGTGTCTGTGGAATCTGTGGGGTCTGTGGAACTCTGTTGGGTCTGTGGAGCTCTTTGGGGTCTGTAGAGCATGTGGTGTCAGTGGAGTCTGTGGGCTCTGTGGGCTCTGTGGGGTTTGAGGAGCTCTGTGGGATCTGTGGAGTCGGTGGAGTCTGTGGGGTCTGTTGAGTCTTTGGAGTCTGTGGGGTATGTGGAGCTCTGTGGGGTCCGTGGAGTCTGTGGGCTGTCTGGGCTCTGTGAGGTCTGGGTGGTCAGTGGAGCTCTGTCGGATCTGTGGGGTCTGTGGAGCCTCTGGAGCTTTTTGGGATCTGTAGGGTCAATGGAGTTCTATGGGGTCTCTCGAGCCTGTGGTGTCCGTGGAGCTCTTTGGGGTCTGTGCAGTCATAGGAGTCTGTGGAGCTCTGTGGGGTCTGTGGAGCCTGTGGTGTCTGTGGAGTCTGTGGGGTCTCTGGGCTGTGGGGTCTGTGGAGCTCTGTGGGATCTTTGGAGTCGGTGGAGTCTATGGGGTCTGCGGAGTCTCTGCATTCTGTGGGGTCTGTGGAGCTCTGTGGGATCTGTGGAGTCGGTGGAGTCTATGTGGTCTGTGGAGTTTGTGGAGTCTGTGGGCTCTGTTGGGTCGGTGGACTCTGTGGGGTCTGTGGAGCTCTCTGTGGTCTGTTGAGTGTGTGGGGTCTGTGGAGTCTTAGGGGTCTGTTTGGTCTATGGAGCTCTGTTGGGTCTGTCGAGTGTCCGGGGTCTGTGGGGTCTGTGGAGTCTGTGTGGTCTGTGGAGTCTCTGTGGTCTGTGGGTTTTGTGGAGTCTGTGGAGCTCTGTGGGGTCTGTGGAGTCCGTGGGGTCTGTGGAGCTCTGTGGGGTCTGTTGAGTCTGTAGGGTCTGTGGAGTCTGTGGGTTCTGTGGGGTATGTTGGGTCTGTGGGGTCTGTGAGGTCTGTGGTGTCTGTGGAACTCTTTGGGGTCTGTGGAGTCTGTGGGGTCTGTGGAGCTCTCTGGGATCTGTGGAGTCGTTGGAGTCTATGGGGTCTGTGGTGTCTGTGGTGTCTGTGGGGTCTGTGGAGCTCTGTGGGGTATGTGGAGTCTGTGGAGTCTTTGGAGTCTGTGGGCTCTGTGGGCTCTGTTGGGTCGGTGGACTCTGTGGGGTCTGTGGAGCTCTCTGTGGTCTGTTGAGTGTGTGGGGTCTGTGGAGTCTTAGGGGTCTGTTTGGTCTATGGAGCTCTGTTGGGTCTGTCGAGTGTCCGGGGTCTGTGGGGTTTGTGGAGTCTGTGTGGTCTGTGGAGTCTCTGTGGTCTGTGGGTTTTGTGGAGTCTGTGGAGCTCTGTGGGGTCTGTTGGGTCTGTGGGGTCTGTGAGGTCTGTGGGGTCTGTTAAGTCTGTAGGGTCTGTGGAGTCTGTGGGTTCTGTGGGGTCTGTTGGGTCTGTGGGGTCTGTGAGGTCTGTGGTGTCTGTGGAACTCTTTGGGGTCTGTGGAGTCTGTGGGGTCTGTGGAGCTTTGTGGGGTTTGTGGAGTCGGTGGAGTCTGTGGGGTCTGTGGAGTCTGTGGGCTCTCTGGGCTCTGTGAGGTCTGTGTGGTCAGTGGAGCTCTGTTGGATCTGTGGGGTCTGTGGAGCCTGTGGAGCTCTTTGGGATCTGTAGGGTCAATGGAGCTCTATGGGGTCTCTCGAGCCTGTGGTGTCTGTGGAGCTCTTTGGGGTCTTTGCAGTCATAGGGGTCTGTGGAGCTCTGTGGGGTCTGTGGAGCCTGTGGTGTCTGTGGAGTCTGTGGGGTCTCTGGGCTGTGGGGACTGTGGAGCTCTGTGGGATCTGTGGAGTCGGTGGAGTCTATGTGGTCTGTGGAGTTTGTGGAGTCTGTGGGCTCTGTTGGGTCGGTGGACTCTGTGGGGTCTGTGGAGCTCTGTGTGGTCTGTTGAGTGTGTGGGGTCTGTGGAGTCTTAGGGGTCTGTCGAGTGTCCGGGGTCTGTGGGGTCTGTGGAGTCTGTGTGGTCTGTGGAGTCTCTGTGGTCTGTGAGGTTTGTGGAGTCTGTGGAGCTCTGTGGGGTCTGTGGAGTCCGTAGGGTCCGTGGAGCTCTGTGGGGTCGTTTGAGTCTGTGGGGTCTGTGGAGCTCTGTGGGGTCTGTTGAGTCTGTAGGGTCTGTGGAGTCTGTGGGTTCTGTGGGGTCTGTTTGGTCTGTGGGGTCTGTGAGGTCTGTGGTGTCTGTGGAACTCTTTGGGGTCTGTGGAGTCTGTGGGGTCTGTGGAGCTATGTGGGGTCTGTGGGATCTGTGGAGCTCTCTGGGATCTGTGGAGTCGGTGGAGTCTATGGGGTCTGTGGTGTCTGTGGAGTCTGCGGGGTCTGTGTAGCTCTGTGGGGTATGTGGAGTCTGTGGAGTCTTTGGAGTCTGTGGGCTCTGTGGGCTCTGTTGGGTCGGTGGAACTCTTTGGGGTCTGTTGAACTCCCTGGGGTTTGTGGAGCATGCAGTGTCCGTGGAGTCTGTGGGGTTTGTGGAGTCGGCGGGCTCTTCGCGCTCTGTGGGGTCTGTGGAGTGTGTGGGGTATGTGGTTCTCCGTGGGGTCTGTTGAGTCTGTGGAGTCTGTGGAATCTATGGGGTCTATGGGATTTGTTGGGTTTGTGGAGTCTGTGGGGTCTGTGTAGCTCTGTGGGGTCAGTGGGGTCTTTGGAGCTCTGTGGGGTCTGTGTAGTCAGTGAAGTCTATGGGGTCTGTGGGATCGGTGGAGCTCATTGGTGTCTCTGGGGTCTGTGGATATCTTTGGGGTCTGTGGGGTCTGTGTAGGTCTGTGGGGTCTGTGGGTCTGTGGAGTCTGTTGGGTCTGTGGAGTCTCCAGGGTTTGTGGGGTCTGTGGAGTCCATGGGGTCTGTGGGGTCTTTGGAGCTTTGTGAGGTGTATGGGGTCTGTGGGGTCTGTGGAGTCCCTGGGGTCTGTGGATTCTGTTGGGTTTGTGGAGTCTCTGGGGTCTGTGGGGTCTGTGGAGTCCGTGGGGTCCGTGGAGCTCTGTGGGGTCTATTGAGTCTTTGGGGTCTGTGGAGGCTATGGGGTCCATGGAGCTCTGTGGGGTCTGTGGAGCCTGTGGTGTCTGTGGAATCTGTGGGGTCTGTGGAACTCTGTTGGGTCTGTGGAGCTCTTTGGGGTCTGTAGAGCATGTGGTGTCAGTGGAGTCTGTGGGCTCTGTGGGCTCTGTGGGGTTTGAGGAGCTCTGTGGGATCTGTGGAGTCGGTGGAGTCTGTGGGGTCTGTTGAGTCTTTGGAGTCTGTGGGGTATGTGGAGCTCTGTGGGGTCCGTGGAGTCTGTGGGCTGTCTGGGCTCTGCGAGGTCTGGGTGGTCAGTGGAGCTCTGTCGGATCTGTGGGGTCTGTGGAGCCTCTGGAGCTTTTTGGGATCTGTAGGGTCAATGGAGTTCTATGGGGTCTCTCGAGCCTGTGGTGTCCGTGGAGCTCTTTGGGGTCTGTGCAGTCATAGGAGTCTGTGGAGCTCTGTGGGGTCTGTGGAGCCTGTGGTGTCTGTGGAGTCTGTGGGGTCTCTGGGCTGTGGGGTCTGTGGAGCTCTGTGGGATCTTTGGAGTCGGTGGAGTCTATGGGGTCTGCGGGCTCTGTGGGCTCTGTTGGGTCGGTGGAACTCTTTGGGGTCTGTTGAACTCTCTGGGGTTTGTGGAGCATGCAGTGTCCGTGGAGTCTGTGGGGTTTGTGGAGTCGGCGGGCTCTTCGCGCTCTGTGGGGTCTGTGGAGTGTGTGGGGTATGTGGTTCTCCGTGGGGTCTGTTGAGTCTGTGGAGTCTGTGGAATCTATGGGGTCTATGGGATTTGTTTAGCTCTGTTGGGTTTGTGGAGTCTGTGGGGTCTGTGTAGCTCTGTGGGGTCAGTGGGGTCTTTGGAGCTCTGTGGGGTCTATGTAGTCAGTGAAGTCTATGGGGTCTGTGGGATCGGTGGAGCTCATTGGTGTCTCTGGGGTCTGTGGATATCTTTGGGGTCTGTGGGGTCTGTGTAGGTCTGTGGGGTCTGTGGGTCTGTGGAGTCTGTTGGGTCTGTGGAGTCTCCAGGGTTTGTGGGGTCTGTGGAGTCCATGGGGTCTGTGGGGTCTTTGGAGCTTTGTGAGGTGTATGGGGTCTGTGGGGTCTGTGGAGTCCCTGGGGTCTGTGGATTCTGTTGGGTTTGTGGAGTCTCTGGGGTCTGTGGGGTCTGTGGAGTCCGTGGGGTCCGTGGAGCTCTGTGGGGTCTATTGAGTCTTTGGGGTCTGTGGAGGCTATGGGGTCCATGGAGCTCTGTGGGGTCTGTGGAGCCTGTGGTGTCTGTGGAATCTGTGGGTTCTGTGGAACTCTGTTGGGTCTGTGGAGCTCTTTGGGGTCTGTAGAGCATGTGGTGTCAGTGGAGTCTGTGGGCTCTGTGGGCTCTGTGGGGTTTGAGGAGCTCTGTGGGATCTGTGGAGTCGGTGGAGTCTGTGGGGTCTGTTGAGTCTTTGGAGTCTGTGGGGTATGTGGAGCTCTGTGGGGTCCGTGGAGTCTGTGGGCTGTCTGGGCTCTGTGAGGTCTGGGTGGTCAGTGGAGCTCTGTCGGATCTGTGGGGTCTGTGGAGCCTCTGGAGCTTTTTGGGATCTGTAGGGTCAATGGAGTTCTATGGGGTCTCTCGAGCCTGTGGTGTCCGTGGAGCTCTTTGGGGTCTGTGCAGTCATAGGAGTCTGTGGAGCTCTGTGGGGTCTGTGGAGCCTGTGGTGTCTGTGGAGTCTGTGGGGTCTCTGGGCTGTGGGGTCTGTGGAGCTCTGTGGGATCTTTGGAGTCGGTGGAGTCTATGGGGTCTGCGGAGTCTCTGCATTCTGTGGGGTCTGTGGAGCTCTGTGGGATCTGTGGAGTCGGTGGAGTCTATGTGGTCTGTGGAGTTTGTGGAGTCTGTGGGCTCTGTTGGGTCGGTGGACTCTGTGGGGTCTGTGGAGCTCTCTGTGGTCTGTTGAGTGTGTGGGGTCTGTGGAGTCTTAGGGGTCTGTTTGGTCTATGGAGCTCTGTTGGGTCTGTCGAGTGTCCGGGGTCTGTGGGGTCTGTGGAGTCTGTGTGGTCTGTGGAGTCTCTGTGGTCTGTGGGTTTTGTGGAGTCTGTGGAGCTCTGTGGGGTCTGTGGAGTCCGTGGGGTCTGTGGAGCTCTGTGGGGTCTGTTGAGTCTGTAGGGTCTGTGGAGTCTGTGGGTTCTGTGGGGTATGTTGGGTCTGTGGGGTCTGTGAGGTCTGTGGTGTCTGTGGAACTCTTTGGGGTCTGTGGAGTCTGTGGGGTCTGTGGAGCTCTCTGGGATCTGTGGAGTCGTTGGAGTCTATGGGGTCTGTGGTGTCTGTGGTGTCTGTGGGGTCTGTGGAGCTCTGTGGGGTATGTGGAGTCTGTGGAGTCTTTGGAGTCTGTGGGCTCTGTGGGCTCTGTTGGGTCGGTGGACTCTGTGGGGTCTGTGGAGCTCTCTGTGGTCTGTTGAGTGTGTGGGGTCTGTGGAGTCTTAGGGGTCTGTTTGGTCTATGGAGCTCTGTTGGGTCTGTCGAGTGTCCGGGGTCTGTGGGGTTTGTGGAGTCTGTGTGGTCTGTGGAGTCTCTGTGGTCTGTGGGTTTTGTGGAGTCTGTGGAGCTCTGTGGGGTCTGTTGGGTCTGTGGGGTCTGTGAGGTCTGTGGGGTCTGTTAAGTCTGTAGGGTCTGTGGAGTCTGTGGGTTCTGTGGGGTCTGTTGGGTCTGTGGGGTCTGTGAGGTCTGTGGTGTCTGTGGAACTCTTTGGGGTCTGTGGAGTCTGTGGGGTCTGTGGAGCTTTGTGGGGTTTGTGGAGTCTCTGGAGTCTGTGGGGTCTGTTGAAGTCTCTGGGGTTTGTGGAGCATGTGGTGTTCGTGGAGTCTGTGGGGTTTGTGGAGTCGGCGGGCTCTTCGGGCACTGTGGGATCTGTGGAGTCTGTGGGGTGTGTGGAGCTCCGTGCGGTCTGTTGAGTCTTTGGAGTCTGTGGAATCTATGGGGTCTATGGGATCGGTGGAGCTCTGTGGGGTCTGTGGAGCCTGTGGTGTCCGTGGAGTCTGAGGGGTCTGTGGTGCTCTGTGGGGTCTATTGAGACTTTGGGGTCTGTGGAGGCTATGGGGTCAGTGGAGCTCTGTGGGGTCTGTGGAGCCTATGGTATCTGTGGAATCTATGGGGTCTGTGGAACTCTGTGGTGTCTGTGGAGCTCTCTGGGGTCTGTGAAGCATGTGGTGTCAGTGGAGTCTGTGGGCTCTTCGGGCTCTGTGGGATCTGTGGAGTCTGTGGAGTCTCTGGGGTCTGTGGGGTGTGTGGAGTCTGTGGGGTCTCAGGAGTCTCTGTGTTCTGTGGGGTCTGAGGAGTCTATGGGGTCTGTGGGGTCTCTGGAGTTAAATGGGGTCTGTGGAGCCTGTTGTGTCTGTGGAATCTGTTTGGTCCATGGAGCTCAGTGGTATCTGTGGAGTCTGTGGAGCTCTTTGGGGTCCTTGGAGTCTGTGGGGTCTGTGGAGCCTGTGATGTCTGTGGAATCTATGGGATCTGTGGAACTCTGTGGGGTCTGTGGAGCTCTCTGGGGTCCGTGGAGCATGTGGTGTCAGTGGAGTCTGTGGGCTCTTCGGGCTCTGTGGGATCTGTGGAGTCGGTTGAGTCTGTGGGGTGTGTGGAGTCTGTGGGGTCTCAGGAGTCTCTGTGTTCTGTGGGGTCTGAGGAGTCTATGGGGTCTGTGGGGTCTGTGGAGTCTTTGGAGTCTGTGGAGTCTGTGGGGTCTATGGGGTCTGTGGGGTCTGTGGAGTCTGTGGAGTCTTTGGAGCCTGTTGGGTCTGTGGAATCTGTTTGGTCCATGGAGCTCAGTGGTGTCTGTGGAGTCTGTGGGGTTTTAGTGGTCTGTGGAGTTTGTGGGGTCTATGGAGTCTGAGGAGCTCTGTGGGCTCTGTGGAGTCCGTGGAGTCTATGGGGTCTGTGGAGATCCGTGGGGTCTGTTGAGTCTGTTGAGTATGTGGAGTCTGTGGAATCTATGGGGTCTATGGGGTCAGTGGAGCTCTGTCGGGTCTGTGGGCTCTGTGGGCTCTGTGGGGTCTGTGGGGTCTGTGGAGTCTCTAGAGTCAGTGGGGTCTGTGGAGTCTGTGGAGCTCTGTGGGATGTGTGGAGTCTGTGGGGTCTGTGGAGTCTGTGGAGCTCTCTGGGGTTTGTGGAGCATGTGGTGTCCGTGGAGCCTGTGGGGTTATTGGAGTCGGCGGGCACTTCGGGCTCTGTGGGGTCTGTGGAGCCTGTGGAGCTCTTTGGGATCTGTAGGGTCAATGGAGCTCTATGGGGTCTCTCGAGCCTGTGGTGTCTGTGGAGCTCTTTGGGGTCTGTGCAGTCATAGGGGTCTGTGGAGCTCTGTGGCATCTGTGGAGTCTGTGGGGACCGTGAAGTTTGTGGAGCTCTGTGGGGTCTGTGGAGTCTCTGGGGTCTGTGGGGTCTGTGGGGTCTGTCGAGTCTGTGGGGTCTGTGGGGTCTGTGAAGTCTGTTGAGTCCATGGGGTCTGTGGGGTCTTTGGAGCTCTGTGAGGTGTATGGGGTCTGTGGGGTCTGTGGAGTCTGTGGGGTCTGTGGAGTCTCTGGGGTTTGTGGGGTCTGTGGAACTCTGTTGGGTCTGTGGAGTCTTTGGAGGTCTGTGGGGTCTGTGCAGTCTGTGGGGTTTGTGGAGTCCTTGGGGTCTTTGGAGCTCTCTGAGGTGTATGGGGTCTGTGGCGTCTGTGGAGTCTGTGCGGTCTGTGAAGTTTGTGGACCACTGTGGGGTCTGTGGGGTCTATGGAGTCTCTGGGGTGAGTGGAGCTCTGTGGGGTCTGTTTAGTCCGTGGGGTCTGTGGAACCTGTGTAGCTCTGTTGGGTCTGTGGAGTCTGTGGGGTCTGTGGAGCTCCGTGGGGTCTTTTGAGTCTGTGGGGTCTGGGGAGTCTCTGGGGTCTGTGGAGTTCTTTGGGGTCTGTGGAGCCTGTGGTGTCTGTGGAGTCTGAGCGGTCTGTGGAATCTGTTCGGTCCGTGGAGCTAAGTAGAGTCCGTGGAGTCTGTGGAGTCTTTGGAGTCTGTGGAGTCTGTGGAGTCTTTGGAGTCTGTGGAGTCTGTGGGGTCTGTGGAGCTCTGTGGGGTCTGTGGAGTCTGTGGGGTCTGTGGTGTCTGTGGGGTCTGTGGAGTCTCTGGGGACTGTGGGGTCTGTGGAGCTCTTTGGGGTCCGTGGAGTCTGTGGGGTCTGTGGAGCTCTCTGTGGTCTGTGGAGTCTTTGGAGGTCTGTGGGGTCTGTGGAGTCTGTGGGGTTTGTGGAGTCCTTGGGGTCTGTGAAGTCTGTGGAGCTCTGTGGGGTCTGTGGGGTGTGTGGAGCTCTGTAGTATATGTGGGCTTTGTGGGCTCTGTGGGGTCTGTGGAGTCTGTGGGGTCTCTGGAGGTTTTTGGAGCTCTGTGGGCTCTTTGGAGTCTTTGGAGTCTATGGGGTCTGTGGGGTGTGTGGAGTCTGTGGGGTCTCAGGAGTCTCTGTGGTCTGTGGAGTCTGTGGAGCTCTTGGGGTCCGTGGAGTCTGTGGAGTCCGTGGGGTCTGTGGGGTCTTTGGAGCTCTCCGAGGTGTATGGGGTCTGTGGCGTCTGTGGAGTCTGTGGGGTCTGTGAAATTTGTGGAGCTCTGTGGGGTCTGTGGGGTCTATGGAGTCTCTGGGGTCTGTGGGGTCTGAGTAGTCTGTTGAGTCTGTGGGGTGCGTGGAGTTTATGGGGTCTTTGGGGTCTGTGGGGTCTGTGGGGTCTGTGGAACTATATGGGGTCTGTGGAGTCCGTGGGGTCTTTGGAGCTCCGTGGGGTCTGTTGAGTCTGTGGGGTCTGTTGAGTTTGTGTAGCTCTGTGGGGTCTGTGGAGTATGTGGGGTCTGTGGAGCTCTTTAGGGTCTTTTGAGTCTGTGGGGTCTTTGGAGTCTCTGGGGTCTGTGGGGTCTGTGGAGTTCTTTGGGGTCTGTGGAGCCTGTGGTGTCTGTGGAGTCTGAGGGGTCTGTGGTGCTCTGTGGGGTCTGTAGAGTCTGTGGACCTTTTGGGGTCCGTGGAGTCTCTGGGGTCTGTGGAGCTCTGTGTGGTCTGTTGAGTCTGTGATGTCTGTGGAGTCTGTGGGGTCTGAGGAGTCTGAGGGGTCTGTGGAGCTCTGTGGGGTATGTGGAGTCCGTGGGGTCTCTGGAGTCTCAGAGGGCATGTGGATCTCTGTGGGGTCTGTGGAGTCTGTGGGTTTTAGTGGTCTGTGGAGTTTGTGGGGTCTATGGGGTCTGTGGAGCTCTGTGGAGTCTGTGGAGTCTATGGGGTCTGTGGGGTCAGTGGAGCTCTGTGGGCTCTGTGGAGTCTGTGGAGTCTATGGGGTCTGTGGGGTCTGTGGAGTCTTTGGAGTGTGTGGGGTGTGTGTAGTCTATGGAGCTCTGTGGGGTGTGTGGAGTCTGTGGGGTCTGTGGAGTCTGTGGAGCTCTGTGGGGTGTGTGGGGTCTGTGGGGTCTGTTGTGTCTGTTGAACTCTCTGGGGTTTGTGGAGCATGTGGTGTCCGAGGAGTCTGTGGGGTTTGTGGAGTCGGCGGGCACTTCGGGCTCTGTGGGGTCTGTGGATTCTGTGGGGTCTGTGGAGCTCTGTGTGGTCTGTGGGGTTTGTAAAGCTCTTTGGGGTCCTTGGAGTCTCAGAGGTATGTGGAGTCTGTGGGCTATGTAGGCTCTGTTGGTTCGGTGGACTATGTGGGGTCTGTGGAGTCTATGGGGTCTGTGGGGTCAGTGGAGCTCTGTTGGGTCTGTGGGCTCTGTGGGCTTAGTGGGGTCTGTGGAGTCTGTGGAGTCCGTGGGGTCTGTGGAGTCTGTGGAGCTCTGTGGGGTGTGTGGAGTCCGTGGGGTCTGTGGAGCTCTGTGGAGTCCGTGGGGTCTGTGGAGTCTGTGGAGCTCTGTGGGGTGTGTGGAGTCCGTGGGGTCTGTGGAGCTCCGTGGGGTCTGTTGAGTCTGTTGAGTATGTGGAGTTTGTGGAATCTATGGGGTCTATGGGATCAGTGGAGCTCTGTGGGGTCTGTGGAGCCTGTGGTGTCCGTGGAGTCTGATGGGTCTGTGGTGCTCTGTGGGGACTGTGGAGTCTGTGGAGCTCTTGGGGTCTGTGGAGTGTGTGGGTCAGTTGAGCTCTTTGTGGTCTGTTGAGTCTGTGGGGTCTGTGGAGTCTATTGAGTCTGTGGTGTCTGTGGAGTCTGTGTGGTCTGTGGAGCTCTGTGTGGTCTGTGGGGTTTGTGGAGTTCTTTGGGGTCTGTGGAGTCTGTGGAGTCTCAGATGTATGTGGGGTCTGTGGAGCTCTGTGGGGTCTGTGGAGCTCTGTGGGGTCTGTGGAGTCTGTGGGGTCTGTGGAGCTCTGTTGGGTTTGTGGAGTCCGTGGGGTCAGTGTAGCTCTGTGGGGTCTGTGGGGTCTGTGGAGCTCTGTGGGGTCTGTGTAGCTTGTGGAGTCTATGGGGTCTGTGGGGTCGGTGGAGCTCTGTTGGGTCTGTGGGCTCTGTGGGGTCTGTGGAGTCTGTGGAGTCTGTGGAGTCTCCGGGGTCTGTGGAGTCTGTGGAGCTCTTTGGTGTCTGTAGGGTCTGTGGATATCTTTGGGGTCTGTGGAGTCTGTGGAGTCCGTGGGGTGTGTGGGGACTTTGGAGCTCTGTGAGGTGTATGGGGTCTGTGGGGTCAGTGGAGTCTGTGGAGCTCTGTGGGTTCCGTGGAGTCTGTGGGGTCTGTGGAGCTCTGTGGGGTCTATTGAGTCATTGGGGTCTGTGGAGGCTGTGGAGTCTGTGGAGTCTGTGGGGTATGTGGAGCTCTGTGGGGTCCATAGAGTCTGTGGGCTCCGTGGGCTCTGTGAGGTCTGTGGGGTCAGTGGAGCTCTGTCGGATCTGTGGGGTCTGTTGAGTCAATGGAGCTCTTTGGGATCTGTGGAGTCAATGGAGCTCTGTGGTGTCTGTGGAGCCTGTGGTGTCTGTGGAGTCTGTGGGGTATCTGGCCTCTCTGGGCTCAGTGGGGTATGTGGAGCTCTTTGGGATCTGTGGAGTCGGTGGAGTCTATGGGGTCTGTGGAGTCTGTGGAGTCGTTGGGCTGTGTTAGGTCAGTGGGGTCTGTGGGGTCCGTGGAGCTCTGTGGGATCTGTGGAGTCGGTGGAGTCTATGGGGTCTCTGGAGTTTGTGGAGTCTGTGGAGTCTTTAGAGTCTGTGGGCTCAGTGGGCTCTGTTGGGTCGGTGGACTCTGTGTGGTCTGTGTAGTCTGTGGGGTTTGTGGAGCTCTGTGGGGTCTGTTGGGTCTGTGGGGTCTGTGAGGTCTGTCGTGTCTGTGGAACTCTTTGGGGTCTGTTGAACTCTCTGGGGTTTGTGGAGCATGCGGTGTCCGTGGAGTCTGTGGGGTTTGTGGAGTCGGCGGGCTCTTCGCGCTCTGCGGGGTCTGTGGAGTGTGAGGGGTATGTGGTTCTCCGTGGGGTCTGTTGAGTCTGTGGAGTCTTTGGAATCTATGGGGTCTATGGGATCTGTTTAGCTCTGTGGGGTCTGTGGAGTGTGAGGGTCTTTGGAGCTCTGTGGGGTCTGTGGAGTCTATGGAGTCTCAGAGGTATATGGGTCTGTGGAGCTCTGTTGGGTCTGTGGCATCAGTGGAGTCTCAGAGATATGTGGGGTCTGTGGAGCTCTGTTGGGTTTGTGGAGTCTGTGGGGTCTGTGTAGCTCTGTGGGGTCAGTGGGGTCTTTGGAGCTCTGTGGGGTCTGTGTAGTCAGTGAAGTCTATGGGGTCTGTGGGGTCGGTGGAGCTCATTGGTGTCTTTGGGGTCTGTGGATATCTTTGGGGTCTGTGTAGGTCTGTGGGGTCTGTGGGTCTGTGGAGTCTGTGGGGTCTGTGGAGTCTCCGGGGTCTGTGGGGTCTGCGGATATCTTTGGGTTCTGTGGAGTCTGTGGAGTCCATGGGGTCTGTGGGGTCTTTGGAGCTTTGTGAGGTGTATGGGGTCTGTGGGGTCTGTGGAGTCTGTGGGGTCTGTGGATTCTGTTGGGTTTGTGGAGTCTCTGGGGTCTGTGGGGTCTGTGGAGTCTGTGGAGCTCTGTGGGTTCTGTGGAGTCTGTGGGGTCCGTGGAGCTCTGTGGGGTCTATTGAGTCATTGGAGTCTGTGGAGGCTGTGGAGTCTGTGGAGTCTGTGGGGTATGTGGAGCTTTGTGAGGTCTGTGGGGTCAGTGGAGCTCTGTCGGATCTGTGGGGTCTGTTGAGTCAGTGGAGCTCTTTGGGATCTGTGGAGTCAATGGAGCTCTGTGGTGTCTGTGGAGCCTGTGGTGTCTGTGGAGTCTGTGGGGTCTCTGGCCTCTCTGGGCTCAGTGTGGTATGTGGAGCTCTTTGGGGTCTGTGGAGTCTGTGGAGTCCATGGGGTCTGTGGGGTCTTTGGAGCTGTGTGAGGTGTATGGGGTCTGTGAGTTCTGTGGAGTCTGTGGGATCTGTGGATTCTGTTGGGTTTGTGGAGTCTCTGGGGTCCGTGGGGTCTGTGGAGTCTGTGGAGCTCTGTGGGTTCTGTGGAATCCGTGGGGTCCGTGGAGCTCTCTGGGTTCTATTGAGTCTTTGGGGTCTGTGGAGGCTATGGGGTTCGTGGAGCTCTGTGGGGTCTGTGGAGCCTGTGTTGTCTCTGGAATCTGTGGGGTCTGTGGAACTCTGTTGGGTCTGTGGAGCTCTTTGGGGTCTGTAGAGCATGTGGTGTCAGTGGAGTCTGTGGGCTCTGTGGGCTCTGTGGGGTCTGTGGAGCTCTGTGGGATCTGTGGAGTCTGTGGAGTATGTGGGGTCTGTGGAGCTCTTTAGGGTCTTTTGAGTCTGTGGGGTCTTTGGAGTCTCTGGGGTCTGTGGGGTCTGTGGAGTTCTTTGGGGTCTGTGGAGCCTGTGGTGTCTGTGGAGTCTGAGGGGTCTGTGGTGCTCTGTGGGGTCTGTAGAGTCTGTGGACCTCTTTGGGGTCCGTGGAGTCTCTGGGGTCTGTGGAGCTCTGTGTGGTCTGTTGAGTCTGTGATGTCTGTGGAGTCTGTGGGGTCTGAGGAGTCTGAGGGGTCTGTGGAGCTCTGTGGGGTATGTGGAGTCCGTGGGGTCTCTGGAGTCTCAGAGGGCATGTGGATCTCTGTGGGGTCTGTGGAGTCTGTGGGTTTTAGTGGTCTGTGGAGTTTGTGGGGTCTATGGGGTCTGTGGAGCTCTGTGGAGTCTTTGGAGTCTATGGGGTCTGTGGGGTCAGTGGAGCTCTGTGGGCTCTGTGGAGTCTGTGGAGTCTATGGGGTCTGTGGGGTCTGTGGAGTCTTTGGAGTGTGTGGGGTGTGTGTAGTCTATGGAGCTCTGTGGGGTGTGTGGAGTCTGTGGGGTCTGTGGAGTCTGTGGAGCTCTGTGGGGTGTGTGGGGTCTGTGGGGTCTGTTGTGTCTGTTGAACTCTCTGGGGTTTGTGGAGCATGTGGTGTCCGAGGAGTCTGTGGGGTTTGTGGAGTCGGCGGGCACTTCGGGCTCTGTGGGGTCTGTGGATTCTGTGGGGTCTGTGGAGCTCTGTGTGGTCTGTGGGGTTTGTAAAGCTCTTTGGGGTCCTTGGAGTCTCAGAGGTATGTGAAGTCTGTGGGCTATGTGGGCTCTGTTGGTTCGGTGGACTATGTGGGGTCTGTGGAGTCTATGGGGTCTGTGGGGTCAGTGGAGCTCTGTTGGGTCTGTGGGCTCTGTGGGCTTAGTGGGGTCTGTGGAGTCTGTGGAGTCCGTGTGGTCTGTGGAGTCTGTGGAGCTCTGTGGGGTGTGTGGAGTCCGTGGGGTCTGTGGAGCTCTGTGGATTCCGTGGGGTCTGTGGAGTTTGTGGAGCTCTGTGGGGTGTGTGGAGTCCGTGGGGTCTGTGGAGCTCCGTGGGGTCTGTTGAGTCTGTTGAGTATGTGGAGTTTGTGGAATCTATGGGGTCTATGGGATCGGTGGAGCTCTGTGGGGTCTGTGGAGCCTGTGGTGTCCGTGGAGTCTGATGGGTCTGTGGTGCTCTGTGGGGACTGTGGAGTCTGTGGAGCTCTTGGGGTCTGTGGAGTGTGTGGGTCAGTTGAGCTCTTTGTGGTCTGTTGAGTCTGTGGGGTCTGTGGAGTCTATTGAGTCTGTGGTGTCTGTGGAGTCTGTGTGGTCTGTGGAGCTCTGTGTGGTCTGTGGGGTTTGTGGAGCTCTTTGGGGTCTGTGGAGTCTGTGGAGTCTCAGATGTATGTGGGGTCTGTGGAGCTCTGTGGGGTCTGTGGAGCTCTGTGGGGTCTGTGGAGTCTGTGGGGTCTGTGGAGCTCTGTTGGGTTTGTGGAGTCCGTGGGGTCAGTGTAGCTCTGTGGGGTCTGTGGGGTCTGTGGAGCTCTGTGGGGTCTGTGTAGCTTGTGGAGTCTATGGGGTCTGTGGGGTCGGTGGAGCTCTGTTGGGTCTGTGGGCTCTGTGGGGTCTGTGGAGTCTGTGGAGTCTGTGGAGTCTCCGGGGTCTGTGGAGTCTGTGGAGCTCTTTGGTGTCTGTAGGGTCTGTGGATATCTTTGGGGTCTGTGGAGTCTGTGGAGTCCGTGGGGTGTGTGGGGACTTTGGAGCTCTGTGAGGTGTATGGGGTCTGTGGGGTCAGTGGAGTCTGTGGAGCTCTGTGGGTTCTGTGGAGTCTGTGGGGTCTGTGGAGCTCTGTGGGGTCTATTGAGTCATTGGGGTCTGTGGAGGCTGTGGAGTCTGTGGAGTCTGTGGGGTATGTGGAGCTCTGTGGGGTCCATAGAGTCTGTGGGCTCCGTGGGCTCTGTGAGGTCTGTGGGGTCAGTGGAGCTCTGTCGGATCTGTGGGGTCTGTTGAGTCAGTGGAGCTCTTTGGGATCTGTGGAGTCAATGGAGCTCTGTGGTGTCTGTGGAGCCTGTGGTGTCTGTGGAGTCTGTGGGGTATCTGGCCTCTCTGGGCTCAGTGGGGTATGTGGAGCTCTTTGGGATCTGTGGAGTCGGTGGAGTCTATGGGGTCTGTGGAGTCTGTGGAGTCGTTGGGCTGTGTTAGGTCAGTGGGGTCTGTGGGGTCCGTGGAGCTCTGTGGGATCTGTGGAGTCGGTGGAGTCTATGGGGTCTCTGGAGTTTGTGGAGTCTGTGGAGTCTTTGGAGTCTGTGGGCTCAGTGGGCTCTGTTGGGTCGGTGGACTCTGTGTGGTCTGTGTAGTCTGTGGGGTTTGTGGAGCTCTGTGGGGTCTGTTGGGTCTGTGGGGTCTGTGAGGTCTGTCGTGTCTGTGGAACTCTTTGGGGTCTGTTGAACTCTCTGGGGTTTGTGGAGCATGCGGTGTCCGTGGAGTCTGTGGGGTTTGTGGAGTCGGCGGGCTCTTCGCGCTCTGCGGGGTCTGTGGAGTGTGAGGGGTATGTGGTTCTCCGTGGGGTCTGTTGAGTCTGTGGAGTCTTTGGAATCTATGGGGTCTATGGGATCTGTTTAGCTCTGTGGGGTCTGTGGAGTGTGAGGGTCTTTGGAGCTCTGTGGGGTCTGTGGAGTCTATGGAGTCTCAGAGGTATATGGGTCTGTGGAGCTCTGTTGGGTCTGTGGTATCAGTGGAGTCTCAGAGATATGTGGGGTCTGTGGAGCTCTGTTGGGTTTGTGGAGTCTGTGGGGTCTGTGTAGCTCTGTGGGGTCAGTGGGGTCTTTGGAGCTCTGTGGGGTCTGTGTAGTCAGTGAAGTCTATGGGGTCTGTGGGGTCGGTGGAGCTCATTGGTGTCTGTGGGGTCTGTGGATATCTTTGGGGTCTGTGTAGGTCTGTGGGGTCTGTGGGTCTGTGGAGTCTGTGGGGTCTGTGGAGTCTCCGGGGTCTGTGGGGTCTGCGGATATCTTTGGGTTCTGTGGAGTCTGTGGAGTCCATGGGGTCTGTGGGGTCTTTGGAGCTTTGTGAGGTGTATGGGGTCTGTGGGGTCTGTGGAGTCTGTGGGGTCTGTGGATTCTGTTGGGTTTGTGGAGTCTCTGGGGTCTGTGGGGTCTGTGGAGTCTGTGGAGCTCTGTGGGTTCTGTGGAGTCTGTGGGGTCCGTGGAGCTCTGTGGGGTCTATTGAGTCATTGGAGTCTGTGGAGGCTGTGGAGTCTGTGGAGTCTGTGGGGTATGTGGAGCTTTGTGAGGTCTGTGGGGTCAGTGGAGCTCTGTCGGATCTGTGGGGTCTGTTGAGTCAGTGGAGCTCTTTGGGATCTGTGGAGTCAATGGAGCTCTGTGGTGTCTGTGGAGCCTGTGGTGTCTGTGGAGTCTGTGGGGTCTCTGGCCTCTCTGGGCTCAGTGTGGTATGTGGAGCTCTTTGGGGTCTGTGGAGTCTGTGGAGTCCATGGGGTCTGTGGGGTCTTTGGAGCTGTGTGAGGTGTATGGGGTCTGTGAGTTCTGTGGAGTCTGTGGGATCTGTGGATTCTGTTGGGTTTGTGGAGTCTCTGGGGTCCGTGGGGTCTGTGGAGTCTGTGGAGCTCTGTGGGTTCTGTGGAATCCGTGGGGTCCGTGGAGCTCTCTGGGTTCTATTGAGTCTTTGGGGTCTGTGGAGGCTATGGGGTTCGTGGAGCTCTGTGGGGTCTGTGGAGCCTGTGTTGTCTCTGGAATCTGTGGGGTCTGTGGAACTCTGTTGGGTCTGTGGAGCTCTTTGGGGTCTGTAGAGCATGTGGTGTCAGTGGAGTCTGTGGGCTCTGTGGGCTCTGTGGGGTCTGTGGAGCTCTGTGGGATCTGTGGAGTCGGTGGAGTCTGTGGGGTCTGTGGAGTCTTTGGAGTCTGTGGGGTATGTGGAGCTCTGTGGGGTCCGTGGAGTCTGTGGGCTCTCTGGGCTCTGTGAGGTCTGTGTGGTCAGTGGAGCTCTGTCTGATCTGTGGGGTCTGTGGAGCCTGTGGAGCTCTTTGGGATCTGTAGGGTCAATGGAGCTCTATGGGGTCTCTCGAGCCTGTGGTGTCTGTGGAGCTCTTTGGGGTCTTTGCAGTCATAGGGGTCTGTGGAGCTCTGTGGGGTCTGTGGAGCCTGTGGTGTCTGTGGAGTCTGTGGGGTCTCTGGGCTGTGGGGTCTGTGGAGCTCTGTGGGATCTGTGGAGTCGGTGGAGTCTATGTGGTCTGTGGAGTTTGTGGAGTCTGTGGGCTCTGTTGGGTCGGTGGACTCTGTGGGGTCTGTGGAGCTCTGTGTGGTCTGTTGAGTGTGTGGGTTCTGTGGAGTCTTAGGGGTCTGTCGAGTGTCCGGGGTCTGTGGGGTCTGTGGAGTCTGTGTGGTCTGTGGAGTCTCTGTGGTCTGTGAGGTTTGTGGAGTCTGTGGAGCTCTGTGGGGTCTGTGGAGTCCGTAGGGTCCGTGGAGCTCTGTGGGGTCGTTTGAGTCTGTGGGGTCTGTGGAGCTCTTTGGGGTCTGTTGAGTCTGTAGGGTCTGTGGAGTCTGTGGGTTCTGTGGGGTCTGTTTGGTCTGTGGGGTCTGTGAGGTCTGTGGTGTCTGTGGAACTCTTTGGGGTCTGTGGAGTCTGTGGGGTCTGTGGAGCTATGTGGGGTCTGTGGGGTCTGTGGAGCTCTCTGGGATCTGTGGAGTCGGTGGAGTCTATGGGGTCTGTGGTGTCTGTGGAGTCTGCGGGGTCTGTATAGCTCTGTGGGGTATGTGGAGTCTGTGGAGTCTTTGGAGTCTGTGGGCTCTGTGGGCTCTGTTGGGTCGGTGGAACTCTTTGGGGTCTGTTGAACTCTCTGGGGTTTGTGGAGCATGCGGTGTCCGTGGAGTCTGTGGGGTTTGTGGAGTCGGCGGGCTCTTCGCGCTCTGTGGGGTCTGTGGAGTGTGTGGGGTATGTGGTTCTAAGTGGGGTCTGTTGAGTCTGTGGAGTCTGTGGAATCTATGGGGTCTATGGGATTTGTTTAGCTCTGTTGGGTTTGTGGAGTCTGTGGGGCCTGTGTAGCTCTGTGGGGTCAGTGGGGTCTTTGGGGCTCTGTGGGGTCTGTGTAGTCAGTGAAGTCTATGGGGTCTGTGGGATCGGTGGAGCTCATTGGTGTCTCTGGGGTCTGTGGATATCTTTGGGGTTCGTGGGGTCTGTGTAGGTCTGTGGGGTCTATGGGTCTGTGGAGTCTGTTGGGTCTGTGGAGTCTCCAGGGTTTGTGGGGTCTGTGGATATCTTTGGGGTCTGTGGAGTCTGTGGAGTCCATGGGGTCTGTGGGGTCTTTGGAGCTTTGTGAGGTGTATGGGGTCTGTGGGGTCTGTGGAGTCTCTGGGGTCTGTGGATTCTGTTGGGTTTGTGGAGTCTCTGGGGTCTGTGGGGTCTGTGGAGTCCGTGGGGTCCGTGGAGCTCTGTGGGGTCTATTGAGTCTTTGGGGTCTGTGGAGGCTATGGGGTCCATGGAGCTCTGTGGGGTCTGTGGAGCCTGTGGTGTCTGTGGAATCTGTGGGGTCTGTGGAACTCTGTTGGGTCTGTGGAGCTCTTTGGGGTCTGTAGAGCATGTGGTGTCAGTGGAGTCTGTGGGCTCTGTGGGCTCTGTGGGGTTTGAGGAGCTCTGTGGGATCTGTGGAGTCGGTGGAGTCTGTGGGGTCTGTTGAGTCTTTGGAGTCTGTGGGGTATGTGGAGCTCTGTGGGGTCCGTGGAGTCTGTGGGCTGTCTGGGCTCTGTGAGGTCTGGGTGGTCAGTGGAGCTCTGTCGGATCTGTGGGGTCTGTGGAGCCTCTGGAGCTTTTTGGGATCTGTAGGGTCAATGGAGTTCTATGGGGTCTTTCGAGCCTGTGGTGTCTGTGGAGCTCTTTGGGGTCTGTGCAGTCATAGGAGTCTGTGGAGCTCTGTGGGGTCTGTGGAGCCTGTGGTGTCTGTGGAGTCTGTGGGGTCTCTGGGCTGTGGGGTCTGTGGAGCTCTGTGGGATCTGTGGAGTCGGTGGAGTCTATGTGGTCTGTGGAGTTTGTGGAGTCTGTGGGCTCTGTTGGGTCGGTGGACTCTGTGGGGTCTGTGGAGCTCTGTGTGGTCTGTTGAGTCTTTGGAGTCTGTGGAATCTATGGGGTCTATGGGATCGGTGGAGCTCTGTGGGGTCTGTGGAGCCTGTGGTGTCCGTGGAGTCTGAGGGGTCTGTGGTGCTCTGTGGGGTCTATTGAGACTTTGGGGTCTGTGGAGGCTATGGGGTCAGTGGAGCTCTGTGGGGTCTGTGGAGCCTATGGTATCTGTGGAATCTATGGGGTCTGTGGAACTCTGTGGTGTCTGTGGAGCTCTCTGGGGTCTGTGAAGCATGTGGTGTCAGTGGAGTCTGTGGGCTCTTCGGGCTCTGTGGGATCTGTGGAGTCTGTGGAGTCTCTGGGGTCTGTGGGGTGTGTGGAGTCTGTGGGGTCTCAGGAGTCTCTGTGTTCTGTGGGGTCTGAGGAGTCTATGGGGTCTGTGGGGTCTCTGGAGTTAAATGGGGTCTGTGGAGCCTGTTGTGTCTGTGGAATCTGTTTGGTCCATGGAGCTCAGTGGTATCTGTGGAGTCTGTGGAGCTCTTTGGGGTCCTTGGAGTCTGTGGGGTCTGTGGAGCCTGTGATGTCTGTGGAATCTATGGGATCTGTGGAACTCTGTGGGGTCTGTGGAGCTCTCTGGGGTCCGTGGAGCATGTGGTGTCAGTGGAGTCTGTGGGCTCTTCGGGCTCTGTGGGATCTGTGGAGTCGGTTGAGTCTGTGGGGTGTGTGGAGTCTGTGGGGTCTCAGGAGTCTCTGTGTTCTGTGGGGTCTGAGGAGTCTATGGGGTCTGTGGGGTCTGTGGAGTCTTTGGAGTCTGTGGAGTCTGTGGGGTCTATGGGGTCTGTGGGGTCTGTGGAGTCTGTGGAGTCTTTGGAGCCTGTTGGGTCTGTGGAATCTGTTTGGTCCATGGAGCTCAGTGGTGTCTGTGGAGTCTGTGGGGTTTTAGTGGTCTGTGGAGTTTGTGGGGTCTATGGAGTCTGAGGAGCTCTGTGGGCTCTGTGGAGTCCGTGGAGTCTATGGGGTCTGTGGAGATCCGTGGGGTCTGTTGAGTCTGTTGAGTATGTGGAGTCTGTGGAATCTATGGGGTCTATGGGGTCAGTGGAGCTCTGTCGGGTCTGTGGGCTCTGTGGGCTCTGTGGGGTCTGTGGGGTCTGTGGAGTCTCTAGAGTCAGTGGGGTCTGTGGAGTCTGTGGAGCTCTGTGGGATGTGTGGAGTCTGTGGGGTCTGTGGAGTCTGTGGAGCTCTCTGGGGTTTGTGGAGCATGTGGTGTCCGTGGAGCCTGTGGGGTTATTGGAGTCGGCGGGCACTTCGGGCTCTGTGGGGTCTGTGGAGCCTGTGGAGCTCTTTGGGATCTGTAGGGTCAATGGAGCTCTATGGGGTCTCTCGAGCCTGTGGTGTCTGTGGAGCTCTTTGGGGTCTGTGCAGTCATAGGGGTCTGTGGAGCTCTGTGGCATCTGTGGAGTCTGTGGGGACCGTGAAGTTTGTGGAGCTCTGTGGGGTCTGTGGAGTCTCTGGGGTCTGTGGGGTCTGTGGGGTCTGTCGAGTCTGTGGGGTCTGTGGGGTCTGTGAAGTCTGTTGAGTCCATGGGGTCTGTGGGGTCTTTGGAGCTCTGTGAGGTGTATGGGGTCTGTGGGGTCTGTGGAGTCTGTGGGGTCTGTGGAGTCTCTGGGGTTTGTGGGGTCTGTGGAACTCTGTTGGGTCTGTGGAGTCTTTGGAGGTCTGTGGGGTCTGTGCAGTCTGTGGGGTTTGTGGAGTCCTTGGGGTCTTTGGAGCTCTCTGAGGTGTATGGGGTCTGTGGCGTCTGTGGAGTCTGTGCGGTCTGTGAAGTTTGTGGACCACTGTGGGGTCTGTGGGGTCTATGGAGTCTCTGGGGTGAGTGGAGCTCTGTGGGGTCTGTTTAGTCCGTGGGGTCTGTGGAACCTGTGTAGCTCTGTTGGGTCTGTGGAGTCTGTGGGGTCTGTGGAGCTCCGTGGGGTCTTTTGAGTCTGTGGGGTCTGGGGAGTCTCTGGGGTCTGTGGAGTTCTTTGGGGTCTGTGGAGCCTGTGGTGTCTGTGGAGTCTGAGCGGTCTGTGGAATCTGTTCGGTCCGTGGAGCTAAGTAGTGTCCGTGGAGTCTGTGGAGTCTTTGGAGTCTGTGGAGTCTGTGGAGTCTTTGGAGTCTGTGGAGTCTGTGGGGTCTGTGGAGCTCTGTGGGGTCTGTGGAGTCTGTGGGGTCTGTGGTGTCTGTGGGGTCTGTGGAGTCTCTGGGGACTGTGGGGTCTGTGGAGCTCTTTGGGGTCCGTGGAGTCTGTGGGGTCTGTGGAGCTCTCTGTGGTCTGTGGAGTCTTTGGAGGTCTGTGGGGTCTGTGGAGTCTGTGGGGTTTGTGGAGTCCTTGGGGTCTGTGAAGTCTGTGGAGCTCTGTGGGGTCTGTGGGGTGTGTGGAGCTCTGTAGTATATGTGGGCTTTGTGGGCTCTGTGGGGTCTGTGGAGTCTGTGGGGTCTCTGGAGGTTTTTGGAGCTCTGTGGGCTCTTTGGAGTCTTTGGAGTCTATGGGGTCTGTGGGGTGTGTGGAGTCTGTGGGGTCTCAGGAGTCTCTGTGGTCTGTGGAGTCTGTGGAGCTCTTGGGGTCCGTGGAGTCTGTGGAGTCCGTGGGGTCTGTGGGGTCTTTGGAGCTCTCCGAGGTGTATGGGGTCTGTGGCGTCTGTGGAGTCTGTGGGGTCTGTGAAATTTGTGGAGCTCTGTGGGGTCTGTGGGGTCTATGGAGTCTCTGGGGTCTGTGGGGTCTGAGTAGTCTGTTGAGTCTGTGGGGTGCGTGGAGTTTATGGGGTCTTTGGGGTCTGTGGGGTCTGTGGGGTCTGTGGAACTATATGGGGTCTGTGGAGTCCGTGGGGTCTTTGGAGCTCCGTGGGGTCTGTTGAGTCTGTGGGGTCTGTTGAGTTTGTGTAGCTCTGTGGGGTCTGTGGAGTATGTGGGGTCTGTGGAGCTCTTTAGGGTCTTTTGAGTCTGTGGGGTCTTTGGAGTCTCTGGGGTCTGTGGGGTCTGTGGAGTTCTTTGGGGTCTGTGGAGCCTGTGGTGTCTGTGGAGTCTGAGGGGTCTGTGGTGCTCTGTGGGGTCTGTAGAGTCTGTGGACCTTTTGGGGTCCGTGGAGTCTCTGGGGTCTGTGGAGCTCTGTGTGGTCTGTTGAGTCTGTGATGTCTGTGGAGTCTGTGGGGTCTGAGGAGTCTGAGGGGTCTGTGGAGCTCTGTGGGGTATGTGGAGTCCGTGGGGTCTCTGGAGTCTCAGAGGGCATGTGGATCTCTGTGGGGTCTGTGGAGTCTGTGGGTTTTAGTGGTCTGTGGAGTTTGTGGGGTCTATGGGGTCTGTGGAGCTCTGTGGAGTCTGTGGAGTCTATGGGGTCTGTGGGGTCAGTGGAGCTCTGTGGGCTCTGTGGAGTCTGTGGAGTCTATGGGGTCTGTGGGGTCTGTGGAGTCTTTGGAGTGTGTGGGGTGTGTGTAGTCTATGGAGCTCTGTGGGGTGTGTGGAGTCTGTGGGGTCTGTGGAGTCTGTGGAGCTCTGTGGGGTGTGTGGGGTCTGTGGGGTCTGTTGTGTCTGTTGAACTCTCTGGGGTTTGTGGAGCATGTGGTGTCCGAGGAGTCTGTGGGGTTTGTGGAGTCGGCGGGCACTTCGGGCTCTGTGGGGTCTGTGGATTCTGTGGGGTCTGTGGAGCTCTGTGTGGTCTGTGGGGTTTGTAAAGCTCTTTGGGGTCCTTGGAGTCTCAGAGGTATGTGGAGTCTGTGGGCTATGTAGGCTCTGTTGGTTCGGTGGACTATGTGGGGTCTGTGGAGTCTATGGGGTCTGTGGGGTCAGTGGAGCTCTGTTGGGTCTGTGGGCTCTGTGGGCTTAGTGGGGTCTGTGGAGTCTGTGGAGTCCGTGGGGTCTGTGGAGTCTGTGGAGCTCTGTGGGGTGTGTGGAGTCCGTGGGGTCTGTGGAGCTCTGTGGAGTCCGTGGGGTCTGTGGAGTCTGTGGAGCTCTGTGGGGTGTGTGGAGTCCGTGGGGTCTGTGGAGCTCCGTGGGGTCTGTTGAGTCTGTTGAGTATGTGGAGTTTGTGGAATCTATGGGGTCTATGGGATCAGTGGAGCTCTGTGGGGTCTGTGGAGCCTGTGGTGTCCGTGGAGTCTGATGGGTCTGTGGTGCTCTGTGGGGACTGTGGAGTCTGTGGAGCTCTTGGGGTCTGTGGAGTGTGTGGGTCAGTTGAGCTCTTTGTGGTCTGTTGAGTCTGTGGGGTCTGTGGAGTCTATTGAGTCTGTGGTGTCTGTGGAGTCTGTGTGGTCTGTGGAGCTCTGTGTGGTCTGTGGGGTTTGTGGAGTTCTTTGGGGTCTGTGGAGTCTGTGGAGTCTCAGATGTATGTGGGGTCTGTGGAGCTCTGTGGGGTCTGTGGAGCTCTGTGGGGTCTGTGGAGTCTGTGGGGTCTGTGGAGCTCTGTTGGGTTTGTGGAGTCCGTGGGGTCAGTGTAGCTCTGTGGGGTCTGTGGGGTCTGTGGAGCTCTGTGGGGTCTGTGTAGCTTGTGGAGTCTATGGGGTCTGTGGGGTCGGTGGAGCTCTGTTGGGTCTGTGGGCTCTGTGGGGTCTGTGGAGTCTGTGGAGTCTGTGGAGTCTCCGGGGTCTGTGGAGTCTGTGGAGCTCTTTGGTGTCTGTAGGGTCTGTGGATATCTTTGGGGTCTGTGGAGTCTGTGGAGTCCGTGGGGTGTGTGGGGACTTTGGAGCTCTGTGAGGTGTATGGGGTCTGTGGGGTCAGTGGAGTCTGTGGAGCTCTGTGGGTTCCGTGGAGTCTGTGGGGTCTGTGGAGCTCTGTGGGGTCTATTGAGTCATTGGGGTCTGTGGAGGCTGTGGAGTCTGTGGAGTCTGTGGGGTATGTGGAGCTCTGTGGGGTCCATAGAGTCTGTGGGCTCCGTGGGCTCTGTGAGGTCTGTGGGGTCAGTGGAGCTCTGTCGGATCTGTGGGGTCTGTTGAGTCAATGGAGCTCTTTGGGATCTGTGGAGTCAATGGAGCTCTGTGGTGTCTGTGGAGCCTGTGGTGTCTGTGGAGTCTGTGGGGTATCTGGCCTCTCTGGGCTCAGTGGGGTATGTGGAGCTCTTTGGGATCTGTGGAGTCGGTGGAGTCTATGGGGTCTGTGGAGTCTGTGGAGTCGTTGGGCTGTGTTAGGTCAGTGGGGTCTGTGGGGTCCGTGGAGCTCTGTGGGATCTGTGGAGTCGGTGGAGTCTATGGGGTCTCTGGAGTTTGTGGAGTCTGTGGAGTCTTTAGAGTCTGTGGGCTCAGTGGGCTCTGTTGGGTCGGTGGACTCTGTGTGGTCTGTGTAGTCTGTGGGGTTTGTGGAGCTCTGTGGGGTCTGTTGGGTCTGTGGGGTCTGTGAGGTCTGTCGTGTCTGTGGAACTCTTTGGGGTCTGTTGAACTCTCTGGGGTTTGTGGAGCATGCGGTGTCCGTGGAGTCTGTGGGGTTTGTGGAGTCGGCGGGCTCTTCGCGCTCTGCGGGGTCTGTGGAGTGTGAGGGGTATGTGGTTCTCCGTGGGGTCTGTTGAGTCTGTGGAGTCTTTGGAATCTATGGGGTCTATGGGATCTGTTTAGCTCTGTGGGGTCTGTGGAGTGTGAGGGTCTTTGGAGCTCTGTGGGGTCTGTGGAGTCTATGGAGTCTCAGAGGTATATGGGTCTGTGGAGCTCTGTTGGGTCTGTGGTATCAGTGGAGTCTCAGAGATATGTGGGGTCTGTGGAGCTCTGTTGGGTTTGTGGAGTCTGTGGGGTCTGTGTAGCTCTGTGGGGTCAGTGGGGTCTTTGGAGCTCTGTGGGGTCTGTGTAGTCAGTGAAGTCTATGGGGTCTGTGGGGTCGGTGGAGCTCATTGGTGTCTTTGGGGTCTGTGGATATCTTTGGGGTCTGTGTAGGTCTGTGGGGTCTGTGGGTCTGTGGAGTCTGTGGGGTCTGTGGAGTCTCCGGGGTCTGTGGGGTCTGCGGATATCTTTGGGTTCTGTGGAGTCTGTGGAGTCCATGGGGTCTGTGGGGTCTTTGGAGCTTTGTGAGGTGTATGGGGTCTGTGGGGTCTGTGGAGTCTGTGGGGTCTGTGGATTCTGTTGGGTTTGTGGAGTCTCTGGGGTCTGTGGGGTCTGTGGAGTCTGTGGAGCTCTGTGGGTTCTGTGGAGTCTGTGGGGTCCGTGGAGCTCTGTGGGGTCTATTGAGTCATTGGAGTCTGTGGAGGCTGTGGAGTCTGTGGAGTCTGTGGGGTATGTGGAGCTTTGTGAGGTCTGTGGGGTCAGTGGAGCTCTGTCGGATCTGTGGGGTCTGTTGAGTCAGTGGAGCTCTTTGGGATCTGTGGAGTCAATGGAGCTCTGTGGTGTCTGTGGAGCCTGTGGTGTCTGTGGAGTCTGTGGGGTCTCTGGCCTCTCTGGGCTCAGTGTGGTATGTGGAGCTCTTTGGGGTCTGTGGAGTCTGTGGAGTCCATGGGGTCTGTGGGGTCTTTGGAGCTGTGTGAGGTGTATGGGGTCTGTGAGTTCTGTGGAGTCTGTGGGATCTGTGGATTCTGTTGGGTTTGTGGAGTCTCTGGGGTCCGTGGGGTCTGTGGAGTCTGTGGAGCTCTGTGGGTTCTGTGGAATCCGTGGGGTCCGTGGAGCTCTCTGGGTTCTATTGAGTCTTTGGGGTCTGTGGAGGCTATGGGGTTCGTGGAGCTCTGTGGGGTCTGTGGAGCCTGTGTTGTCTCTGGAATCTGTGGGGTCTGTGGAACTCTGTTGGGTCTGTGGAGCTCTTTGGGGTCTGTAGAGCATGTGGTGTCAGTGGAGTCTGTGGGCTCTGTGGGCTCTGTGGGGTCTGTGGAGCTCTGTGGGATCTGTGGAGTCTGTGGAGTATGTGGGGTCTGTGGAGCTCTTTAGGGTCTTTTGAGTCTGTGGGGTCTTTGGAGTCTCTGGGGTCTGTGGGGTCTGTGGAGTTCTTTGGGGTCTGTGGAGCCTGTGGTGTCTGTGGAGTCTGAGGGGTCTGTGGTGCTCTGTGGGGTCTGTAGAGTCTGTGGACCTCTTTGGGGTCCGTGGAGTCTCTGGGGTCTGTGGAGCTCTGTGTGGTCTGTTGAGTCTGTGATGTCTGTGGAGTCTGTGGGGTCTGAGGAGTCTGAGGGGTCTGTGGAGCTCTGTGGGGTATGTGGAGTCCGTGGGGTCTCTGGAGTCTCAGAGGGCATGTGGATCTCTGTGGGGTCTGTGGAGTCTGTGGGTTTTAGTGGTCTGTGGAGTTTGTGGGGTCTATGGGGTCTGTGGAGCTCTGTGGAGTCTTTGGAGTCTATGGGGTCTGTGGGGTCAGTGGAGCTCTGTGGGCTCTGTGGAGTCTGTGGAGTCTATGGGGTCTGTGGGGTCTGTGGAGTCTTTGGAGTGTGTGGGGTGTGTGTAGTCTATGGAGCTCTGTGGGGTGTGTGGAGTCTGTGGGGTCTGTGGAGTCTGTGGAGCTCTGTGGGGTGTGTGGGGTCTGTGGGGTCTGTTGTGTCTGTTGAACTCTCTGGGGTTTGTGGAGCATGTGGTGTCCGAGGAGTCTGTGGGGTTTGTGGAGTCGGCGGGCACTTCGGGCTCTGTGGGGTCTGTGGATTCTGTGGGGTCTGTGGAGCTCTGTGTGGTCTGTGGGGTTTGTAAAGCTCTTTGGGGTCCTTGGAGTCTCAGAGGTATGTGAAGTCTGTGGGCTATGTGGGCTCTGTTGGTTCGGTGGACTATGTGGGGTCTGTGGAGTCTATGGGGTCTGTGGGGTCAGTGGAGCTCTGTTGGGTCTGTGGGCTCTGTGGGCTTAGTGGGGTCTGTGGAGTCTGTGGAGTCCGTGTGGTCTGTGGAGTCTGTGGAGCTCTGTGGGGTGTGTGGAGTCCGTGGGGTCTGTGGAGCTCTGTGGATTCCGTGGGGTCTGTGGAGTTTGTGGAGCTCTGTGGGGTGTGTGGAGTCCGTGGGGTCTGTGGAGCTCCGTGGGGTCTGTTGAGTCTGTTGAGTATGTGGAGTTTGTGGAATCTATGGGGTCTATGGGATCGGTGGAGCTCTGTGGGGTCTGTGGAGCCTGTGGTGTCCGTGGAGTCTGATGGGTCTGTGGTGCTCTGTGGGGACTGTGGAGTCTGTGGAGCTCTTGGGGTCTGTGGAGTGTGTGGGTCAGTTGAGCTCTTTGTGGTCTGTTGAGTCTGTGGGGTCTGTGGAGTCTATTGAGTCTGTGGTGTCTGTGGAGTCTGTGTGGTCTGTGGAGCTCTGTGTGGTCTGTGGGGTTTGTGGAGCTCTTTGGGGTCTGTGGAGTCTGTGGAGTCTCAGATGTATGTGGGGTCTGTGGAGCTCTGTGGGGTCTGTGGAGCTCTGTGGGGTCTGTGGAGTCTGTGGGGTCTGTGGAGCTCTGTTGGGTTTGTGGAGTCCGTGGGGTCAGTGTAGCTCTGTGGGGTCTGTGGGGTCTGTGGAGCTCTGTGGGGTCTGTGTAGCTTGTGGAGTCTATGGGGTCTGTGGGGTCGGTGGAGCTCTGTTGGGTCTGTGGGCTCTGTGGGGTCTGTGGAGTCTGTGGAGTCTGTGGAGTCTCCGGGGTCTGTGGAGTCTGTGGAGCTCTTTGGTGTCTGTAGGGTCTGTGGATATCTTTGGGGTCTGTGGAGTCTGTGGAGTCCGTGGGGTGTGTGGGGACTTTGGAGCTCTGTGAGGTGTATGGGGTCTGTGGGGTCAGTGGAGTCTGTGGAGCTCTGTGGGTTCTGTGGAGTCTGTGGGGTCTGTGGAGCTCTGTGGGGTCTATTGAGTCATTGGGGTCTGTGGAGGCTGTGGAGTCTGTGGAGTCTGTGGGGTATGTGGAGCTCTGTGGGGTCCATAGAGTCTGTGGGCTCCGTGGGCTCTGTGAGGTCTGTGGGGTCAGTGGAGCTCTGTCGGATCTGTGGGGTCTGTTGAGTCAGTGGAGCTCTTTGGGATCTGTGGAGTCAATGGAGCTCTGTGGTGTCTGTGGAGCCTGTGGTGTCTGTGGAGTCTGTGGGGTATCTGGCCTCTCTGGGCTCAGTGGGGTATGTGGAGCTCTTTGGGATCTGTGGAGTCGGTGGAGTCTATGGGGTCTGTGGAGTCTGTGGAGTCGTTGGGCTGTGTTAGGTCAGTGGGGTCTGTGGGGTCCGTGGAGCTCTGTGGGATCTGTGGAGTCGGTGGAGTCTATGGGGTCTCTGGAGTTTGTGGAGTCTGTGGAGTCTTTGGAGTCTGTGGGCTCAGTGGGCTCTTTTGGGTCGGTGGACTCTGTGTGGTCTGTGTAGTCTGTGGGGTTTGTGGAGCTCTGTGGGGTCTGTTGGGTCTGTGGGGTCTGTGAGGTCTGTCGTGTCTGTGGAACTCTTTGGGGTCTGTTGAACTCTCTGGGGTTTGTGGAGCATGCGGTGTCCGTGGAGTCTGTGGGGTTTGTGGAGTCGGCGGGCTCTTCGCGCTCTGCGGGGTCTGTGGAGTGTGAGGGGTATGTGGTTCTCCGTGGGGTCTGTTGAGTCTGTGGAGTCTTTGGAATCTATGGGGTCTATGGGATCTGTTTAGCTCTGTGGGGTCTGTGGAGTGTGAGGGTCTTTGGAGCTCTGTGGGGTCTGTGGAGTCTATGGAGTCTCAGAGGTATATGGGTCTGTGGAGCTCTGTTGGGTCTGTGGCATCAGTGGAGTCTCAGAGATATGTGGGGTCTGTGGAGCTCTGTTGGGTTTGTGGAGTCTGTGGGGTCTGTGTAGCTCTGTGGGGTCAGTGGGGTCTTTGGAGCTCTGTGGGGTCTGTGTAGTCAGTGAAGTCTATGGGGTCTGTGGGGTCGGTGGAGCTCATTGGTGTCTGTGGGGTCTGTGGATATCTTTGGGGTCTGTGTAGGTCTGTGGGGTCTGTGGGTCTGTGGAGTCTGTGGGGTCTGTGGAGTCTCCGGGGTCTGTGGGGTCTGCGGATATCTTTGGGTTCTGTGGAGTCTGTGGAGTCCATGGGGTCTGTGGGGTCTTTGGAGCTTTGTGAGGTGTATGGGGTCTGTGGGGTCTGTGGAGTCTGTGGGGTCTGTGGATTCTGTTGGGTTTGTGGAGTCTCTGGGGTCTGTGGGGTCTGTGGAGTCTGTGGAGCTCTGTGGGTTCTGTGGAGTCTGTGGGGTCCGTGGAGCTCTGTGGGGTCTATTGAGTCATTGGAGTCTGTGGAGGCTGTGGAGTCTGTGGAGTCTGTGGGGTATGTGGAGCTTTGTGAGGTCTGTGGGGTCAGTGGAGCTCTGTCGGATCTGTGGGGTCTGTTGAGTCAGTGGAGCTCTTTGGGATCTGTGGAGTCAATGGAGCTCTGTGGTGTCTGTGGAGCCTGTGGTGTCTGTGGAGTCTGTGGGGTCTCTGGCCTCTCTGGGCTCAGTGTGGTATGTGGAGCTCTTTGGGGTCTGTGGAGTCTGTGGAGTCCATGGGGTCTGTGGGGTCTTTGGAGCTGTGTGAGGTGTATGGGGTCTGTGAGTTCTGTGGAGTCTGTGGGATCTGTGGATTCTGTTGGGTTTGTGGAGTCTCTGGGGTCCGTGGGGTCTGTGGAGTCTGTGGAGCTCTGTGGGTTCTGTGGAATCCGTGGGGTCCGTGGAGCTCTCTGGGTTCTATTGAGTCTTTGGGGTCTGTGGAGGCTATGGGGTTCGTGGAGCTCTGTGGGGTCTGTGGAGCCTGTGTTGTCTCTGGAATCTGTGGGGTCTGTGGAACTCTGTTGGGTCTGTGGAGCTCTTTGGGGTCTGTAGAGCATGTGGTGTCAGTGGAGTCTGTGGGCTCTGTGGGCTCTGTGGGGTCTGTGGAGCTCTGTGGGATCTGTGGAGTCGGTGGAGTCTGTGGGGTCTGTGGAGTCTTTGGAGTCTGTGGGGTATGTGGAGCTCTGTGGGGTCCGTGGAGTCTGTGGGCTCTCTGGGCTCTGTGAGGTCTGTGTGGTCAGTGGAGCTCTGTCTGATCTGTGGGGTCTGTGGAGCCTGTGGAGCTCTTTGGGATCTGTAGGGTCAATGGAGCTCTATGGGGTCTCTCGAGCCTGTGGTGTCTGTGGAGCTCTTTGGGGTCTTTGCAGTCATAGGGGTCTGTGGAGCTCTGTGGGGTCTGTGGAGCCTGTGGTGTCTGTGGAGTCTGTGGGGTCTCTGGGCTGTGGGGTCTGTGGAGCTCTGTGGGATCTGTGGAGTCGGTGGAGTCTATGTGGTCTGTGGAGTTTGTGGAGTCTGTGGGCTCTGTTGGGTCGGTGGACTCTGTGGGGTCTGTGGAGCTCTGTGTGGTCTGTTGAGTGTGTGGGTTCTGTGGAGTCTTAGGGGTCTGTCGAGTGTCCGGGGTCTGTGGGGTCTGTGGAGTCTGTGTGGTCTGTGGAGTCTCTGTGGTCTGTGAGGTTTGTGGAGTCTGTGGAGCTCTGTGGGGTCTGTGGAGTCCGTAGGGTCCGTGGAGCTCTGTGGGGTCGTTTGAGTCTGTGGGGTCTGTGGAGCTCTTTGGGGTCTGTTGAGTCTGTATGGTCTGTGGAGTCTGTGGGTTCTGTGGGGTCTGTTTGGTCTGTGGGGTCTGTGAGGTCTGTGGTGTCTGTGGAACTCTTTGGGGTCTGTGGAGTCTGTGGGGTCTGTGGAGCTATGTGGGGTCTGTGGGGTCTGTGGAGCTCTCTGGGATCTGTGGAGTCGGTGGAGTCTATGGGGTCTGTGGTGTCTGTGGAGTCTGCGGGGTCTGTATAGCTCTGTGGGGTATGTGGAGTCTGTGGAGTCTTTGGAGTCTGTGGGCTCTGTGGGCTCTGTTGGGTCGGTGGAACTCTTTGGGGTCTGTTGAACTCTCTGGGGTTTGTGGAGCATGCGGTGTCCGTGGAGTCTGTGGGGTTTGTGGAGTCGGCGGGCTCTTCGCGCTCTGTGGGGTCTGTGGAGTGTGTGGGGTATGTGGTTCTAAGTGGGGTCTGTTGAGTCTGTGGAGTCTGTGGAATCTATGGGGTCTATGGGATTTGTTTAGCTCTGTTGGGTTTGTGGAGTCTGTGGGGCCTGTGTAGCTCTGTGGGGTCAGTGGGGTCTTTGGGGCTCTGTGGGGTCTGTGTAGTCAGTGAAGTCTATGGGGTCTGTGGGATCGGTGGAGCTCATTGGTGTCTCTGGGGTCTGTGGATATCTTTGGGGTTCGTGGGGTCTGTGTAGGTCTGTGGGGTCTATGGGTCTGTGGAGTCTGTTGGGTCTGTGGAGTCTCCAGGGTTTGTGGGGTCTGTGGATATCTTTGGGGTCTGTGGAGTCTGTGGAGTCCATGGGGTCTGTGGGGTCTTTGGAGCTTTGTGAGGTGTATGGGGTCTGTGGGGTCTGTGGAGTCTCTGGGGTCTGTGGATTCTGTTGGGTTTGTGGAGTCTCTGGGGTCTGTGGGGTCTGTGGAGTCCGTGGGGTCCGTGGAGCTCTGTGGGGTCTATTGAGTCTTTGGGGTCTGTGGAGGCTATGGGGTCCATGGAGCTCTGTGGGGTCTGTGGAGCCTGTGGTGTCTGTGGAATCTGTGGGGTCTGTGGAACTCTGTTGGGTCTGTGGAGCTCTTTGGGGTCTGTAGAGCATGTGGTGTCAGTGGAGTCTGTGGGCTCTGTGGGCTCTGTGGGGTTTGAGGAGCTCTGTGGGATCTGTGGAGTCGGTGGAGTCTGTGGGGTCTGTTGAGTCTTTGGAGTCTGTGGGGTATGTGGAGCTCTGTGGGGTCCGTGGAGTCTGTGGGCTGTCTGGGCTCTGTGAGGTCTGGGTGGTCAGTGGAGCTCTGTCGGATCTGTGGGGTCTGTGGAGCCTCTGGAGCTTTTTGGGATCTGTAGGGTCAATGGAGTTCTATGGGGTCTTTCGAGCCTGTGGTGTCTGTGGAGCTCTTTGGGGTCTGTGCAGTCATAGGAGTCTGTGGAGCTCTGTGGGGTCTGTGGAGCCTGTGGTGTCTGTGGAGTCTGTGGGGTCTCTGGGCTGTGGGGTCTGTGGAGCTCTGTGGGATCTTTGGAGTCGGTGGAGTCTATGGGGTCTGCGGAGTCTCTGCATTCTGTGGGGTCTGTGGAGCTCTGTGGGATCTGTGGAGTCGGTGGAGTCTATGTGGTCTGTGGAGTTTGTGGAGTCTGTGAGCTCTGTTGGGTCGGTGGACTCTGTGGGGTCTGTGGAGCTCTCTGTGGTCTGTTGAGTGTGTGGGGTCTGTGGAGTCTTAGGGGTCTGTTTGGTCTATGGAGCTCTGTTGGGTCTGTCGAGTGTCCGGGGTCTGTGGGGTCTGTGGAGTCTGTGTGGTCTGTGGAGTCTCTGTGGTCTGTGGGTTTTGTGGAGTCTGTGGAGCTCTGTGGGGTCTGTGGAGTCCGTGGGGTCCGTGGAGCTCTGTGGGGTCTGTTGAGTCTGTAGGGTCTGTGGAGTCTGTGGGTTCTGTGGGGTATGTTGGGTCTGTGGGGTCTGTGAGGTCTGTGGTGTCTGTGGAACTCTTTGGGGTCTGTGGAGTCTGTGGGGTCTGTGGAGCTATGTGGGGTCTGTGGGGTCTGTGGAGCTCTCTGGGATCTGTGGAGTCGGTGGAGTCTATGGGGTCTGTGGTGTCTGTGGTGTCTGTGGGGTCTGTGGAGCTCTGTGGGGTATGTGGAGTCTGTGGAGTCTTTGGAGTCTGTGGGCTCTGTGGGCTCTGTTGGGTCGGTGGACTCTGTGGGTTCTGTGAAGTCTGTGGGGTCTGTGGAGCTCTGTGGGGTCTGTTGGGTCTGTGGGGTCTGTGAGGTCTGTGGGGTCTGTTAAGTCTGTAGGGTCTGTGGAGTCTGTGGGTTCTGTGGGGTCTGTTGGGTCTGTGGGGTCTGTGAGGTCTGTGGTGTCTGTGGAACTCTTTGGGGTCTGTGGAGTCTGTGGGGTCTGTGGAGCTTTGTGGGGTTTGTGGAGTCTCTGGAGTCTGTGGGGTCTGTTGAACTCTCTGGGGTTTGTGGAGCATGTGGTGTTCGTGGAGTCTGTGGAGCTCTTTGGGGTCCTTGGAGTCTGTGGGGTCTGTGGAGCCTGTGGTGTCTGTTTAATCTATGGGATCTGTGGAACTCTGTGGGGTCTGTGGAGCTCTCTGGGGTCCGTTGAGCATGTGGTGTCAGTGGAGTCTGTGGGCTCTTCGGGCTCTGTGGGATACGTGGAGTCGGTTGAGTCTGTGGGGTGTGTGGAGTCTGTGGGGTCTCAGGAGTCTCTGTGTTCTGTGGGGTCTGAGGAGTCTATGGGGTCTGTGGGGTCTGTGGAGTTAAATGGGGTCTGTGGAGCCTGTTGTGTCTGTGGAATCTGTTTGGTCCATGGAGCTCAGTGGTGTCTGTGGAGTCTGTGGGGTTTTAGTGGTCTGTGGAGTTTGTGGGGTCTATGGAGTCTGAGGAGCTCTGTGGGCTCCGTGGAGTCCGTGGAGTCTATGGGGTCTGTGGAGATCCGTGGGGTCTGTTGAGTCTGTTGAGTATGTGGAGTCTGTGGAATCTATGGGGTCTATGGGGTCAGTGGAGCTCTGTCGGGTCTGTGGGCTCTGTGGGCTCTGTGGGGTCTGTGGGGTCTGTGGAGTCTCTAGAGTCAGTGGGGTCTGTGGAGTCTGTGGAGCTCTGTGGGATGTGTGGAGTCTGTGGGGTCTGTGGAGTCTGTGGAGCTCTGTGGGGTGTATGGGGTCTGTGGGGTCTGTGGTGTCTGTTGAACTCTCTGGGGTTTGTGGAGCATGTGGTGTCCGTGGAGCCTGTGGGGTTATTGGAGTCGGCGGGCACTTCGGGCTCTGTGGGGTCTGTGGAGCCTGTGGAGCTCTTTGGGATCTGTAGGGTCAATGGAGCTCTATGGGGTCTCTCGAGCCTGTGGTGTCTGTGGAGCTCTTTGGGGTCTGTGCAGTCATAGGGGTCTGTGGAGCTCTGTGGGGTCTGTGGAGCCTGTGGTGTCTGTGGAGTCTGTGGGGTCTCTGGGCTGTGGGGTCTGTGGAGCTCTGTGGGATATGTGGAGTCGGTGGAGTCTATGTAGTCTGTGGAGTTTGTGGAGTCTGTGGGCTCTGTTGGGTCGGTGGACTCTGTGGGGTCTGTGGAGCTCTGTGTGGTGTGTTGAGTGTGTGGGGTCTGTGGAGTCTTAGGGGTCTGTTTGGTCTATGGAGCTCTGTTGGGTCTGTCGAGTGTCCGGGGTCTGTGGGGTCTGTGGAGTCTGTGTGGTCTGTGGAGTCTCTGTGGTCTGTGGGGTTTGTGGAGTCTGTGGAGCTCTGTGGGGTCTGTGGAGTCTGTGGGGTCTGTGGGGTCTGTGGAGCTCTGTGGGGTCTGTGGAGTCTGTAGGGTCTGTGGAGTCAGTGGGTTCTGTGGGGTCTGTTGGGTCTGTGGGGTCTGTGAGGTCTGTGGTGTCTGTGGAACTCTTTGGGGTCTGTGGAGTCTGTGGGGTCTGTGGAGCTATGTGGGGTCTGTGGGGTCTGTGGAGCTCTCTGGGATCTGTGGAGTCGGTGGAGTCTATGGGGTCTGTGGTGTCTGTGGTGTCTGTGGGGTCTGTGGAGCTCTGTGGGGTATGTGGAGTCTGTGGAGTCTTTGGAGTCTGTGGGCTCTGTGGGCTCTGTTGGGTCGGTGGACTCTGTGGGTTCTGTGAAGTCTGTGGGGTCTGTGGTGCTCTGTGGGGTCTGTTGGGTCTGTGGGGTCTGTGAGGTCTGTGGGGTCTGTTAAGTCTGTAGGGTCTGTGGAGTCTGTGGGTTCTGTGGGGTCTGTTGGGTCTGTGGGGTCTGTGAGGTCTGTGGTGTCTGTGGAACTCTTTGGGGTCTGTGGAGTCTGTGGGGTCTGTGGAGCTTTGTGGGGTTTGTGGAGTCTCTGGAGTCTGTGGGGTCTGTTGAACTCTCTGGGGTTTGTGGAGCATGTGGTGTTCGTGGAGTCTGTGGAGCTCTTTGGGGTCCTTGGAGTCTGTGGGGTCTGTGGAGCCTGTGGTGTCTGTTTAATCTATGGGATCTGTGGAACTCTGTGGGGTCTGTGGAGCTCTCTGGGGTCCGTTGAGCATGTGGTGTCAGTGGAGTCTGTGGGCTCTTCGGGCTCTGTGGGATCTGTGGAGTCGGTTGAGTCTGTGGGGTGTGTGGAGTCTGTGGGGTCTCAGGAGTCTCTGTGTTCTGTGGGGTCTGAGGAGTCTATGGGGTCTGTGGGGTCTGTGGAGTTAAATGGGGTCTGTGGAGCCTGTTGTGTCTGTGGAATCTGTTTGGTCCATGGAGCTCAGTGGTGTCTGTGGAGTCTGTGGGGTTTTAGTGGTCTGTGGAGTTTGTGGGGTCTATGGAGTCTGAGGAGCTCTGTGGGCTCCGTGGAGTCCGTGGAGTCTATGGGGTCTGTGGAGATCCGTGGGGTCTGTTGAGTCTGTTGAGTATGTGGAGTCTGTGGAATCTATGGGGTCTATGGGGTCAGTGGAGCTCTGTCGGGTCTGTGGGCTCTGTGGGCTCTGTGGGGTCTGTGGGGTCTGTGGAGTCTCTAGAGTCAGTGGGGTCTGTGGAGTCTGTGGAGCTCTGTGGGATGTGTGGAGTCTGTGGGGTCTGTGGAGTCTGTGGAGCTCTGTGGGGTGTATGGGGTCTGTGAGGTCTGTGGTGTCTGTTGAACTCTCTGGGGTTTGTGGAGCATGTGGTGTCCGTGGAGCCTGTGGGGTTATTGGAGTCGGCGGGCACTTCGGGCTCTGTGGGGTCTGTGGAGCCTGTGGAGCTCTTTGGGATCTGTAGGGTCAATGGAGCTCTATGGGGTCTCTCGAGCCTGTGGTGTCTGTGGAGCTCTTTGGGGTCTGTGCAGTCATAGGGGTCTGTGGAGCTCTGTGGGGTCTGTGGAGCCTGTGGTGTCTGTGGAGTCTGTGGGGTCTCTGGGCTGTGGGGTCTGTGGAGCTCTGTGGGATATGTGGAGTCGGTGGAGTCTATGTAGTCTGTGGAGTTTGTGGAGTCTGTGGGCTCTGTTGGGTCGGTGGACTCTGTGGGGTCTGTGGAGCTCTGTGTGGTGTGTTGAGTGTGTGGGGTCTGTGGAGTCTTAGGGGTCTGTTTGGTCTATGGAGCTCTGTTGGGTCTGTCGAGTGTCCGGGGTCTGTGGGGTCTGTGGAGTCTGTGTGGTCTGTGGAGTCTCTGTGGTCTGTGGGGTTTGTGGAGTCTGTGGAGCTCTGTGGGGTCTGTGGAGTCCGTGGGGTCTGTGGGGTCTGTGGAGCTCTGTGGGGTCTGTTGAGTCTGTAGGGTCTGTGGAGTCAGTGGGTTCTGTGGGGTCTGTTGGGTCTGTGGGGTCTGTGAGGTCTGTGGTGTCTGTGGAACTCTTTGGGGTCTGTGGAGTCTGTGTGGTCTGTGGAGCTATGTGGGGTCTGTGGTGTCTGTGGTGTCTGTGGAGTCTGTGGGGTCTGTGGAGCTCTGTGGGGTATGTGGAGTCTGTGGAGTCTTTTGAGTCTGTGGGCTCTGTGGGCTCTGTTGGGTCGGTGGACTCTGTGGGTTCTGTGAAGTCTGTGGGGTCTGTGGAGCTCTGTGGGGTCTGTTGGGTCTGTGGGGTCTGTGAGGTCTGTGGTGTCTGTGGAACTCTTTGGGGTCTGTGGAGTCTGTGGGGTCTGTGGAGCTTTGTGGGGTCTCTGGAGTCTGGAGTCTGTGGGGTCTGTTGTACTCTCTGGGGTTTGTGGAGCATGTGGTGTTCGTGGAGTCTGTGGGGTTTGTGGAGTCGGCGGACTCTTCGGGCACTGTGGGGTCTGTGGAGTCTGTGGGGTGTGTGGAGCTCCGTGCGGTCTGTTGAGTCTTTGGAGTCTGTGGAATCTATGGGGTCTATGGGATCGGTGGAGCTCTGTGGGGTCTGTGGAGCCTGTGGTGTCCGTGGAGTCTGAGGGGTCTGTGGTGATCTGTGGGGTCTATTGAGACTTTGGGGTCGGTGGAGGCTATGGGGTCAGTGGAGCTCTGTGGGGTCTGTGGAGCCTGTGGTGTCTGTGGAATCTATGGTGTCTGTGGAACTCTATGGGGTCTGTGGAGCTCTCTGGGGTCTGTGGAGCATGTGGTGTCTGTGGAATCTATGGGGTCTGTGGACCTCTTTGGGGTCCTTGGAGTCTCTGGGGTCTGTGGAGCTCTGTGTGGTCTGTTGAGTGAGTGGTGTCTGTGGAGTCTATTGGGTCCGTGGGGTCTGTGGAGCTCTGTGGGATCTGTGGAGTCTGTGGTGTATCTGGACTCTGTGGGGTCTGAGGAGTGTGAGGGGTCTTTGGAGCTCTGTGGGGTATGTGGAGTCTGTGGGGTCTCTGGAGTCTCAGAGGGTATGTGGAGCTCTGTGGGGTCTGTGGAGTCTGTGGGGTTTTAGTGGTCTGTGGAGTTTGTGGGGTCGGGTGTGGAGCGGACCTCGTGGTTGTGTCCGTGTGCGTTAATATTAAAACCGTAAGTATTGGTGATAAAACAAGAGCACCCCCCCCCCCCCCCCCCCCCCCCCCCCCCGCAATTTAGTCACATACTTGTTTAATATTGTGTATACTTGTGCATGTTGGAGAATACATTGCTATGGGCCAATTTAGCCCCCTGATCACAATGCTAGGGCTATCAGCTAACCAGGCTAAGGCAAGTGCTAACAGCCTTGCGGCCCGTCTATAGCAGCCCGTCTATAGTCTATCTATATTAGCACATGATGAAGCTATTCTCGCTTGTTTGATTGTTATATTTGTGTTTATATTTTGACCTTAGAATGTATTCATATATTTATCTGTGTTACAGAACCACACATAAATAGGACACCCTTTTAAATATTTAATAAAGAAGACAAACTCTGAATCATCTCCACCTTGCATTCTTGCCGATGACCTCTGGCGGTCACAACATAATAAAACCAGTCAAATTAGCTCTCCCCAAAACAAGTGGTGCCAAAACCCGGGATAGTGTGACCATCGTGGATTAAGCAGAGATGTATTCAGAGCAGAGTCGCCCTCCACACGAAGCAGGTGCCCAGCCACACCGAGACCGATGCCCACCAGCATGGATGCAGGACTACGTTTCCTCCTTTCCTGCACAGCAGCGGGCAGATAATGCACACGAGCAGCAGCGCCCATATTCCCCCATGGGCAGACCAGTGGAGAGAATTGCCAGGATGACACCTCTCACACCACCATGGCCAGTTGAAGACTGGAGTTATATGCACCAAGCCAGAGGTATGAGCCCATATGAAGCTGATTATTCACGCCCACTACATACAAGTACACCAGTTCTTCCCAGACAGCGGCCAGCTGCAGAAGACCCATCTGAAACCCTGACATTATTACACAGAGTGCTTGACGACAATCAGAGGATGCACAGGCAGATGATGGAAATGCAAAGGTGGCTTGATACCAGTGCAACGCTCCCAGCTCCATTATCCATGCCCAGGCCAGATGCCCTTCCTCAAGCCTCTACATATCAGGGCAATGATCAGTTACTACCCCCCACTCCTGCTGCACAGGTAGGTGCCTACATGTTACCGCTGGATGCTGATGACAATTGGGCGGCACGGTGGTGCAGCGGTTAGCGCTCACGCCTCACAGCAAGAAGGTCCCGGGTTCGATTCCCACCTGGACGGGGCCTTTCTGTGTGGAGTTTGCATGTTCTCCCCGTGTCTGCGTAGGTTTCCTCCGAGTACTCCGGTTTCCCCTACCACAAAAAACATGTGCAATATTCCCCTCTGGGGCCAGGACTCCCCTGAAAAAGAGATTATTAATCTCAGTGGGTTAAATAAAGGTCAATAAATAAAAAATTGGCCGCTGCCTCCTCCTCCTGTAGCAGATGAGTTCATTGCTAGGCCTCTGCCACCGCCGCCTCAACCATAAAACTTTATGTCTGAACTCACAGAGAGGCTAAAGAATTTGAAAACTACTGTGCAACCACCCCCAGGTACACGCCACTCCTCTTTCGATGTGCCAACGCTAGAGTATAGCTGTCCATATACCCCACCACTGAGTGAGTCAGTGCATAGGGATGTGCCTCCTCCCACCCAGCATGAGAGGGTATACCGTGGTCCTACAATCCCTGCATTCACTAAGGGTGATCCCAGGGAGTTTGCCAGACTTAAAGTGGCTTTGGACAATCTACTCCCAGAAGACACCACCGAGCGCTTTAAATATCAGATTCTGTTGGATCATTTAAAGCATGAAGATGCCGTCCTCATTGCAGATTCATACATGAACTCTCCACAGCTCTACACTGACACCATGGCCAGCTTAACTGAAAGGTATCGTCAGCCTCATCAGTTAGCTCTCAGGAAGATAGCCGACTTGATGGAGTCCTCTAATATTGGTCGTGGTGACACAAGTGGCTTCAAGCGTTTTTCCCTTAGAGTGAGAGCGCTGGTGGGTTTATTGGAGCAGCTAGGGAGAGTGGGAAGACAGAGCTCAGTTGCGGATCACATGTGACACGGTTACTGTCGAAACTGCCACAAGATATGAGAGCAGAATTTAAGAGGTTCCTCTACCCTACGCGTGTTGCCATCCCCAGCCTCCTGCACCTATCTGATTGGCTTAATTATGAGCTGCAGATACAAGAGACAGTGTATGAGTCATTACACAGTGAGGTAAAGAGCAGCAATGAGCCTAAACCACCACGACGTCAGGAGAGCAAGGGCAACAGAAACACCAGCGTCTTTCACACCACCAATAAGACCAGTGATGTCCCCTCTGCAGAGCAATCACAGGCCATCTCCAAGAAGTTAGAGAAGACTGCCTACTGCTCTTATTGTGCAAATACACTGCATTACCTCAAGCAATGTGTCACCTTCGCCCTGCTGACAGGAGAACAGAAATCAGCTTGGATTAAGTCTAACAGAAAATGCTGGCGCTGTGGTCGCTCACACCAGGCTGCGCAATGTCGAATGAAGGTCACATGTGAAAAGTGTAAAGGCCGACACGTAACGGCTCTACATGAGGTAAATCTAAAGCCCACAACAGAGAGCTCCACTGGCCTTGACAGTTCAACCAATTAAGTGCTTTACCTGGACAGCTCTGGCTGCAATCAAGTTCTGCTGAAGATCAGCAGGGTACTTCTGCGCAATGGTGAGCACTCTTTAGAGACCTATGCGGTGCTTGACGATGGGTCAGAGCGGACCATTCTCCTCCATGCAGCAGCCCAGAGCCTCAAACTAAGTGGTAAGCCAGAAGAACTCACCCTTAGAAACGTAAGGCAAGATGTGAGAGTTCTGCATGTGCTGCAGTGTCATTCACTATCTCCCCAGCCGACCAGCCCCAGAAGACATTTAACATAAAGGGTGCATTCACTGCAGAGCCGCTGAGCCTAGCTGAACACACATACTCTGTCCAGAGAAATTATAGGCACCTGAGAGGTCCCCCACTCCCAGCCATGAACCGAGTGCGCCCCCTGCTGTTAATAGGCTCAGACTACCCACACCTCATCACTCCGGTGGCTCCCGTGCACTTGGGTCGGCCTGGGGGGCCTGCGGCTGTAGAACAAAATTAGGCAGGACACTTCAAGGACCAATTAAGAATGGTAACCAACGGCCTGCCGCTCAGCAGTGCCTACACATCTCCACCATGTCACCCTCAGCTGAAATCTTACAGAATGTAGAAAAGCTGTGGCAATTAGACGTCCTTTCCTATTGCAGTGAAAAGCTGGTAGTGCGCTCCAAACAGGACCGGGATGCAATACAGCTGTTGGAGACTAAAACCACCCGGGTGGATGTCCAGGGAGTTCAGCGCTATGCTACTCCGTTCCTCAGAGTAAAGAACATGCTGCAGCTCCATGCACCCAAAGAGGCTGTGCTAGCCAATCTCTGCAGCACAGAAAAGAGATTATTACGCGACACGGAGAAAGCTGAGGCCGTGCTGAGATCGACAAACTGGAAAAGGCTGGCTATGTGTTGAAGGTCCCAGAAGAAGAGCTGTAAAGTGCAAAGGAGACATGGTTCATCCCGCACCACATGGTGAGCCACAATGAAAAGAACAGGATTGTTTTCAATTGCTCCTTCTGCTACAAAGGGGACAACCTTAATGAGTTGCTGCTACCAGGCCCTACCCTCACATCCAGCCTGAGAGCATCCTATTGCTATAAGCAGTGATATAAAAGGCATGTTCCATCAGGTCAGGCTGCTCTCTGAGGACAAGACCCTTCTCTGCTTCCTGTGGCAGGACCTGAAGACGGAGACACCACCCAGCATCTACATGTGGAAGGTCCTACCATTTGGAACAACCTGCAGCCCCTGTTGTGCTACTTTTCCACTGCAGAAGCACGTGCTTGACCACAGCCAACCAGGTGAGGATGTTCGAGTGACATTGAAAAGTCATTCTATGTAGATAATTGTCTACAGAGCCTCCCCATGGTTGAAGAAGCCAGACATCAACAAACTAAAAGTGCTGTTAGCTGTAGGTGGTTTCGACCTGAGGCAATGGGCCAGTAATGCTCCAGAGACCATCAAACACCTACCCCGAGAGGCCCGGTCAGACAGCAGTGAGCTGTGGCTACAGGTGTCGAGTGCCGATCCTCAAGAGCTTGCCCTGGGTCTGCGATGGCTCTGTAAGTCGGACACTTTAAGGTACAAAAAAAGCTGCAGGACAGCCCCACCCCCACCATACGCAACAAATACAGAGTTTTGGCACGTCTGTGTGATCCCTTGGGGTTCATTGTCCCCTTTACAACGAGGGCCAACGTTTTAGTGCAGCGCTTGTGGGATAAACAACAAGAGTGGGACGACCCATCCCTGCCAGAGGAGGTGCTACAGCCCTGGTTGGAGTGGGAAGAGGAGTTACAGCATTTGTCCTAAGTTACATTGCCACACTGTTACATCAGTCCTGTTATACACACTCCCAACTGTCAGAGGGACATTCATGTGTTTGCTGACGCATCAGAGAAAGCTTACGGCTCAGTGGCCTACATGCGCACAGAGGACTCTAAAGGTCAGGTGGAGGTGTCCTTCCTCACAGCTCGATCAAGAGTGGCCCCGAAAAAGCAACAGTCTATACCCAGGCTGGAGCTCTGTGCGGCGCTCACAGCTGCCCAACTGGCTGCCCTCCTACAACGAGAGCTGACTGTGAGTATAAACACCATTACCCTCTGGACAGACTCCACAACTGTCCTTACCTGGTTGCAGTCAGACTCCTGTCGATTTAAGGTGTTTGTAGGAACCAGAGTGGCTGAGATCCAGGAGCTGACTGACCCTCACTCCTGGAGATATGTGTCTTCACCACTAAACCGTGCTGATGACATCACTCGAGGTAAAACATTGCAGGAGCTGTCTGACAACGGTCGGTGGAGACACGGTCCAGCTGCAGAAAACTCCACAGTTCTGGCCCACCCAGCCAGTTACAGAAGAGCCTGAGACTGATCCTGAGCTACGCAAGCCTGCCGCCTCCTGTCTCACTACTACAACTGCCAGAACCACTTTACAGCTACAGACCGACCACTGCTCCTCATTTGCTGAACTGTTAAAGGCTGTAGCCCAGTCTTGTTACGGGGCGGCTGGTCAGAGCACACTTTCTGCTGCAGACTATCAAGAAGCAGAAAGAGAAATATTGCAGCGGTCCCAGCGAGACAGCTTTCCGGAGGAGTGTAACCTGCTAAGTGCTAACAAATCAGTTCCCACCACCAGTCGATTATTAACCCTTGCCCCTGAGTATGATCACACTTCAGGGCTCATCAGAGTTGGAGGAAGGCTCCATAGGCTTATGTATCCTAATTGATACACTTTTAGGCTATACGGTTCAGTCTCATTGGCGTGCAGCTTTAAGAGAGGAAATATGACAATCAAGTAATTTCAAAATTATGTTCATATAGCCTGTATGACATGAGTGTGCACAGCAATCAATGTAAAAATTGGCCTACAGTATGCTATTTTAATGTGTAGGCGACATAGGTGGGATTCCTCTTGTGATGTAGGCTAGATTAATCATCATTGCACCACTATAACTTAATATTTAAGTAAGAAATAATGCAAAATATTAGTATTGTTGTATCTTTGTTTGTAATGAGAACAAGCATGATAATTAAATACACCATAATGCAAGGCTCAACAATGGCTCATTGCGGTAGCCTAATTGAAGCAGTGCGTAATTGTTGGCACTAATTACACATCACCGCATACCCACCCATAAAAGGCACATGTGCCTAGTGGTTTATTCTGTGAGAGGAAACACCTGAGACCATCGCCATGAACAATGCACTAGCTATTGCGGCCGTTTTTTTGTTCATGGAGGCCGAGGAGAAGGCAGCTAAACTGAGGAGAAGAATTGCGGCCTTGAGAACCATACGCAAAAAGTAAAGACGCAGGAGGTGGCTCGCTCTGGCAATTGCAGTAGGCTTGGTAAGTACCTGCCCACTACCTCTACTTAATTCACAAATGCTACTCAAACATTACTGCTCAAAATCTGCTCACTGCAGTTTACAACAAAGATAATCAAACTTTTGGCACATATCCTACTTTACTGTGCACCTATGCAACTAACCCAAAAAAACATATAAAAAATTACAATGCAATGTAACAATTCCGATTTGTAAACAATGTGTAATTTTATTTCGCAGGAACAACAGGCTACTGCAAGATACTGTATGTGTAGCCAAACTACACTGTCCCCATGCTGGACATGTACTTTAATAATGGAGACCCTAAACCTGCCATGTGCCTGTCAAGAACAAGCATCACTCGAGTGCTCCAGCTGCTTCCCAGGAAGAAGCACCATGGATGGAGCCATGAGATGGAGGTGACCATTTACTGGCTGGCCTGTGGTGCCTCATACCGCCAAACAGGGGATGTCAGTGCTATTCCCCTCTCCACTGTGTGCAGGTGTGTACACAGTACTGTGGAAAAAATGATGACCATCCTCCACAGTGTCATCCATTTTCCCAAAGAGGATGCAATGGAGGCCGTCGGTGCGGGATTTGCACGCATGGCTGGCCATGATGCCTTCAAATATGCAGCTGGAGCAATAGACGGATACCATATACGAATAGTGCCCCCAGCTGAGCCACAGAGGGCACCCTATATCAATAGGAAACTTTTTCCTTCAATTATAATGCAGGCCATCTGTGACGCACAAGGGGCTTTCTTAGATGTCTTTGTGGGGAATCCAGGATCGGTCCATGACGCACTTGTGCAGAGGAGATGTCCAATGTATAAGGAGAGTCTGTACCCCCCTGCTGGTTATTTTTTGTTGGGAGACGGAGGATACCCGTGCCTGCAGCGTCCTGTCTGCCTCATGACGCCCAACCGACAGCCTTTGGCCGGCCAAGTGGAAGCCCGGTACAACAGGCATCACGCCAGAGGCCGCAATGTCATCGAGCGCGCCTTTGGAATGCTGAAGACGCGCTGGAGATCCATATTTTTACGCGCAGTAATTTTGTGGCCAAAATTTGCCCCTCTTGTGGTCGGGGCCTGTTGCATTCTCCACAACATATGCTTGGCCTCGGAGGTTGTGCTGGAGGAACTGGAGGAAGGTGATGATGGAGAAGATGAGGAGCAGCCATCGAAACCTCAGGCAACAGAATGCGCGCCCGGCTTGCTGCTGAGATGTCTGCCCCAGCTCAGTTGCACAATTGTTTAAGAGAGCACGATTATATGTAATGTCTTAGTTCGTATGTTTTTGTCTGTACCTATTATTTACTAACATGCATACAACTTTTGTTATTTGCTTATCTTGTACACTTGTTTGATGCACCTCACACCCAAAACTCACAAGAATAAATTCAAACTATGCATGCTACATCCTGCCTCTTCTTGATTATATGCGTTGGTTGTTTGGAGAAATATAGGCAATAAATACAGGCCACAAAATGTTTGTATAGAAAGAGGGCAAACAAACTTTCCTCCCTCGCGAGTGCCTCACGCATGGCTTCATGCCCCTTCTCCGCCTGCTCCTTGAAGAAGTCGAGATGCTCAGTGGCTGCTGGACGCTTTCTTCCACGAGACGGCCCAGGCTCTGGAGCAGTGTCAGGGGCAGCGTCTGACACAATCACCCCACCGGCTGTTGCCGATACATTTGCTGCCACGACTACAGGCGAGCTGATGGAGTGCTGGCCGCGGAACAGTGTTAACCGTTCCTGCTTTTGTCCCCTAACCTTGGTTGGGAGACACAGGGGAGATCCGTTTTCTCCAGGGCCGGGTAGTTCTCCTCCCGGGGTTACCTCCCTGTACTTCACGCTGGTAAATTTGATGGGGCAACTGAGTATTCAAAGACACAGAGGCCGTCTTGCCGAAGAGTTTGGGTGCTTTTATTGTGCTGCCTGGCTACAATACACTGTACCATCATGTCTAGCTACCTGCACCGGTTGCCGTCCCTGTCCGCACATGGACCATGGCCACGTATGGGCAGTTAACGTCCCTGTTTCATTTCCCTTGCCTGTTGAAGGGTCACGGAGCTCCTGAAGTGTGACAGTAAAGAACAATGAGCCTACAATGATAATACAGTGCCCCATGTCAATGACCATGACAATTGGTATTTGGAGACCCACCTTGTATCTGTCTTTTAAATTGTTCCACTTTTTCTTTGCCTGTTTGGCTGAAATGGACAGGCCAGAGGTGGACACAAAACTCCTGCAAAATAAGTGTGACAAATGTTTTACACAAGTGAGTCAAAGACAGAGAGAAACGTGGCAGACAAGAGCACGCCTGGCTCTTGCTCGTCTTTTTGCTAAGAAAAATAAGTTTGAAGTTGTTGAGTTTGTTCAAACTCCAGTCCACATCAGTAAGTGAGACAGAGAGGATTAATATCTGCAGTTGAGAAATCCTGCACATATTCTGGTGAGTGAATTTGAGTACATTGAGCAAGCTAATGTTGTTAAGCTAATAGTAGTGCTCATGCTATATCAATATTTTATTTTTTGTTATAACTCCAGTTCCTGCTGGTAATCGAGACAAGATTATTTTTATATCTGCATTTTGTCATCAATGCAGATATTATTTGGTGAGTTCATTTGTATGTAATGAGAATGCTATTTTTGTTCAGCCAAAGCAAGCACACATGCTGATTACATTTTATTTTTCTTAAGACTAGTATGCTGATACACACGAAAGGTCATCTGCAGAAAGGTAGTTCTGCTGATCTTCTCCGGTGAGTGAAATGTATTTTATGTACTCCTAAAAAACAATCGGAGACTATTCTAAAGTTGTATTTGAATAGGTACCTTTTATTGAAACTGTTATTATGTTGTAATAACTGTTGTTTACTGTGTGAAATATGGTATCAGGTCTGCCATTTATTTTCTTTTATTGTAAACAGTAACAATTGTTGATTTACAAGTAAAGCGACTTCCCTTTGGTGTTTATTCTGCGCCGGAAGTGTTTCAAAAATACATTGCGCAGCGGCTAGAGGACATAGAAGGAGTTGTGAATGTTATGGATGGTATCCTAGTATGGGGAAAAGACAAAGAACAGCATGATAAAAGACTGAAACAACTTCTTGACAGAGTCAGAAGCATCAACCTAAAACTGAACAAGGACAAATGTAAAATCGGACTGACAGAAATACAGTATATTGGACACATATTGACAGCAGAAGGTCTAAAGCCAGATCCGAGCAAAATAAGAGCCATCGCAGAAATGTCTTAGCCAGAGGATAAAGCAGCGCTGATGAGATTTCTAGGCATGGTGCAGTACTTGGCAAAGTTCATTCCCAACATGTCAGAAGTGTGTGCTCCTCTCAGAAAACTCCTGGAAGAGGATGTTGCGTGGCATTGGGAAATACAACAAGTTCAAAGTTTTGAGAAGCTAAAGAATCTTGTAAGCAATACACCAGTGCTCAAGTACTACGACATAAACAAAGAAGTGACCTTGTCAGTAGATGCCAGCTCAGAGGGTTTGGGAGCTACACTGATGCAAGACGGACAGCCAGTGGCTTACGATTCGAGAGCACTGACAGATACACAGAAGCGATACGCTCAAATAAAAAAGGAGCTTCTAGCAATTGTTTATGGGTGTGAAAAATTCAAGCAATATGTATATGGAAAACATGTCAACGTAGAGTCGGATCATAAGCCGTTGGAGGCCGTGTTCAAAAAAGGACTACACAAAGCTCCACCAAGACTGCAAAGGATGCTGATGCGACTGCAGGCCTTTAACCTGCAGGTGTCCTACAAGCCAGGAAAATACTGGTACATTGCCGACACGCTCAATAGAGCATTTCTAAAAGAGCAAACCGAAGTGTTGGAGGAGGAACTACAAATTAACCTTCTCTCATCTAAGCAACAGCAGACGATAATGAACTACAGCAAGTCAGAAATGCAGTCATGTCAGGATGGCCTGAAAACATGAAACAGGTTCCCGCCGAAATAAGAAAATACAGGACATTTAAAGAAGAAATTACTTGTTTAGAAGGACTGTTGTTCAAAAATGCAAAACTGATTGTTCCTTACAGCATGAGAGCTGAAATGCTGCAAAACATACATGGAGCCCATCTAGGTATAATTAAATGCAAAGAGAGAGCAAGAGACATCCTATTTTGACCTGGTATGTCAAAGCAAATAGAGGACACTGTCATGAAATGTTCTATTTGCAACAAATACAAACGCAACAACATCAAAGAACCACTTATGTGTCATGAAATACCAGACAGAGCTTGGGCAAAAGTTGCATTTTGATCAGGATGAATATCTGCTATGTGTGGATTACTACTCAAAATATCCCGAGATAGCATGACTTCCACAGACAACCAGTAAACAGGTGATTATTGCCATCAAATCAATGTTTGCTCGACATGGAATCCCTGATATTGTCATGTCTGACAATGGACCCCAGTTTGCAAGTGAAGAGTTTGCCCAGTTTGCAAAGACTTGGGAAATTAAGCATGTCACTTCAAGCCCTGGATTTCCACAATCAAATGGACAAAGTGAAAGAGCTATTCAGTCAGTGAAAAATCTACTCAAAAAGGCAAGAGAAAGCCAAGGTGACCCATATCTTTCACTTCTTGAGTATAGGAATGCACCAATAGATGGAGTGAAACTGTCACCTGCCCAAATGTTAATGAGTAGACGGCTGAAAACCAGACTACCAACAAGTGCTACTCTACTAAAACCAGAGCTACACGAAGACGCTCACAGGAAGCTCAAGAAAAGACAACTAAAGCAAAAACACTACTACGACCGTGGAGCAACAGATCTTCCTGTTTTAGAAGAAGGAGAGTCTGTTCGAATCAGAGTTGGCAATACGTGGCAACCTGCAGTTGTTCAAAATGACTATAGCCTACCATGTTCCTACATTGTTCGCACACCTCAAGGTAATGTCTTCAGACGAAACAGGAGGCATCTGCTCAAGTGCAAGGAGGATGTTCGTGAAAATGAAAGTATGGACAATGACATTGATACACCATCTCAGGAGGACAACCCTGCAGTTCCACTTTCACCATCACAATCTGAATGCACAGTTAATGAGACTCTAATACCAGCTCAAAATGGTCAAGCAGTCAAAACATCTCGCTACGGCAGAGTGATAAGAACCCCAAACTGTTATTCACGTAACTAAGAAATAAGTCATGCTTAAAACATTACTTTGTTGCTGTTGTTTAGCACCTCATTGTTACAGAAAATGCTTTGTTCCATAGCAATCTTATCTATAATATAAAACGCAATTGCGAGTAGGGCGGGGCTTAAGCTCCATAAGGGCGGCGCCATGTTAATTTCCCAGAAATCCGCGGGCGGCCCCCACGTGTCGGTCCCTCCGCTCGCGGGCATTGGCCAGGGGCCACCACGTGCTGTCCCACCGGCCGCAGGCATTGGCCACGGGTCCATATGGACCGCGGTGCTTCTGTCCGAGGACAACCCGGCGTCACAACAACGCGAGTGCACGAGATCTGACTGCCGTGCCTGTGTGCGCATCCAAACAGTGTGATGTGTGTCATCGTCACTCACCGCTAAACTGAAGCTGTAGACGCTCCGCACAGGTACAGTTACATCCTCCAAACACATGACATCTGCGTGTCTAAGTTTCTCTCCAGGTGAACGTGGCTGTGGTTCATTATAGATCCAGTGCTGCGTGATGTCAGAGGCGCAGACAAATGCGTAAGATCCAATCCTATTCCGTTTCCAAAGCTTTGTCTCCGAAAAAAAAGTACACGCAGATAGTTGCCCAACAACTAGCCAAACACGAGCTTCAAATCAAACGCGCTGCTCCGAGTGCTTCAGCCTCCGTGTGCGGTAAGCGAAAATGAAACTACCACTTGCCTTGCCGGCCTGCACTGCGTTGCTTTTTTTTTATTTATTTTTTTTACTTTGCTGCGGTACCAGTGCACATAATACTGTTACATGTTCAGATAGGCCCGCCTGTGGACTCACCACCCGCAGAGGGATCCGTAGGGGTCGGGTACAGAGAGGACTGGGTGGCAGTCGAGGCCGGGTGCCTTGACGACCTGGTCCGCATGCACAGCTTCTGGCGTTCGGGACATGGAACGTCACCTCGCTGGGGGGGAAGGAGCCTGAGCTTGTGCGGGAGGTTGAGAGATACCGGCTAGATATAGTCGGGCTCACCTCCACGCACAGCTTGGGTTCCGGATCCCAACTCCTGGAGAGAGGCTGGACTCTCCATTTTTCTGGAGTTGCCCGCGGGGAGAGGCGGCGGGCTGGGGTGGGTTTGCTCATATCCCCCCAGCTCAGCCGTCACGTGTTGGAGTTCACCCCGGTGGACGAGAGGGTCGCGTCCCTACGCCTTCGGGTCGGGGACAGGTCTCTCACCGTTGTCTCGGCCTACGGGCCCAACATCGGTGCAGAGTACCCGGCCTTCTTGGAGTCCCTGGGAGGGGTACTTGATGGTGCTCCGACTGGGGAGTCGTTTGTTCTACTGGGGGACTTCAACGCCCACGTGGGTAACGACAGTGAGACCTGGGAGGGAGTGATTGGGAGGAACGGCCTCCCCGATCTGAACCCGAGTGGTGTTCTGTTATTGGACTTCTGTGCTTGTCACGGTTTGTCCATAACGAACACCATGTTCGAGCACAAGGGTGTCCATAAGTGCACGTGGCACCAGGACACCCTAGGCAGGAGGTCGATGATCGACTTTGTAGTTGTGTCATCTGATCTCCGGCCGCGTGTCTCGGACACTCGGGTAAAGAGAGGGGCTGAGCTGTCAACTGATCACCACCTGGTGGTGAGCTGGATCCGCTGGCAGGGGAGGAAGCCGGTCAGACCTGGCAGGCCCAAGCGTGTTGTGAGGGTCTGCTGGGAACGTCTGGCGGATCCCTCTGTCAGTGGGGTCTTCAACTCCCACCTCCGGAAGAGCTTCACCCAGATTCCGAGGGAGGTTGGAGACATGGAGTCCGAGTGGACCATGTTCTCCTCCTCCATTGTCGATGCGGCTGCTCGTAGTTGTGGCCATAAGGTCTCTGGTGCCTGTCGCGGCGGCAATCCCCGAACCCGGTGGTGGCGCCCGGAAGTAAGGGATGCCGTCAAGCTGAAGAAGGAGTCCTACCTGGCCTTGTTGGCTTGTGGGACTCCTGAGGCAGCTGAGAGGTACCGGCAGGCCAAGCGTGCTGCGGCTCGGGCGGTCGCAGAGGCAAAAACTCGGGTCTGGGAGGAGTTCGGAGAAGCCATGGAGGAAGACTATCGGTCGGCCTCGAAGAGATTCTGGCAAACCATCCGGCGCCTCAGGAGGGGGAAGCGGTGCTTCACCAACACTGTGTACAGTGCGGGTGGGGGGCTGCTGACCTCGACTGGGGATGTCGTCGGACGGTGGAAGGAGTACTTCGAGGACCTCCTCAATCCCGTCGTCACGTCTTCCAATGAGGAAGCAGAGGCTGGGGACTCGGAGGTGGGCTCGCCCATCACCGGGGCTGAAGTCACCGAGGTGGTGAGAAAGCTCCTCGGTGGCAAGGCTCCGGGGGTGGATGAGATTCGCCCTGAGTACCTTAAGTCTCTGGATGTTGTAGGACTGTCTTGGCTGACACGTCTCTGCAACATCGCGTGGCGGTCGGGGACAGTGCCTCTGGATTGGCAGACCGGGGTGGTGGTCCCTCTCTTTAAGAAGGGGGATCGGAGGGTGTGTTCCAATTACAGAGGAATCACCCTCCTTAGCCTCCCCGGTAAGGTCTACTCCAGGGTGCTGGAGAGGAGGATCCGGCCGATAGTTGAACCTTGGATCCAGGAGGAACAATGCGGTTTTCGTCCTGGTCGTGGCACACTGGACCAGCTCTATACCCTCCGTCGGGTGCTTGAGGGTTCATGGGAGTTCGCCCAACCAGTCCACATGTGTTTTGTGGACCTGGAGAAGGCGTTCGACCGTGTCCCTCGTGGTGCCCTGTGGGGGGTGCTCCGGGAGTATGGGGTCCGGGGCCCTCTGCTAAGGGCTGTCCGTTCCCTGTATGACCGCAGCAGGAGCTTGGTTCGCATTGCCGGCAGTAAGTCAGACCTGTTCCCGGTGCGTGTTGGTCTCCGCCAGGGCTGCCCTTTGTCACCGGTTCTGTTCATTACTTTTATGGACAGAATTTCTAGGCGCAGCCAGGGGCCGGAGGGTGTCCGGTTTGGGAGCCTCAGAGTCTCATCTCTGCTGTTTGCGGATGATGTTGTTCTGATGGCTTCAACGAACCAGGACCTCCAGCACGCTCTGGGGCGGTTTGCAGCCGAGTGTGTAGCGGCCGGGATGAGAATCAGCACCTCCAAATCTGAGGCCATGGTTCTCCACCGGAAAAAGGTGGCTTCCCCTCTTCAGGTCGGTGGGGAGTCCTTACCTCAAGTGGAGGAGTTCAAGTATCTCGGGGTCTTGTTCACGAGTGAGGGACGGATGGAGCGTGAGATCGACAGACGGATCGGTGCAGCGTCAGCAGTGATGCGGTCGCTGTATCGGTCTGTCGTGGTGAAGAGGGAGCTGAGTCGGAGGGCAAAGCTCTCGATTTACCGATCGATCTACGTTCCCACCCTCACCTATGGTCATGAGATTTGGGTAATGACCGAAAGGACAAGATCGCGAATACAAGCGGCCGAAATGAGTTTCCTTCGCAGGGTGGCTGGGCGCACCCTCCGAGATCGGGTGAGGAGCTCAGTTACCCGGGAGGAGCTCGGAGTAGAGTCGCTGCTCCTTCACGTCGAAAGGAGCCAGCTGAGGTGGCTAGGGCATCTGTTCCGGATGCCTCCTGGTCGCCTCCCGCGGGAGGTGTTCCAGGCATGTCCTAGTGGGAAGAGGCCTCGTGGAAGACCCAGGACACGGTGGTGGGACTATGTCTCCGAGCTGGCCTGGTGTCGCCTCGGGGCCCCCCCAGAACAGCTGGAGGAGGTTTGTGTGGATCGGGAAGTTTGGGCGTCTCTGCTGAGACTGCTGCCCCCGCGACCCGGCCCCGGATAAAGCGGAAGAAAATGGATGGATGGATGGATGTTCAGATATTAAAAAAAAAAGAAAAAAAAAAGGGAGATGTAATGTGTAATACTAAGTGACTCCACTAGGGGCACTGTCCCATCTGTTACTACACATTTATAAGCATGTAATGGTTCGAGTGTGCAGGACGTGTCTGTCCTTTTTTCTAATCTTTATCCATCCTGACTATAAAACATAGACATATATGACAGTTTTTTGAGAGACCCATTCAAGTGGAGGACCACATCCAGCTGCCGTTGCCTCACCTGGACAGCCGTACCCTGGGACTGGCACAGGATCCGGAGTGCTGGAACCTTCATCACGATCTATTCTTCAATTAACGATACAGAGGGAAATTTATGGCCATTGACTAAAAATTTACTTGACTGACTGACTTAACTACAAAGAACTGAAAGAACAATAAAAAGGTTATTACTACCCGTTTTAATAACAAGGTGGACACTTTCTGTTATATGAGAGAACTGGTGAAACATATTCTTTTTATTTTATTGGATTAAATGAATCCTTTCTCTTGGTAAACCCTTAGTGTTTGTGCTTATTATTCTCCTGATCGAATTTACACAAGAAATAACAGTGGTAATACCATTTGGCCTTCTATTCAACATAAAGCCTTAACTCTGAGTTACAACCACGTGTTAAATGCGTCATCCCCGGGGGCTTGTTGCTGATCCACACTCAATAGTTGTGTGGCATTCTCCAGGCCGTGACGAAGGGGGCGCCGCAGTCCGCCAAGAGACGCTCGTTATCTGGACAATAATAGAGGGGAAACACAAGATTTAATCACGAGAAATAATTCGATCAAAGCTATATTTACTCACAGAGTGAGAGTCAGACAAAGGGAATGGACACACCTTAAAGGAGGATTAAAGAGGACTCGAAACTTTCTAGTGGGGTTCTCTTTCTCAGTTTGGGTGTTTTAAAAAGGCAGAAAGGTACGATGCGTTTCCTTTAAACACATGCTCTAATATTTGTTTGGACGCCTTTAGCTTTGCTTTTGCTGTGGAGTTGTTTCAATAAACGTCTGCAATGTCAACAGATCCATCAGAGAAGAAGAAATCCGTTGATGGAATAACCCAGTAATTCATAATTCAGGAGGTTGTTTCAGCTCAAATAAATGATACAAATTTAAAAGGAATCGTCATTTAAGGATTGAATTTATATGTTTTCTGGTTCTAGGCATCAAATACTTTAGGTATTAGGGCTGGGATCGCAATACTTTGTGCTGCAATACTTTAAATACTTGTATTTGAGGCATTTTTATCCTGCTCTCCTTTGTTTTCAGCACCTTGCTACATTTTGTGTTAACCCTTGTGTCATCCTTTAATTTTCTTACATTTGCCACCCTAGTGTACAAAAATGTACACGCTTTTCAAACTGCCATAAAAACCACATACTTTCATCTTTTTTCAATGTTTTTGCATAAATCTCTTGAATTACTTGATGCCTTTCCAAAACTACCAAACATTCAATAATTTTATGAATTTTAACCCTTTAAATGCCAGATTTATTTTGTAAACTTTGAAAAACTTGTCAAAATGTTCTTGGGACTTTTCTCACATAAAACTTCAGATTTAAAAATCTCACTGCAATACAGGGACAAAAGTCACATATCTGCGATGTCAGCGTTTCATTTTGAAGAAAAGGAGTTCAATTTGATATTTTCACTGCATTTTAGAATTTTCCACTTTTCTAACATTAGACACAGATGCATGCAGCTTATACTGAAGCTGTGACCCAGGGGAAACAACAAGATTTGTTTGCCTTTGTGTTTTCTATAAAATATATGAATATTTCTCAAATAAATAAAGTGATTTATCAACCACAATGTTTAGTGTGAAGATTTTTACAGTTTAGAAATCTTAGACACCAAAACAGCTCAGTGGGAGCGTCACAATCAGTGGTTAGTTTTGAAGCAGAAAAGTCTCTGTTTTGAAAACGAGGTCCAGGTTTGTAAACCTGAGGGAAACACGAGAATAAATCCAGACTGCAGGTCTTTGTCCAGGTTTATTTGTGTGTTGAGGTCACTTTCAGAAATACAGTAAAAATGTCAAATTTCACTAATTTTCTTCAAAATGCCCTGATGTCACAGATTAAGTGATTTTATGTCCTATTTCAGTGAGATTTCAAAATGGAACTTTTTAGGGTCAAATCTATTGGAAATGCCTCATTTCCATTATATTCAATAGGAGAAAACACCGTTATTTTTATTAATGTGCCAACAATGGGAATGAGGTCCAATCTGATGAAACTCAGTAAAAATATTCAATTTCACTCCTTCTCTTCCAAATGAAATGCTGGTGTGACGCCCACTATGTGTGGTCACATAGTTTATTTTATTATAGTAATTTTATAAATTAGAGTAAGGTTTGGATATTTGATAAGTAAGGTAGCATCGACGCCTACCGCTAGAGGGCAGCGCTGGTTGGGAGACGGGTTTAGAGCGTTCACTGCTGCTTCCCGCCAGTCTCTTTATTTATTTATTTCAGGTTTGTACTGTCGCATAAACACATCTTTTGGCTCAGATGAAGCCTGTTTAAAATAGCTCATGCTGTATTTTACGTAGGAGTCAAAGTTAGATTGGCTCGCCGTCATTTTGTTTTCCTCATTGTGAGTTTCTTGGTTAAAAATTGAAATTGGTTATTTTGTTTAAGAAATAGTTAGTAAGTAAAAAGTAAGGCCTCGAAATTACGACAATGTCGATTTGACATGCGCGTGTACAAGTAGATTAGTAGAAACTATTGTATAAGAGAATTTCTGTTCAACTATTTCTGTGCCTACCCACATAGCAAATTTTGTGTGGCCCGGATCTGGGCCACACATTCAACTTTTTTCTGGCCCAGATACCGCGATGAATTACGGTCCTACACTGGGCCACCTCCGGTAGCCAGAGTCACGCCAGAGCCGAGCCAGTGTCAAACCAGATCTCAGACAGAACTCAACCTTATGTGCCGGTGTTGAGCCATATCTCAGACAGAACTCAGACAGATGTGCCGGTGTTGAGCCAGATCTCAGACAGAACTCAGACAGATGTGCCGGTGTTGAGCTAGATCTCAGACAGAATTCAGCCTTATGTGCCAGTGCTGAGCCAGATCTCAGACAGAACTCAGACAGATGTGCCGGTGTTGAGCCAGATCTCAGACAGAACTCAGACTTATGTGCCGGTGTTGAGCCAGATCTCAGACAGAACTCAGACTTATATGCCGGTGTTGAGCCAGATCTCAGACAGAACTCAGACAGATGTGCCGGTGTTGAGCCAGATCTCAGACAGAACTCAGACAGATGTGCCGGTGTTGAGCTAGATCTCAGACAGAATTCAGCCTTATGTGCCAGTGCTGAGCCAGATCTCAGACAGAACTCAGACAGATGTGCCGGTGTTGAGCCAGATCTCAGACAGAACTCAGACTTATGTGCCGGTGTTGAGCCAGATCTCAGACAGAACTCAGACTTATATGCCGGTGTTGAGCCAGATCTCAGACAGAACTCAGACAAATGTGCCGGTGTTGAGCCAGATCTCCGACAGAACTCAGACTTATGTGCCGGTGTTGAGCCAGATCTCAGACAGAACTCAGACTTATGTGCCGGTGTTGAGCCAGATCTCAGACAGAACTCAGACAGATGTGCCGGTGTTGAGCCAGATCTCAGACAGAACTCAGACTTATGTGCCGGTGTTGAGCCAGATCTCAGACAGAACTCAGACAGATGTGCCGGCGTTGAGCCAGATCTCAGACAGAACTCAGACAGATGTGCCGGTGTTGAGCCAGATCTCAGACAGAACTCAGACTTATATGCCGGTGTTGAGCCAGATCTCAGACAGAACTCAGACAGATGTGCCGGTGTTGAGCCAGATCTCAGACAGATGTGCCGGTGTTGAGAACTACCTGCCAGTGTTGAGCCAGAGGTCGGCCAGAGCTCAGCCTTATTTCCCAGAGGTGGCAGATAAGGCTGGAATAAAAGACAACAAAGTGTGTAACTGATGATTGAGATAAATATATTTCTAAATTAAATAATCTTTTTGGATAAAAGTAACACAACATATACACAATATAACTACACATTCAAAAGAATAACAACTACAATCTACATTAATACATATAAAAATATTTGTAGAAGGTACAAGTACACAAATAAAGGTACAAGTAAACAGATATAAATTGCAATGAATATATTTAGAAATTAAAAAAGATGAGAACACCTGAAGCCTAATTATCAGCTGAAAAATCAATCATCGGCTTATTGGTGGTAAAGTAATAATGGCAGATATTTGCCGATAATATCGGCAGCTGATAATTATTGTGCATCCTTAAGCTTAACAGCTACTCATGGATGACCTCATTCGGGCCTTTCGTCCTCCAGCCCTATCAGGGGCCAGATGGAGCCATCTTTTGATGGTTCCTTCAATTTCCTGATCTGTTGCTCCAGAGCTTAATCTGTTCCGCCTCACCGCAGCTACAAAAATACAAATATATATACAGTATATATATCATGCTAATTACCCTCTAACTGTAAATGCATCCAGGTCAACTTACCAATTACCACCTCCCTTAACTTCAGCCTTTGGAAACCAATTTTTCCATTTATGCCCCTGATATTCACTCGTTTGGCAAGGGACGTGCATTATTCGCCAGACACTGTCCCGAACATCCGTTCCACCTTTAAGAGCTAGTGTGTTTGCCTGAAATAATAGTTTGTATTAGATTCATTGAAGGGGCACCACAAACAGATTATATCTGACATCACAAAAACAGAGCTCACTGAACTGACTTAGATTTAAAACAAATACTGTTTTCTATGAAGCAAACACTGTTGGGGAGAATACTTTGAAATCATATTTAGTTATTGAATACTGAAAATCTTTCCTTAAAATGTATTTTGTAACACATTCCTTTAGTTTGTAAAATTGTATCCATTGTTTTCTGAAGACATAGAATTCCTTCATGTTGATTCGTATTCGTTGATTTTTGTATGAATAAGGTATGATTAAAAACATATAGCTACTCTTTTTAGAACACCTTTTGTGAACTTATTTACCGTTAACAATAACATGAAATTGCTCTTAACAAATGCACCGGGAGCTCAGCAAATGATCATACATCACATGATGCGCATGTACATTGTTTGCACAAATGGACGGCACAGTGGCGCAGCGGTTAGCGTTTGAGCTTCACAGCTAGAAGGTCCCAGGTGTAACGCCCTACCACTAAAAATATGTACAATAGGTCTACAGCCAGGTTTTTCTGACAATCAGCTTGGCTCCACATCTGGAGATGGGTCGAGTGCCGGCCTACGCTGGCTGCTCATTGCTCCTACAGGTTTCCCCAGCGGCATTGAGGATGGGTCAAATGCGCAGAATGAATTTCCCAATGGGGATTTATAAAGTATACCTTACCTTATATCGTGGTGTAAGTAAGAATTAAACCAGTGGTTCCCAACTTTTTTCCCAACCTGAACCCTATGACAATAGCTCAGTTTCTTATTGGTACTATAACCGCTGTAGTGAATATGATATAATAACTGCAGCCGGACTAATGCTGGTTACAGGGAAATAACGTACGCAAATTTGCATTAGAATTCCCACTGGCCATGCAACATGTGTGTAATATGCACTGACAAAATAAACCACATAGGTTGCATGCATATTAACATGCAACACCAAATTGTAGCCACAAGCTAATTTCCAAGTTCCAGGAGGAAACCTAGACACAGGGAGAACATGCAAACCACACTGTGACGTTCTAGCTGTGAAGCACGAGCGCTAACCGGTGGGCCACCATGCCACCATAATTAAAAGTTCTTTCTTAATAATTCTGTGCAATATGAAGCTAGAAATGCAATGATTGAGTACAGTGATGTATTCCACAATTGTATTCTAAATACTCTAAATAACTATTAAAATACATAGTATTCTGTTACTCTCCAACACATGTATGCAGATAGACTAAGTGAAAATGGTGGATATGTGTTGGGAAACCTACCAACTGAGTTTGGAGGTCTGCACTTTGCAGCTGTTCCTCTAACTTTCCAATATCCTCAACAGTGTTCAGAGGAAACATCTCCAGATTAAAACTGCTCTCCATCTCATTCGTAGTTCCAATTCCCTGCACTGTTTTGTAGATGATGCGGAGTTGTTCTAAAATAACTTCATGCCCAATTAGAACATTTTGAAGGAGACCTGGAATGAAAGAAATATTAAATGAATAAATATATTACAATAAATATATAATGATAAAATTTGCAGATTGGAAATTAACAGATTGATTACTTACTTGTCTCAGTTGTATGATGCAAGGGATGGATCCGGGCCGGGTGTCTGACAGGGGAGTGGTTCCGGTCGTCTCCCCTGGTCGGAGGGGACAGCGTCGGCCGTCTGATGGTGGACTGGCTGCGGTGGTCTCCCCTGGTCGGAGGGGACAGCGTCGGCCGTCTGATGGTGGACTGGCTGCGGTGGTCTCCCCTGGTCGGAGGGGACAGCGTCGGCCGTCTGATGGTGGACGGGTTGCGGTGGTCTACCCTGGTTGGAGGGGACAGCGTCGGCCGTCTGATGGAAGAAGAGGAACCAGAACAAATTTTGATTGAATCGGTAAGCGAACATACTTCTGCAGCTTCTCGACTTTGTAGCACTTGATGTTTGTTGACAGGTTGGAAACCATATAAATACCCAACTCTGTGGAGTCCATGGGATATTTAAAGAAGCACTCCACATGTTTGTATTCACTGGCCAGAATGAAAATGCATCCCTGGTCTAGAACAATGTTTTGTACTGACAGCAACTTATTTTCTATTTTTACACAGCCATCTCTCAGATTTATCTTAATGGCACTGTCATAAAAAGTGACTTCCTGAAACTGACGTGCTTTCTCTGAGAAGCATTCCAGCAGTGGACCATTCACATGCTCCTTTCCAAGTTTTTGTTCAACCTCTTTCACAACATTGCAGCTACCACTATCTCTTTCTGATTGCCTCCGTATCACCTGAGACAGAGCACTGCATGGCTTCCTGACCAGTTTTTTAAGTTTTCCTAAGAAGTTTTCATAAGGGAAAGCTGAAATGGCATCCAAATTCCCATGTATTCTGGCATCTTCACTGAGACCAAGCCATGGACATTGTAGACCAAAAACTCCTCTCCGTACATCTGGCCAAAGTGCTCAACAAATGAAACCAATATGGTGCCAGCAAGGTCGTTCATTTTTTTGCAAAGCTTTGGTGACAACAAGATGTGCACACCCACTGACAACAGCATGAAGTTGTCGTAAATCTGAGGCTTTATGATGTCCTTCAGCACAACTGGACCAGTGTATAACAAGAACTGCCGTAATTCGGTGGCTTTCCATCTCGATCGTTCAGTCAGCGCCCGTGGTCTTCTTGAAAAATCACTTGTGACAAAATCTCTGAGTGCAAGAAGTCTTTCTGACACCACAGTCACCTGGCCAGGTGACATGCGACAACGCAAAGGGCCGGTGGTGCCAATCCACAAATCCAACAGGCGTCTCATTACACCAAGGCACACCATATGCATATAGTCAAATGGGAAACACGTGATCATGTCAATGCCCAGATCTGCCAGAGGGGAATGTTGGATGTGATGTTAGTCGTCTGTTACCTGTCTAAAACTGTAATTTGTTCTGCGCCTGGCATTGACCTCAGGAAAGGTCATGCGGTTTGATTTTCGCACACCTTTTTGATGACACTTGTCACATCCACTATAACCAGTGTGTGATTTCACACCTCTAATAAATGCTCGGGCAGGAGAATCACACACCACAGAATCTAGAATCATAATAAAGGTTTTCTGTTTGCAGACAAAGCCAGTTTTTAATATTTTCAATTCCTCAACCAGACTATGAAGATACTCCGACAACGAATTTGGCTTTGAAGTACCACTGAAAAGTCCTATCAAGACTGGTGTCTTTGTAACACCATGTATCATTCCAAGAATTGGCCAAAACTGAGCGTTGGTACTCTTGAAAAGAGAGAGGCCATCAAAATTTAATTGAAGTTTAAAGACATGATTATCTGGGAGAACTTGACACACCTTGACAAGGGTTTTCTCAAAGGCTTTCATGATTCCGAAATAATAAAACTCTCCACCAGCCAAATTGCTAATAATGTACTGTGTCTTAGTCTTCAGGAGTGTCCTGCTATCTTTAGGTAATGGGTGGTGAAACATTTTCACAATGCCAAGCAGTGCTGACACAGCTGCATGAGAAATATTATATTGCCCACTTATATTGCCAAATATTATATTGCCCACTCAGCTAGAGATTTCCACAGATCGTCATTCTCATTGTATTCTGCACCACAGTCAGACACAACACCAACTTGTTCCTCCTCCACTTCATCAGCTTCGCTCAGTTCTACATATTCATCTTCATCACTAATTAGCATTTCAGATTCCTCTAATTCACTTGGTCCAGAATTCTCATATGTCAACTCTGTTCTGCAATGCTCCCTTTCACTCAGTTTCTGTACTTTCTTTCTCGCTCTTCTCCTTGCATTCCCTCTTACATTATACTTCCACATTTTATCCATACCTCAGATTTTCCTGCCTTCTTTTATAATAATCTGAAAAAAGAGAGGGAAAAACATGTTAAAAGACTATAAATACATAAATACTGTGAGTTTTATTTATTTTTATCTTGGGAAAATTAGCAGTAAGCAGTGTAATAAATTCTCAAATTATACAACATAATCATCAAAAGCCAACTTAGTTTGGTCTGCAACTTAACATGTGTTACAGACCAGAAATAATGAATTACAAGTGTCTTTTTTGACCCTAGGTAAACGAGTTGGCATTAAACATCACAGAGACTAAAATAGCATTGTAAATGTGTTTCATGTTGAATGGGTTTCGTGTTAATTTACTTACTAACGTGATTACTTCCCAAAACAGGCTTTTGTACAGTTATATTTTAGCTAATTATTTGAAAAGAATAGGCCAATTGGTTACAAGCAGGCTGGGCCCATTATTTCTCCCCCCTCCTTTTTTTTTAAACAGGTTTCAGAGGTTTGAGAAATTTCAGCTCGAAGACAAGCGCGCGCCCGTTGTCATGGCAACAATCACGTTAAGAATTTGGAAAGCGTTGGTTACAGTTGGACTAACTTTCCAAGTTCGTTGTGAGTGTCGTTAACATTGAAATAGTCAAATATAATAAAACAAAAAATAAGTAAAGCGAAAACTTTGTTGAAGACTTTATTTTACCCATGTTTGATACATATCTAGGCTGATTAGGCCCTACACCTCTAAAAAGTAGTGTAGCGACCCTGCATTGTGTGTCCAATGTTTATGGTCCCTAAATATTGACAGGCTTATAAGTTTGGGGGCGGAAGAAGGGCGGGGGCTTGCGTTGGGGTTGACGTTGACGCTTGGGGCGAGTGCATGGCGTGGTTACGGCCGACAGTAACCCCTTTACAGTTTCTGCAATAAAGCAACTATTTGGTACAACCGGATCTCTCTTCTATCGTCTACTACGACGCTACACTGGTGTCAAAAGTAAAAGTGGAGTTTCTCATGCTGCTTCTCCGTTAGCCGCAGCTAGCTTGGACCGCTCGTCATGACATCGGAGCGCCGCAAGTCCGGCACTCGCTCGGGAGTCAAGGAGGAGGTGATGGACAATGAATACAAGAGGGCATGGGGGCACGAGATGGACTTTAGCCGTACTTCGGAGCAGGCTGCCCGCGTAAGACAGACGGCTATGGAGTTAGCGGCGGAGGCGGGCTTCGGTGCGGGGACGGGACGCTCTGGCGCGAAACCGCCTGCTATGAAGGACATGATGCCGGGTGTAAACAAATATGGCTGCGCTCGCGGTGAACAGCTCCAAGTGAAAACCCCAAAATATTCTGGGAAAGCGGACTGGGATGCCTTCCATGCCCAATTTGAACTGTTAGCTGGAGCGGCTGGTTGGTCAGAGGAGGTCAAAGTACTTCAACTAGCTCTGTGCCTTACTGATGACGCCCTGACATGCCTGCTGCTGTTGAGCCCAGCTGAGAGAAATGATTACGGTGCTTTGATTGGAGCTCTTCGGAGGCGTTTTGGGCAGTGTAACCAACCTGATGTTTTGCGATCTGAGCTGGCGAGCAGGCAGAGAGTGGCAGGTGAGCCACTCAGAGGGCAGGCTAATGACATTGAGACCCTGACAAGAAGAGCGTATGCCCATATGCCCACTGGAGTGCAGAGTGAGCTGGCCAGAGACCAGTTCATCCGTGCTATAACACCCAGTGAGCTGCGCATACAGACACAGCTGGCACATCCCCGTACCCTACAGCACGCGCTGGAGCTTGCCATGGAGAGAGAGGCCGTAGGAGCTGCAGCGGAGAGCAGCCCTGTTGTGAGGTCCGCGGTTCAGGAAGTCCCAGGTCAAGAAAAGCCTGCCTGGGTTACGGAGCTTACTGAACTAATAGGTCTGTTTCACTGCAACCGCAACGCAGCGGCAACCGTCCTCGTCGTGGTCCCCCGGTGTGCTGGACGTGTGGTCAGGCTGGCCATATCAGTGTGCGGTGCCCCAACAATGCTAGTGGTCAGGGAAACGCCTCAGGGTCTGTGTAGATGGGACCACACAGGCCCTCGCCACAGAGTCCCACCCGACCATGCCGCCATCGGACGGAGCCCAACAGAGCAGTCGGGGGAGCGGGGCTCCACTCCCCCCAGAAGCAGATGACAACGCCGAATCTTCTAGGGTGGTGGGCTGGACTCATAAAGGAAATTTTTGCCATGTCCCTGTAACACTGGCAGGGGCATCCTGCTTAGCCCTTGTCGACAACGGCTCCACTGCCACACTGATGAGGCCTGATGTGGTGCCACCTGGGACATTGCTGAAATCTACTGAGGTGAAGCTGCGGACCGTGACCGGGGAGCTAGCCCCCATGCTTGGGAGAGGGTTAGTAACCATACGGGTTGGGGAACTGTCAGTGGACTTTGAAGTGTGGGTTGCTGCGGTCCAAGACCCCTGCATACTAGGTCTGGACTTTTTGCGGGCCGCTTGCTGTGTGTTAGATCTTGGCAAGAACACAGTGACTTTTCCTGGGGGCCCCGTGATTGACATGGTGCGTCCCACAAATGTTCATGGCCAGTGCCAAGCAACCTCCAGAGCCGCAGAGCCACAGCAAGATTTCGACCCCCCACTTCAGTCCTCTCCCACAATTCCCACCACCCTCCACCACTGTGTGGATGAGCTGCCCCCTGACCCGAACCAGCATGTTGCAGCTGAGAAAGGTGTCGACAGAGTGGCAGCTGTAAGGGAGATATGGAAACGCAGCTGTGATAATTTGGAAGTTGACCAGCAGGAGTCGTTATGGCAAGTTTTGCTGGAGTACAAAGACATTTTTGCCCTTTCAGAAGAGGAAGTGGGCCTGACACACCTGGTACCACATGAAATCGACACGGGGGATGCCCGGCCAGTCAAAATGTGCCCCCGCCGCCTTCCCCTGGCACACCAAAAAGCTGCTGATAGTGCAATAGAGGAAATGCTGAAAGCAGGCATTATTGAGCCGTCAGACAGCCCTTGGGCTTCCGGGGTTGTGATGGTCAATAAGAAGAACAATCCCAAAATGAGATTTTGTGTGGATTACAGACCATTGAACAATGTGACAAAGAAGGACTCATACCCACTGCCTCGTATTGATGAGTCTCTGGACTTGGTGTCTGGCTCGTCCTGGTTTTCTTCATTGGATTTGCGCAGTGGGTACTGGCAGGTGCCCCTGAGTCCTGACGCCAGGCCAAAGACCGCTTTCTGCACTGGCAGGGGTTTGTGGCAGTTTCGGGTCCTCTGCTTTGGCCTCTGTAATGCCCCGGCCACTTTTGAAAGGCTGATGGAAAAAGTGCTGGCTGCTGTCCCTCGACAGGAATGTTTAGTCTACTTGGACGACCTCCTGGTTCACGGGAGCTCCTTCGAAACAGCTTTGGAATCTCTCCGGATGGTCCTTCAGAGAATCTCAGCTGCAGGCCTGAAACGCCACCCTGACAAGTGCTGCTTTTTGAGAAAAGAGTTGGAGTTTCTGGGACACAGGATTGGGGGGGAGGGCATCGGTACGCTGAAAGAGAAGGTGCAGGCGGTAAGAGACTGGCCGACTCCATCTAACCTCAGAGAGCTTAAGAGCTTCATCGGACTTGCTTCCTACTACAGGCGGTTAGTGTGCGGCTTTTCTTGTATTGCAGCCCCACTGTTTTGCGTGCAGCGGAAGGACTGTGACTTTGTGTGGACTTTTGAGTGTGAGAACGCGTTCAACACTTTAAAAAAGGCCCTAACTGAGTCTCCCATCCTAACGCCTCCAGATCCCAACCTGCCATTTGTCATGGACACAGACGCCAGTGATGTGGGGATGGGGGCGGTGCTGAGCCAGGTGGGACCTGAAAGGGAAAAAGTTGTGGCGTACTTTAGCAAAACATTCAACAAAGCTGAGCGGCGCTATTGTGTAACACGCCGAGACACCTCTGCGGCCTTCCCTTTACTGTTAGAACAGATCATGCAGCACTCCAGTGGTTAATGTCATTCAAGGAACCTGAAGGCCAGATTGCTCGCTGGTTGGAGGAGCTGGCACCGTATGACTTCAAGGTAGAGTACCGAGCGGGAGGTCGCCATGGTAACGCTGACGCTATGTCCCTGCGTCCCTGAGTCAGGACAGAAGCCGCCCTGGGACGGGATTGCTGGTTGCTCACTGGCCACAAAAGGACTTTGGGAAAAGTTTTCAGCTCTCCGGGTGAAGGAAGGAGTGCTGCAGAGAGCCTGGAAAGATCCAGCTAGGGGAGAAGAGAGGTGGCAGGTCGTTGTCCCTCAGACACTCCGAGACTCTGTCCTTAAGGTGTGTCACGGAGCTACAGGAGCAGGCCACTTTGGAGTTTCGAAAACACTTCGTAGGCTCCGGCAAGGGTTTTATTGGGGCCGGCTCAGGAGAGATGTAGAGGACTTTTGCCGCCGCTGTGACCTCTGCACGGCATACAAGGGTCCCCCAGATCGGTCCCGTGCTGAGTTTCAGCAGTTGGCAGTAGGAGCCCCAATGGAGAGGGTGGCAATAGACATAATGGGCCCATTTCCCTGCACTGAAGGGGGAAATCGTTATGTTCTTGCTGCCATGGACTACTTCACAAAATGGCCGGAGGCCTTTCGCCATTCCAGACCAAGAAGCAGTGACTGTGGCAGACACCCTGATGGAGGGCATGTTCTCCCGCTTTGGGGCAGCGGAGGTCATCCACAGTGACCAAGGGAGAAACTTTGAGTCGGCTGTGTTCTCTGCTATGTGTGAGCGTATGGGGATGCAAAAAACGCGCACTACTCCATTGCATCCTCAGAGTGATGGATTAGTTGAGCGTTTTAACAGAACTCTTGCAAAGCAACTCGCCATTCTCACTGCAGAACACCAGCGTGATTGGGACATGCATCTCCCACTTGTCCTGCTGGCATACAGATCTGCAGTACAAGACTCCACATCGTGTACACCTGCTTTACTCATGCTGGGCCGAGAGCTACGGACACCAGCAGAAATGTTTTTTGGCAGACCTCCGGACACTCCAGCAGTTCCACCAGGCCCAGAATATGCGAGGAGGCTCCAGGACCGGATTGAGACAGCTCACGCTTTTGCGCGTGACCAACTACAAAAAGCAGGGATACGGCAGAAACGGAACTACGACATTCGAGCCAAAGGAAAGGACTTCCTCGCTGGGGATCGGGTGTGGGTGTATAGCCCGAAAAGGAAAAAGGTACGTTGCCCAAAACTGGACTGTCACTGGGTGGGGCCGTGCAAGGTAATTGAGAGGCTAGGAGAAGTGGTTCATAGGGTTCTACTGCCACCTAGAGGAAGACGGGTGGCTCTTCATAGGGACAGGTTAGCCCCACATAGGGGGTGATGCATGCCCCCAGCAGCGTCTTAAACCCTCCACACCTCCTAGGAGAAACAAAACCACACCCCAGACATTGTTGACTGTTTCCCCCACCATTTCACCACCATCGGCCTCACCTGTTGACTCTCCCCCTGCCCTGCAGCAGCATGTTCCTCCCATGCTGCAGGCTGAGTTGCATGCAGCCACACCAAGAAGGCCACAGAGGGAGAGGAGGCCCCCACCCCACCTCAAGGACTTTCTATGTGATCCCTAGGGGCGAGAGACTAAATAAGGGGGGGGCAGTGTAGCGACCCTGCATTGTGTGTCCAATGTTTATGGTCCCTAAATGTTGACAGGCTTATAAGTTTGGGGGCGGAAGAAGGGCGGGGGCTTGTGTTGGGGTTGACGTTGAGCGCGGGGTATGTTCGGCTAGTTCTCATGTTGTTGTTCTTGTTGTGACGCTTGGGGCGAGTGCATGGCGTGGTTACGGCCGACAGTAACCCCTTTACAGTTTCTGCAATAAAGCAACTATTTGGTACAACCGGATCTCATCGTCTACCACGACGCTACAGTAGTGTTGGGTACAAACGTTAACCCCCGCAGCTACAACACAAACGCGCAGATAATTCGCCACATATCCCTGAATAACTAAAAAGTGACCAAAACATGAAATCTCCTCAAGAAGTTAAATTAAATGGGACAATTTATTCAACTTACCATTTGTGGACGCGTTTAGGCGAGTGCATGTGCCTCAAGGCTCTGGCAGCAGCTCCAAACGTTCAGTCCGCGGTTGACGGTTTACGTTCGCTGCAGGTTAACGTTACATTTGTCTCGAGGATGAGTGCGTCCCGTGCGTCCCTATCCTATGTACGGCTGTACCAAACACTAGCGACGTATCGCACAACGTTTGACGCACGCGTGGTGAGAGCAGACGGTGTTAATTTCATTAAGCAGCGCTAAGACCCTGCTGGAAGCCCCTTCAGCGCGGTTGTCCACTTAGAGGAGGTGAGCCATAACGCGGACTCGGATGCTCATGTAGCCTGTGCGCACACGCACGGATACAAGCAGCTTTATGAGCGGCTCCATATTTGTCACGGTAAAACAGTGAGAAAGGGCTGTATTTATACAGTCAGTTATAGTGTCAGTGCCCCTGATGAACAAACAGAGCAGCAGCAGCTCGTCTCCCCGGTCCCCTCCCGGGCAGCTCCCCGGTCCCCAGGCCGCGTACCGCTGGTCTCACCGCCCGCTCACTCCCGACCTCCCGATAAAGTCAGTCAGGATACATAACACAGTCCCCTGTGCATAAGATTCATTCATCAGAAATGACACATAGCCGCACTTACGAAGTCCACGAAACAGCGAAAGGTGAAAGTGTTTGAGTCTCCAGACCAGTGGTGTAGTCTACGTGATACGCAGGTATACGCCGTATAACCACTAGAAGGCCTGCAGAATTACCGTATAAGAAAGATACGTAGGCTATCACTCATTTGCACAGTGTTATTTTTGCGTTTTCTGTCCGTTTGGAGACCAGCACAAACTCCACCACAAACTATTTCCTCCCCTGAAAACGAGAGATCACAGGCTCATCCCTCTCTCTCTTTTTCTCTGTCTCCACAGACAGACCGACTGTTCCCTCTCAGCTGTGCTCGTGCACAATTGCTCACAGCTCCGGTGTACATGAGCACAAAATAAAACCCAGCCTGAGAATAGCTCATAATGATAGTGGCTTATTAACCGTCCTCACGGCGCCGGAGGAGTCGCGTACGTCTCCCTGTCATAGACACTTTCCCTGTTCATCCCCGCTCTGGGAGTCCACAATGCCGAACCCTTAACTGCATTTCTCCCTCCCCTGCAGCAGCGCGTGAGAGCGGTTTTGGGCAAAGGCAGTGACAGGTGCAGGCGGGAAACAATCTGTATTACAAAGTGCTGAAGTCCACGGGAAAGACCGCGTAGACTGTTCCAAGTGTGCGTTTTACTCTCAGACACTGAAGCTGCCCCTTGACAGAGACTGAAAAGTGGATGTGCCCCGCCCACAGCGCTGACCGAGCCACGCACGCTCCTGTTCATAAAAAAAAAAAAATGTCCTTGAAGAGTGGTTCTCCAGAAGCAGCGCGCATGGTTTTGTGTGTGGGGGAGTTTGCAGCGCGAGAGCCCGGTGGCTGACTGGTGGAGGGGTTGGTAAAAGCAGACTGGGCTTTATTCATTGAAGTTTTCATTTTGGCTTCAGTCCCACAGCCGTATAGCCTAACAGCCTTTGAATTTCTCGAACATTCCTATAGGTCTATTGCTTGTTATTTCAATCACATTTATATTCACAGTTTGGTTTATAATCTATTAAATTCTCTGATACATTTGATATTTGTAATAGTATGTGACGGGCTATTTTTTTCAGCGCATATAATTGACTACCCCCCACGCCTGCTAAAAAATACAGTATACCCACTAGAAAAGTGAAGACTACACCACTGGTTCAGTTCAACAAAGAAACAGGTGGAGTTAACAGCGTGGCGCTTCTCAGCGCTCGCCTACAGTGTACATGTACGCGCTCTGCGCGAGAGAGCTCGGCCACTCAGGGCGCTCGGCTCTCGTGCAGTGTATCACTAGCATAAGTCAGGGCTGAGCGTAGACCAGGGTCAGAGCAGTGTGAGGTGAGCTAAGGAGACAGAAGGGAGAGGAGGAGGGCCCAAAAAAAGAGGTCTCAGAGCAAGCCAGCAGGCATTGTGCGTTAATGGTGTAGATAAAACGGTGCCCGCCTGGCTCATTACAATAAAATAAACAAATTAGATCCACTAATTAGACGTGCTACGACCATTCGACCAGCACGTAACACATGGGCCTATATGTTCCTTTATCCAGATCAGGCAAATGCCAATTTTGCCAAATCTGGCCCACCTCTGGCATGCCGCATCTGTGCCACATCACCAATGCGAGAGCTGGCCCACCTCTGGCATGACGCATCTGTGCCAGATCATCGATGCCAGATCCGGCCCACCTCTGGCTCACATTCCACTTGCCGTACCAGAAGTGAGCCAGCCGTGCCGGTCTGAAACCGGATCTGGGCCACATTGGTCTGCTATGTGGGTATGGTCAAATCTGCATGTGAAAATGAAAAAGATGAATATTGTGCATTACATTGTTTAAAATGACAATTAAAAGAGTCGGCAGGAAGAGAGCCTGGACGCTACATCGTGTTTTGACTCCCGTCTCTTTATTTATTTATTTCAGCTACCCAATCCTTCCCTATGTACAAAAAAATAAACTGTTTGTGGTGATCGCACCGGCCAATACCTGCAACACTTACACTATTAAAAGTGTAAGAAAATTTAAACTGCATTATAAACATGTGTTTATAATGGAAGTCAATGGGTCTGTTTCAGCCGCTGCCATTTTCACATAAAGAATCGTCCATTACAGAAAAACTATAAATGCAATTAAATGCATTTCACTTCTCATCTGTGACACAAACACGGCTCTGGAAACAGACAAAGCCTCAGCTCTCTACATTTTATTATTACAAATATAATCCCACTTTTGTGTTTTTGTGTAACTTTTTTTTTTCAGTTGTAAGTTTTGAAACTGGGATTTTAAGGGTTAAAATCCAGAAAATGATGACATGTTTGGTAGTTTTGGAAAAGTTTCAAGTAGTTCATGTGATTTATACAAAAAGAAGTGGAAAAAAATGGTAGCGCTTTAAAATACGGCCCGGTAATTATTAGGTAATTATGGTGGTACATCTCTGGTACTTACAGAGGTTATTACTTGGTAGTTACGGTGGTACATCCCTGGTACTTACCGAGGTGTGTTTAGGTAACTTAAGTGGTAGTTACTTTTAGTGGTAATACCTGAGTATCAGGACAGTAGTTTAGAGAGTAGACGAGTAAAGCCGTTCTACATGGCCTCTTTGTGTAAAAGTTGAATCCACATGGTTCTCATGATCACAGTAACATACAGTAACTCTGGTTCTCTGAATGTGCACAGTTTATTACGAGTTGGGTTACTCACAGACTAATTCTCAGTGGTCAGACAGAAATAACCGTCAGGAGCAGGTTTCAGTTAGTTTTAAATCAGCGGTTCCCAAATTGTGGGTCAGGGACCAGAGGTGAGAGAATGAGACCATTTGCTATTTACCATTTTAAAAAGTGGGGGAAATAGACTAGTAGTCGTCCTAAATACCAGTCTCACAGTGGTTTAGTGGTTAGTGGTTCTCACACATGGGGGCAGGGCCTGAATTGAGGTCTGTATGTTCCCCTTCTGCCCTGCTGGAACTGTTTTTGACCATAAATGGATATGCTCTTCGTCCAATAGCCATGGGATGCGCACTGTAGGGCCCCCGTGTGGATTTTTGCTTAGGGCCCCAGAAGGGCCAGCACCGCGGCTGTGGTTTTAGATTTGAGCAATCTAAAACACACACTCACACACGCACGCTAGAGTACGGATCGGCCATTTTTTTATGTCCGAGCCTGGCCCTCGTCCGACAGAGCCCGTTTAGATATTTGTGTCCGAGCCTAACCGAGCCCGACACAATTAAAATCACAATATTTTAATAAGCCTGTGGGCCTGTGCCCTCCCACTTTTATCCGTGGCTCACGAGACGCGTCTTTCCCCGATCTCTCTCTCTGCGCCTTCCTCTCTCTCCGCTCTCCGCTCCAAAGACATGGCTCGCTGTAAACTTTCTGTTCTGTTCTGAACATATATTAGGTGATGATTGTTCTACATTTTGCCAGACGAATGAACAGGGACTTCATGCAGGATGCCTGGGCGTAAAGTCTCCCCTTGATCTCGGAGCGTTTGAGCCAAAACAAGTGTGTAACGCGTAAAGCAGGCAGCGGCAAGCGGAAAGGAGAGAAGAGTGAGGACGCAAAATATACCCGTTAGCGGGTCCCTTTTATCGCCCTGATGTGTCCCAGTCTGACCCGAGCCCGAACATAAGTTCTGAATATTTGTCAGAGTCCGACCGAGCCCGTCGGGTTTGGGTCCTGTTGGACTTCGGTCGGGTTGCAGCACTCACACACACACACACGCACGAAATACCACGGGCTCAGAGAAGAGCTGGAGGGTGAAGGCATCAGTGGAGCACTCGGGGCAGTGACCCCCAAACTGGAGGAGTGACTCCAGCAGATCCCAGGAAATACATCAGACAGCTCAGTCTAGAAAAGTGCAGTTCTAGGAACAGTAAAGATAATGCGCAGAACCCTCAAGCTCCCAGGCCGACGGTAGAGGACTCGAGCGTGGAGGAAAAAGAGACCGCCTGCGGAGGGTGAGGAAGAGTTTTTTTATAATAAACACACAAGTGCAGGGACAAGTTTTTGTGCATCTAATTCAAAGAACCAAGTCAGTCTTTATTGGTGGGGACACTTTACTTTACATTGATTTATTTTCACTAGCTGCTGTGGGGAAGTTCCCTCCTGAAGACTTAAACGCCGCTTTAGCTTAATGGCGTGACCATGCAGGGAGGTACTCTTTGATGTCAGGGCTCCTGGGAATGTTGTGAGGCTAATCTGTTCCAGTCAGGTCACTTCTGGACGGCCCACCGCAGTGATAGTGCTCTGCTATTTATATAGATCAACCCCGCCTCACCACAAACACAGCCGCTTCAGGAGGAATATACTCCTCATTCAGTGGCGGCTGGAGGTCTTTCAAACAGGGGAAGCTCAGGATATTTTCTGTTCATGACCACAGACCTGTGTAGTAGAGTGGAGGTTACTATAAAATAAATAAATATCTTGCCAACAACGCCACCCAGTATAACCCGCAGACCCCGGATCACGTCCAGCTATACGGGACCACTCGGACCGGCATCAGCGCATCGAGGCATGGAAGTTGCATACAAAGTTGACGGCCTTAAGCCCATGTCGCCGGCTTGACGCTCCCAACACGACGCACAACCAGACCCCAGAACCCAGACTAGCCACTAGCCAAGCCCCACAGTAGGTGTGATGTCAGAGAGGTGAGAGGGCAGGTGATGTGGAAAAGGGCCCTTTTATAGTGCGCCCACATTCTATTGGCTTAACGCAGGGACACCTACCCCACCTCACTACACCTGCATAAACCTGGGCAACTCAGAGCTGTTGTGTTTAAGATAAAATAAGATTAGCCTTTATTGATCTCACAAAGGAGAAATTTACTTGTTACATTTAGCTCTTAGAAACACTGTGCAAATAGGCAGAAAATGTGAGGAAAAAACAATAGATAACAATAAATAGTAAAATAGTGGTATCTTATATAGAATGACCAAGGATTTTGTGGGGACAAAAAGTATAAACAGTAAATAATTAAGTCAACAGACTATAACAAAAATGTTACAGTCAGTGTTAGAAGTGCAGGTTTACATCATAGTGCATGTGGTTGATAAAGTAACGCAGGTAAGTGATTTAAATACAGGGATTACTGCTGTACTGCATACAGGTCTGACAGCAGTGGGGATGAAGGACCTGCTCCTTCTTGCACTGAGGGTGTCTCAGTCTGCCACTGAAAGAGCTGCTCAGCTCCTCTACAGTCCCGTGCAATGCGTGAGAGGTGTTGTCCATGATGGAGGTGAGCTTGGCTAACACCCTCCTGTCCCTCACCTCCTCCACAGAGTCCAGGGGGCAGCCCAGGACGGAGCAGGCCCTCCTGACCAGCTTGTTGTGTTTGTGCCATGATGGAGCTATGTGGTAACAGCAGCTAAAGCAGGAGGAGCTAACGGAAGAAAACACGTTTTACTCTCCCCAGAAGTCTCTCATCCACTAAAGTACACTGTTTCACCACTTCACTGCCACCTTAGGGTCAGGGTTAAGAAGAAGCTAACGGCTAACTGCAGGCTAGCTCCACTTAAACAGTATTAATGGAATAGGCCACAGTTTTTACATACTGAGATATGTTCTTACCTTAGCTTTGACGAGTTCTTTAGGACCTGTCTGATCTTCACCCGTGCCTTCAATCACGTAAACACAGCGCAGACGGCTTTAGCATTTAGCCTCTCCCCCTCTCCTCTATAGCTCCAAAACAGGTCAAGATAGAAGCTACCAAGCTCTTCCACGTTTAAATATGTTTTCGTGAAGTGTTCCACTACAAAGTATAATTACACAAAATTAAACAATGTGGATTTTCTAAGCGGACAAAAGGGGGACTATATTGTAAGGCGTAATAATACCAGGAGTAATTTGGCATCCGCACAGTAAAGTGAAGATTACTGCGCGGATTTCGAACTGTGTGTTTACGTGACTGAAGGCACGGGTGAAGATCAGACAGGTCCTAAAGAACTCGTCAAAGCTAAGGTAAGAACATATCTCAGTATGTAAAAACGGTGGCCTATTCCTTTAATAGCCAAGTTTGAGTGAAAAAAATGATCTCCACTGGAGCTCACGTAAACACACTCGCTGACTGCTGTGATACTACTACTGCTAAGTAAACATCCCCAAAACAGGGAAGCTGTCACAGTGCAGTGAGCGTGTGGCGGGACTTCCCTCAACCCCAGCGGATGGACAGGAAACAGGAAGTCAGTCATTACCTAACCCTGGCTCCACCGGTGGCTCTCCCCCTGGCTCTGTGTGGTCAGGCACACGCCACACACACCACAACACTTGCCTGGCCTCCCAAACTACATGCTTTCTCATAGTGTGGGAAATTGATGATTTTTAGTTAATGTTATATTTTATAATGCTATTGAACGTTCTTGATTAATTTAATCTATGTGCTTTAAGTTTCAGTTGAAAACTAATCTTTTCACACGCACATTGCTGAAACAATCCCCCATTTCTTGCTCTTGCATTCTTTTGCTCAAACCTGTGGACGTCCGGTAAAGCTGTGACAAAATAACTCCAAATAACACTTGTAGTGGAAAACTACTGTGAGAAAGGCTTCATGACCTTGGCCCAAGCTCCACTCATCTCCTATCTCTTCGTGAACGTCACATTTTTTCTGATATATATTTGTAAGAGCGCAGTTAGACGTTGCCGTTTCCTGGGACTGCCCCGTTCGAGCACCGTGTATATTGTTAGGGACTTTAGCATTCAGATAACATGTATTTAGACATTGTAATTGTTATAGGGAACAAATCTTCTCTGACTAAAGCTACTGAATTCTGGTGGTTTCTCCTTGGACCTTGGGATCAACGAACACGCTTGGCGAGACCTTTTTGATACTTTAATATTTTAAACTTAACTGTTTGAATGTGTTTAAAATGATCTTATGGAGTCAGACCTTATGTAAATTTAGAGTTTTAATATTTCCTGTGAAATCGCCCACAATAGATATTTCAAAGACATATACTGTAGTCTGGGAGCAAGTATGGTCTCAACGATTTCCCAGTGGGCGTGATTGACAGACGGCATCAACCAATCAGAGCAACCCTACATACGTTGCAGCAACAAGCGGCAGGAAGCCTTTCCAAAAACGTCCTTATTTACGAGGAACGCTTTGAACGCTGTTTTCTTGCTCCAGTTTTAGGGATTACATTTTTTTTTCAAATGATTTAAAAGACGAAATAGCAGAAGAAAACATCGTATCACTCGCCGCGCACGCCATCTCTATTGTTTCGGTGCGTGATTGGACCGATGTGGGTAAAATCGTGAAATGATAGGCTGCGAGGAGCTGTCCAGACGGTTCTTCCTTTGAACAGAATGGAGGAGTGTCTGGCAGGCCAGGCAACCATCACTCTGATCTGATCTGATACTACGGCCAACAACTACACACGTCATGTTTACTCACACGTTTGAACACCTCTGACTACACACTCGTATCTCAGAAAGACAAAAAGAAATATCAGACATATAAGAAATTTCACTAACAATGTCATAATACAAACAAATAACTTTATTTCGGGTAGATCACAAATAGCCCGATATATTCTTGGTTCAGTCCCTAAGCCCCTCCTCCATCCCCTTCACAACAAACCTTTTTGCCCGTCACTGCTCTGGGATGGAGGGATAAGCACTTCCTGGTTACATAGCGGTGTGGAAGGACAAAGCTCTTTAATAACACTCTAGATATAACAGATAGGGTATTGGAATGAATAGCAATGCTGGCAGGCATACTGTGATTGTCCTTTCAAGCCTAGTGCTCATTCCATGACTTTTTTCTGAACACTGACTGAGCTCATGTCTACTGTAGAACAAAAAAAAAGGTTTTGCTTTTTTTTTTTTTTATTAAACAGTAGCACAGACAGTCATTATTTTACATATATTTTCGTCTTGCAAACAAACGGTATTTACTTTAGTTTCAGACTATTTAACACTATTACAGGACTGTGCAAACCTTCGAAACTATTGATCCTGGAGTGTTGTAGAGCCAACCGCGATGGAAAGTAAACGTGCCCTGCTGACCACTCACACAGCCGCTCGGTCATTAAAGGTGAGATGAGCACAAACTACACAATTTTTTCAGTTTTAAAAGATTTAGTGAAGAATGGGGAGTCCATACATAAGAAACTACACCAGTCTGTTCCAGCTGATGCTGATGTTTAATAACAGTCTCTCCGGCTTCATTTCTCTCTTTGGAGAAAAATGGACTCCAGATCAGCAAAGATAGGCTTCTGTTTGTGAGTGTGGGAAACACATGCTTGTCCTGATTCGTCAACAGTGTCATGTGATCACTGTCGGCACAAACACAGTTCAGCGCTGCAGGTTCTAGTCCTGAACGTGTCTATAGTTCTGTCAAATGCAAATAAAAGTTGGCGACAGTGGATTTAATAAGAAAAGGAGGTGGACATCAGCCCTGAGAGGAGGGAGACGGAGGAGACAGAGGAGAAGCAGCTCCAAACTCAGTCAGAGCCGCTAAACCCTGTGTAGCTGCAAAAGGAGGTCAGCCCTGTGTTCTTGTGACCCTTTGGTGATATCATGTTGTGCTGTTTGGTGTGGTCTGTGTGGGGTTGTTTCAGTCATGACAGAGAAATTAAAAGGGAGTCACTTTTGGGAGGCTAAAATCCCCCACGATTTTCCTGTGAATCCAAAATCGTGCTTAACCCATGTCGTTAAGAAACACTACTCTCATCTCATTTATTGGATTTCTGGGACATTTTTTGATGGCTTTCTCCACATAATTATGTTAATTCACTTTTGTTCTACACAAAACTACCAAAGTTGGAAAAAATCTCAAAATATTTTACTATTTCATAGCCAATTAAAAAAATCTAAATGTTCTGCCCCATTGACTCCCATTATAAACTCACTTTTTATTGGCTCTGCCGTCACTTTAAAATCATATTTATTTGGTTATTTGTGTTTTTTTCTGATCAGAGGAAACATTTGTGATTTTTATAGCTAAAACTGAATTTCGAGTATTTAGCCTGAATACAAACAAAAATAGTTCCCGCACACTGCCAACCTCGCAAAAACAGTTTATTAGGATTTGGTCAATGTTTCGGTCCTGAGACCTTCATCAGGCAAAATGCTGAAGAGCTCCAGCTGACCAGTCTTAAGTGTAAGGGTGTGACTGGCACCCAAAGGTGCCCCTCTAAAAGGGACACAAAAATGATTTAAAACACATCAAATAGGCCATCAAATAGAATAAAATATATACATTATATAAACATTGTAAACAGCAGTGCATCTGATTACATAAATCAATGGATGTAGACTACAGGTGGAACAAGAAAACCTGGTGGAGCTGCATCCATTCTAACATGTGAACAACATGGTCACAGTGCACAGTAAAAGATCAGTATAGGCGCATTGAGTTGCCTTGTGTATGAAATGTGCGGTATAAATAAACTTGCCTTGCCTTGCCTTAGTCCCTTGCTTATAGGATCCGATAAGACTCTCTGTGCTTGAGGAGTTTATCATGATCTCCTCTGAGTGGAGCAAAATGTATAGCAACTGGATAATGCTCGCTAATGTGTTGTTTAAGTTTTCTCATAGTTTTACCTACCTATATATATATATATATATAAATTTCTGGGATATCAGACTGTCCAGTTAGGAAGCCACGCTTATTGTGAATCAATTTCACTTGGTGTTGTGGAAATTAAACAGACAACAGGTGGAAATGAGAGGCAACTAGCAAGATCACTCCAAAAGAGGAATGGTTTTGCAGGTGGTGACCACAGACCATTTCCCTGTCTTCATCCTTTGTACCGTATTTTTGGAACACTTTTGCATTTGTCCAGTGTTCTCACCACTAGAGGTATCATGAGGAGGCATCTACAACCCACAGAAGTTACTCAGGGAGTGATGCTCATCCAAAATGGCACGTCCATTCGTGCTGTGGCAAGAAGGTTTGCTGTGTCTCCCAGCACAGTGTCCAGAGCATGGAGGAGATACCAGGAGACAGGCCAATACACCAGGAGACCTGGGGGGGGGGCAACCGAGGTCAATAACCCAGCAGCAGGACCGCTATCTGCTCATTTGTGCACCAGGAGAAGCACTGCCCGAGCCCTACAAAATGACCTCCAGAGGGCCACAAATGTGCATGTTGGTACTCAACCGGTCAGAAACCGACTCCATGAGGGTGGTATGAGGGCCCGACGTCCACAAGTTGGGCCAGTGCTTACTGCCCAACACCGTGCAGCCCGATTGGCATTTGCCCGAGAACACAGCAATTGGCAGGTTGGCCAATGGTGCCCTGTGCTCTTCACGGATGAGAGCAGGATCACCCTGAGCACATGTGACAGACGTGACAGAGTCTGGAGACGCCCTGGAGAACGTTCTGCTGCTGCAACATCATCCAGCATGACCGGTTTGGTGGTGGGTCAGTGATGGTCTGGGGAGGCATTTCACTGGAGGGCCACACAGCCCTCCATGTGCGAGCCAGAGGTTCCCTGACTGGCATTGGGTACCGGGATGAGATCCTCAGACCTATTGTAAGACCATATGCTGGTGCTGTGGGCCCTGGGTTCCTTCTGATACATGATAATGCCAGGCCACATGTGGCAAGAGTGTGTCAGCAGTTCCTGCATGATGAAGGTATTGATGTTCTGGACTGGCCTGCCCGTTCCCCAGACTTAAATCCAATAGAGCACATCTGGGACATCATGTCTCGGTCCATCCATCAACGCCACGTCGCACCACAGACTGTCCAGGAGCTGACTGATGCTCTAATCCAGGTCTGGGTGGAGATCCCTCAGGAGGACATCCGTGGTCTCATCAGGAGTATGCCCAGGCGATGTAGGGAGTGCATTCAGGCACGTGGAGGCCACACACACTACTGAGGAAGATACAGACTTGTTTTGAGGAATTTCTACAGAATTTGGATCAACCAGTGACCTGATTTGTCACTTTAATTTTGACTATAATTTTGGATCCAGACCTCCAGGGGCTGAGAATTTGATTTCCATGTATCATTCTTATGTTATTTTGTTCTCAACACATTGCCCTACACTATGAATAAAGATTTTCATCCGCAAAATCGAATTGATTGACATCTAGGATGTGTTTTTTGAGTGTGCCCTACGTTTTTGTGAGCAGTGTACTTGCCTGGGGTGTAGGGGTGATGGGGGATGTGGCAGTGTTGTGTGACGGGCAAACAATAAGAATAAAGAGTTTTGAAATGTTTTAATTTCATTCTCAAAAAGGAAGTTCCCCAAGCCCCACCCTGTACAAGCTGCCAGCAACATTTTAACATGGTAGAAAGCTCTGAATAATAATAATAATAATAATAATAATAATAATAATAATACAAATAATAATAATACAAATGATAATAATAATCAGTTTAAAATAACAGCTTTAGAATTTTGATGCATAACATTACTCTTATTTGAATACATACAGTGGTATGCAAAAGAATGGGCATCCCTTTAACTTTTCCACATTTTGCCACATTTATTTAATTGAAATTTGATGTGAAAGGCACACACTAAGTGACAATCAATCATGAAGTGAAATGAAATTTATACATGATTTAGGGTTTGTTTTTTTTTAGAAATAAAAACACTGAAAAGTGTGATGTGCAAAAGTATAGGCCCCTTTTCTTTTAGTGCAAACAATTGCCTTCAGAAGTTTCCTGATGATTTATGAATGATCACATGTTGACCCAATGACTAAATAGAGTCTACCTGTGTTTAATCTAATGTCAGTTCAAATACAGCTGCTCTGTGATGGTCTCAGAGGTCTGTTCAGAGACTATTGTGGAGCAGAAGCATCATGAAGTCCAAGAACACATCAGACAGACCCGGGATAAAGTTATTGAGATGTATAAAGCTGGGTTAGGTTATAAAAAGATTTTCAAACCTTGAACCTGAACATCTCTCAAAGTACAGTTAAATACACCATCCAGGAATGGAAAGAGTATGACATCACTGCAAACCTACCAAGATCCGGCCGTCCTCCTAAACTTGCTGACCGAACAAGGACAGCACTGACCACAGCTGTTGGTACTGTTTTACTGTTACTGTAGCTGAGAGCTACAGCTCAGGTGGGGGAAACTGTACACAAAATAACTATTAGTCGTACACTGCACAAATCTGGTCTTATGGCAGAGTGGCATTTTTAAAGGAAGACCATAAGTCCCGTTTTCTGTTTGCCAAAAGCCTCCATGTGGCCTCGATGTGGCTTCTGGCAAACAGAAAACGGGACTTCTTCTGGTTTTCTTTCAGTACAGCATCTTCTGACAACATCTCACATCTGTGTCTCGCCTCCGTAATCCTCATAGCAACTCATATTATTACAAATTACTGTACATTTTCACAGTGAGCGTATAGTTTTACATTTTCTTTTAGTTCATAAATTTCTCGCCCAACTGCAATTTTTATATTCAACTACTGATTTGTAAAAATGAACACATTCAATATAAAACAAAAACAGTGCCACATACCTGTGTGAAACGCAAATAAAATACTTTCAGTACAGCAGCTTTTGACAATGTCTCACATCTGTGTCTGGCAGAGAAAACAGCATCGAACACACTGGAGAGACTATCCATGTTAGCCCAAGTTCAATTGTTACTACGGACGTTTTTTGTACCTGTACCAAACATGAAAAACACTACTTCACAGATCAACTGGCAGAAAAAAACGTGCCAAAAAAGTTTGCAAATCCAACGTAAATATGATTTTTAGCGTTAATATTTATGATAACTGGTGATGAGAGAACTCTGCGGCTTATCTCCCCTCCATAATTCTCATAGCAACTGAGGTGAACGGCACGAAGGGGCAGGAAGTACCACATACTGCCACTATCAAAAAAAAAAGTCTCAATCGGATTCAACTCTATGCATTTTTCAAAATAAAACCACAGAGGAAACAGAAATAACGGACCGGGAGTTTTATGAAATTGAAAGACACTAAGACCACACGGGCTACATGTTCACAGTAACTTTGGGTCAAGCCGCATCAAACTAGTGTGTGTTCAGTCATCGGCAGGAAACGAAAGGGTCATTATCACCTTAGTGAGTCCATATCTCAAGGCCATGTCTTGGCTGTCAGAAAGTCCAATCCAATTAGAAGCCAGTGCCTTTTAGAAAAGTCAAGGAATGTCCCTCGAAATGTGGACTGGACGGCTCTCTCTGCCTGCAGCTGGAGTTTTCTTGAATTCGGTCACTCACTCGGCTGTGGGCACTGCGGTGTGGCGGTGGAAGCGCAACACCTCCCGGAGGTTGTACTGGCCAGTGCGTCTGTGCCTGTAGAACTGTAGGTACACGAAAAGGGCTCCAATCGCGACCAGGAAAAGGCCAACTGACACCACAGCTATGACGAACGGGACATAGTTCACTGGAAGGAAACCACAGCCAGGTTAGGGAACTGAGAGTAAACTAAACTAACACAAGGATCACAGGTATTTCAGAACATGTTAGACTATGGGGTTAGCAACTGATAGACGCACAGAGATCCCTTAGAGCCTGGATTGTAAGGAAGAAAGATGTGTAGAGTGACTGACCGCGGAGCGTCAGCGTGAAGTTCTTCTGCAGTGAGCCCACTGAGTTGGAGGCATTGCAGGTGTAGTGGCCCTCATGTTGGGAGGAGGCAGACTGGATGGTGAAGACACTGTCACTGAACAGAGTGTGTGAGTCTAAGGGAACGCTCCAGCTGTAGTGAGGCCTGGGGTTTCCCTCACTGCTACAGTCCAGCTCAGCAGACTGGCCCTGGACCACGGTCAGGAGCTGTGACTCTGCAGAGACTTCACTGTACGGGGCGTCTGGGAAACACACACAAACTCTAGAGTCAGTAATATTTTGTATCACACAGACGCCGGGTCACGTCCTGTGGCCGAGACCCTGTGACTGTTTCCTAAAAGAGTTGTGAACACACTTGGCGTAAGACTCACAGAGCACGTTGGCAGAGACGTTCTGTGATCTGACCACTGGAGGGGGCTGTGGTCCTTCGGGCCCCAGCTCCAGTCGGGCTTCACACCAGAAGTGGGCCCCGTGGTCCTCTCTGCTCACGGTATAGTTCAGACTGAAGCTTTCGTTCACTGGAGTCTTCTGTGAAGTCCTGCTGCTCTGTGCCCCCAGCTCCCTGTGGCCCCTGTAAAAGGCCACAGTCATTTTCTGAGCAGGAGCCACGGCCCCTACCTCACACTGCAGAGAGTACAGCCCGCCCTCCACTAGGGGCCCCGAGGGCCCCTCCCAGCTCAGGGACACAGTCTCTGGAGGCTCTGTGGAACACAAGGCTTTAGTCTGTGAAACATGAAGGTCATGATGGAACAAGTCAAGGTCCTTACGGTAAACGGTCACATTCAGATACTCCCGGCAGTCACTGTCAAAGATGAAACAGATGGGCCGGATATTCCACTCTTCAAGACGAGTGACGTTCCATATGACCTGTCTCCCTCTCCTGAAGCTGGCGGAGAGAGGCTCCTCCACTCGCAGGTCATACTCACAGGAATCATTACAGACGGAGCATGTGGCCAAGGCTGGGTCTCCAAACTTCACCACCAGGAGAGACGGAGAGAACTCCGGGAGGTCCGGGCAGTCTGGAAATTACAAACATAAATAAATCTGCAATATACAATACACAAACATCTATAACAGTCTGCAATGTACCAAATACAAACATAAATTACAGTCTGCAACATAACCGCCCTGGCGCCTTTACTTTCTATCATCTCTTATGCCTCAGGATCAAAAGGCTCTATGCACGGAATGTTGCGTAGAAACATGGTAACCAGGGCCATGCACAGAGGTTGAGGTCTCAGAAAAGGCCATACCGAGCATCACACCAGCTCCACTGAGGAGCTGGGACGCCTCGGCCAAAGCCACACACCAGCTCCAGCCCGGGTCTGCGATAGTCTTAATTAAATGAGTTTGTAAAAGAATAAAAATACTCTCATGCATCATTAGCACAAGTACCAGCCACAGGCAAACCAGCTTTGACAAAAGGAGGCGGAGCAGAGGAGCCGGAGGAAGTCCTGCAGCAGCTGGAACACGTGCTGACACACGGCAACAAAAACACTCTGCGTGAACAACGGAAGTCTCCACCAAACAACGGAAGTCTCCACCGAATGAAATATAGGAAGAATCAAAACATACACAGCAGCAGAAAAGTCCAAATGAAGACTTGATGATACAGGATCAGAGTGTGAAGAAGCGGACGAGAACGACACTGCAGGGATTATAGTGCTTTTACTCTCGTTTTCTCTGCATTCCATGAAGAGATAAAGCAGACCATTGTTCCCTCGACACACTTTCCAAGAGGACGTGCTCCTTCCACCCAGTTCACAAGGACTCAAGGACTTTAATAAAAGGAACTATACCTTGATCAAGGAAGATCTAAGGCGATCGTGACCTTAAATGTCCTTAAAGTAAGTAATGTTTATTTGTAAAGTGCTGTACAAGAGAATAGGCAAATAGGGACGATATCATATATATATACCCGGCCCAGGATAAAGCGGAAGAAAATGGATGGATGGATGGATGGATGGATGGATGGATGGATGGATGGATGGATGGATGGATGGATGGATGGATGGATGGATGGATGGATGGATGGATGGATGGATGGATGGATGGATGGATGGATGGATGGATGGATGGATGGATGGATGGATGGATGGATAAATATACATATACAGTGGAGCAAAAAAGTATTTGGTCAGTTCCCCATAGCCTTCCCATTGGATTTCAGCCAAATACTTTTTTGCCTCACTGTATATACATGTATAAAATTTAAAGTGACACTAGTGAAAATCCATTAACTTAAACTGTATAAAAGAGTCTTAACAGAGGGGTGCATCTCATCAGACTCCATTTTGGCAGAAAGACTCACCAGGGCTGGACTGGCAGAAATTCCTACTGGGAAAACTCCCAGTGCTCCCAACGGTCAATCCAGCCCTGAGACTCACGACTTTTAAAGACTGATCAAGATATCAGATTGAAGAGTGGTCAAGCCCGTTTCTGAGCCTTGTCAAAGTGAAGAGATATGGACTGAACAATATTCAGCTGTGCTGATTCTTGTGAGTTTGCAACAAAACGCATACAAACATGTACATATATTGTTGTATTCACTTAAATAATGCTCTGTTTTACAACATTTATCAGAAGGCTTACTGAAATGACGTATGGTGGACACATTAGGAGAATGTCTCTTTGTTATATCCCGTTATCACCAATGACCGCGGGTTGCACTGCTCCATGACCACAACGCTGGGGGCTGACATTGCCGTAATATCTCCTTCTAGAGGTGGCACAACAAGCTAGTTGTATATATATATAATAGCTGAGACCCGGCCTTCGGCCGGGCCTCGCTAGTCTCCACATTTGATATTCTGAGATTATGAGTGATTAAGAAGAAATGTCCAACCCTTAACACAGTTCAGCTGTAGACCAGTGGTTCCCAACCCATTCCAAAAACTATGGTCACTACAAATGTTTAAAATAATGAATGCTAAAAAGAATTTCAAACAAACTGCAATTGGAGTGTTTGATGCACCCATATTTCTTTCTTATATACTACAACCACAATATGTTCGGTAAACTCAGGGAATAGAATTCAAGAGACAGTGGAATAAGTATGGATAAATATTAGGGGTTCAGCTCTAACGGTTTGGTTCACGGTGCAGGACCGGTGGTTTGGTGCATCACGGTAGTGTACAATCAAAAAAATAATAAGTTGGTTTTGAAATGAAATAGCCTAATGATCGTTGTTAGACAGTATTTATAACCTTACAATGAAATTGGCAATGCGTTCAAAGCGGCTTTAGAATAAAATGTACCTCTGGGCTCACAATTCGTGAAAGCAAAATAGAAAACAAATGGTACAGCAGCAAAGTAAAAGAAAAAAAGACTACGCAGTGCAGGCCATGCGCTCGTTAAGTGGTAGTTTCATTTTCGCTTTCACTCACACGGAGGATAAATCAGTCAGAGCATTAGATTAGAGGCTCGTGTTTGAGCAGGTCGTGGGCAATGTTTTGGGTGTACTTTTTTTCGGAGACAAAGCTTTGGAGACAGAATACGGCCAGGATTGGATCTTATGCATTTGTCTGCACCTCTGACATTACGCAGCACTGGATCTATAATGAACCACAGCCACGGTCACTGCAGGAGAAACTTGAACAAAGACACGCAGATGTCATGTGTTTTGGAGGATGTAACTGTACCTGTGCGGAGCGTCTACAGCTGCAGTTTAGCAGTGAGTGACGGTGACACACATCGCCCTGTTTGGATGCGCACACACGCACGCCAGTCAGATCTCGTGCACTGGCGTTGTTGTGACACCGGGTTGTCCTCGGACAGCAGCACCGCGGTCCATATGGACCCGTGGTCAATGCCCGCGGCCGGAGGGACCATCACGTGGGGGCCGGCCACGGATATAATAATAATAATAAGAGTAATAATGCATTAGTCTTAAATAGCGCTTTTCCAGACGCTCAAAGTCGCTTAACAATTTGGTGCATTATTCATTCACCCCATACTCGGTGATGATAAGCGAAGCAACCAGTCTGCGCACATCAGCCCCCACCACCAACCACGCACACACTCACTACTGTCGCCAGGCTTCCTGGTGTTCCCAAACGATCTCCCATCCCAGTCCTAACCAGGCCCTTCCCTGCTTAGCTTCAAAGTCGGTATGGGAAATAAACATGGCGGCGCCCATGGCGGCGCCCATTGAGATTGCTGTTTCTATTATATATATATATATATATATATATATATATATAAAAAACTCTTCCTCACCCTCCGCGGGCGGTCTCTTTTTCCTCCTGCTCGGGTCCTCTACCAGAGGCCAGGGAGCTTGAGGGTTCTGCGCAGTATCTTTGCTGTTCCTAGAACTGCACTTTTCTGGACCGAGATGTCTGATGTATTTCCTGGGATCTGCTGGAGCCAACGACCACGGGCACCACTGATGCCTTCACCCTCCAGGTTTTCTCCATCTCTTCTCTGAGCCCCTGGTATTTCTCTAGTTTCTCGTGTTCCTTTTTCCTGATGTTGAAGTCGCTTGGTATTGCTATGTCGACCACAATGGCTTTCCTCTGCTCTTTGTCCACCACCACAATGTCCGGTTGGTTTGCCATTCCCACAGGATCTTGGCTCGGTCATTCTCTACCACCTTTGGAGGTGTTTCCCACTTTGACCTTGGGGTTTCCAGCTCATGCTCTGCACAGATGTTCCTGTACACTATACCAGCCACTTGGTTAGGGCGCTCCATGTAAGCTTTCCCTGCCAGCTAGCCTATATATGTGTATATATATATATGTATATATATGTGTATATATATATATATATGTATATATATATATATATATATATATTAGGGATGTCACGGTAACCGGTGTAGCGGTAAACCCCGGTAAAAATTTTGACGGTGAAAATTACCGTCTTGTTTTGTGTTTTTATTATTATCTCGGTGAATAACCGCACCCGCGGTGTAGGCACGGTGAGCCTCACCAGCCACCGTCTCATCTGCTGCAGTTTCCGCGGCTATTGTCAAATATAAAGCTACAGGCATCACAAAACTTAGATCAGTTTGGTGCTCAGTCTCCTGCACAGTTGCGCGCTGTGTCGGCGTAGCTTTGTTGTGCAGATGCATTAGCCGCTCCCGCTAGCTACGAAGTAAAAGCAGTAAAAGTTCACTTGTCGTAATATAAAGCCTTATAACTTTCACCTCAGCGTCAGTGCGATGTCTCATGCGGTTCATTGCCCTCAGTGGTGCGTCTGTTAGAGCGGGGTTAGTTTAATATAATAGATCCATGGGTTAGCGAGTAGACGAGCCTACAGTCAGCCGGCGGATGCGGGCGGCTGTAGCGCTGCTCAGGTGAAGTGAGGGAGCGAGAGGGCGATCGTGGGGCAGCGGGGCTCACTCAGCCTGGAGCTGGAGGCTCCTACGGCTGAAGCCACGGGGAAATGGCATAATTGTATGTTATAGCAAGTAAGTTAGCGTTTTAGCTGAATTGCTGATGTGGGACTTTGGGTTGAGGGAGAATGTAACGAGTCGCCTCATAGTGCGGCTGCAGCGCCACCGCCAGTACATAAACATGTCGCGGATACCTCCGCACGATGGCACAATGCGTTACGGGGCTCCCGGTGGCAGATTGCAATAGATTCACTCTCGCCGCATTATTAGGAATTTAAAAATGATGGTATTTTCCCAAATCTGCAAAGCGAAAGCTCACTGGAAGGACAACAACAATGTTCCTGATATAGACGGTTTATCTTCGTTTCTGACGCTATAAATAGTCCATGTAATACCCTCAAAACATCAACAACACATCGTTAGAGTTCTTTTACTCTGATGTGAAAAGGCTTTGTCTGTACTTTTTTATGTAACACGCACTGTCAAACTTTTTTGAAACGATTTCAGTTTGTGTAGGACTATCAATGCTTTCTGAACATATTAACACACATTTAAAAAAATACTGCGATAATACCGAAAACCGTGATAATTTTGGTCACAATAACCGTGAGGTAAAATTTTCATACCGTGACAGCCCTAATATATATATATATATATATATATATATATATATATATATATGCGAGAACAGGGCTCTGATGGAATGCTACTACTCCAGTAACCCTAGTCAGAGGGGCTACATGCAGAGGATGTGGGAGAAATGGTTACTTCGAAACCCACAGTCCAAACTCACGGCGAAACAACTAGTAGCTCAGTGTTCCAACATCCACAAACGGCAACTGCTATCACAACTTGAGATTGACGAGGTACAACACCAATGCTCCGGCAACGGGGAGCCAGGTCACCAGGTCAGAGGGGAGTTAACACCAGCCCTCCCAATGGAGATTGGGTACGAAGCCCCAATAAGCGCAATCACGCTGAACGAGGCAGTGACTGACCTGAAAAATAAGATCATGGCAAAAATGTCCAGCAGGCAACCCCCGAAGCCAATTACAGAGGCTAAGAGAAGTACTGTCAGAAAGTCTCCTAGAAGATGTGAATGCAGCTCTGAGAGCAATTCCTACATCAACCATCACTGAAACCAATGAGCTGATATACTCCACAGCAGCAGTGATCCTAGAGACGCTTGGCTATCGTAAGAGCAACCATGAGATGAAATACCCACCATGGAAAAGAAGGCTGGAGGATAACATCAAGGCAGCACGGAGGGAAGTGAGTCAATTGACAGAGGCCTTGAAAGGTGCAATGAAAAAGCAAGTACCCAAAAGGTACAGCCAGCAACCTCCCTGAACAGAATCCAGTTACCATCACAGTGGCAGACGTCCAAGAAAGAGCCTCAGGTATGAAAAATTGGACAGCACCAGGCCCTGACATGATACACGCCTACTGGCTTAAGAAACTCACGGCTCTCCATTAGCGCTTGGCAGCACAAATGAACCAGCTGCTGAGAGATGGGAATCACCCTGAATGGTTAACCGAAGGGCGCACAATCCTGATCCTGAAGGATCCCTCAAAGGGTACAGTCCCATCCAACTATCGGCCAATATCCTGCCTCTCCACAACGTAGAAGCTCATGTCCGGCACCATAGCAGCTAAGATAAGTAAGCACATGGATCAATACATGAGCACAGCTCAGAAGGGAATCGGTAAAGATACCAGAGGTGCCAAACACCAGCTCCAGGTAGACAGAACAGTCGCTCGAGACTGCAGAACCCGACACACTAACCTGAGCACTGCCTGGATTGATTACAAGAAAGCCTACGACTCAATGCCACATACTTGGATCATTGAATGCCTGGAGCTATACAACATCAACAGGACTCTAAGAGCCTTCATTGCAAACTTGATGAGGTTGTGGAAAACCACCCTTGAAGCCAATGGCAAGTCACTTGCACAAGTCTCCATCAAATGTGGCATATTCCAAGGAGACGCCCTGTCCCCACTGCTGTTCTGCATAGGTCTGAACCCCCTCAGCCAAATAATCAACAAGACTGGCTATGGATACCGACTCAGGAACGGGGCCACCATCAGTCACCTCCTCTACATGGATGACATCAAGCTGTATGCTAAGAATGAGCGAGACATCGACTCACTGATCCATACCACCCGGATATACAGTGCAGACATTGGGATGTCATTCGGACTAGAGAAGTGTGGTCGGATGGTGACTAAGAGAGGGAAGGTAGTCCACACAGAAGGGGTCTCACTCCCAGAAGGAACAATAGCAGACATTGAGGACAGTTACAAGTACCTCGGAATCCCACAAGCAATGGCGAAGACATCTCGGTCCAGAAAAGTGCAGTTCTAGGAACAGCAAAGATACTGCGCAGAACCCTCAAGCTCCCAGGCCTCTGGTAGAGGACCCGAGCAGGAGGAAAAAAGAGACCGCCCGCGGAGGGTGAGGAAGAGTTTTTTTTTTTTTTTTATATTAGAGGTGGGCATAGATTTTTTTTTAAATCTAGATTAATCTAGATTAATTTTGAAATTAATCTAGATTAACCTAGATTAAAATGGCTCGCTTGAATTTTTTGAGAACGTGTTTGCATCCCAAACTGCTTGAGAACATTCTACTATGATAATTGGTGATGAAAATAATTCATGTTCAAGAAGATGCACTTGTGTTAACTTACTGTTTAGTCAGTTAAACATTAATTTTGAACTGTAGGCCGACTACATAAGAGGTCCCGATGAACTGTTTACAGCCATACCGCCTTTGCTATGCCCAATCCCGTCAGATCTTGGAAGCTAAGCAGGGAAGGGCCTGGTCGGTACTTGGATGGGAGACCGTTTGGTAACACCAGGAAGCCTGGGGTGAATGTGGTGTGTGAGTGAGTGGTTGGTGGTGGTCGGAGGGGCCGATGGCGCAGACTGGTTGCCTCGCTTCCGTCAGTCTACCCCAGGGCAGCTGTGGCTACAACAGTAGCTTATCACCACCGAGTATGGAGTGAATGAATAATGACGACAATGTAGCGCTTTGAGAAACTTGTTAATACAGGCTTGTAAAGCGCATTACAAGTGTAAGGCATTATTATTATTATTAGTAGCTTTGTGTCAATCAATTTTCTGGTGACAAACTAAATCTCCTCTACTGCACACTATGACCTGCTAAAGAAAAAAGTCTCTCGCATGGGACAGTTGTGGCAGGAGTCCCCAAGTATTTATTTATTACCAGATCAGAAAATATAGGCCTCTGTTTGTGACTGTGGGAAACATGTGCGCGTCTCCTAATTGGTCAACAGTGTCAGGTGATCACTGTCACAACAACGCAGTTCAATGCTGCTGCAGCTGCTGCTACTACGAGCTTCAACTTGGCGATAGTTCTGTCAAAATGGAGATAAACGTCTTTGGATAAACATTTCTCTTTCTCCGCCGGGGGGCACTTTTCGTGGTAAAGTTGCGCTGTTTCGTTTGGGGCTGTGGCCATGAACTGAGTTGTTCATGTCGCTGTTTTGAAAGAGGGAGGCGCTGCGGTGTTTTTCTGTCTTTTTTTCACTCTGTCATTGGCCGCTGCTTTCTATGTGTCGCTTTGGAGACGCTATATTCACTCACGTTTCCCCTGTGCGTCCGAAATTGGGCATAAAAGTCATGTAGTGTGTGCTGACCATAAAATATCACGGTGAAAGTCATCATAGCTTGCAGAGTATATATATATATATGCATATATACATATTTATGCATATATATGACTGATCTCCCCTCACTGCTGCGCTCAGAGAACATGGAACAGGAGCCGCTCTCCTCTCCTACTTAACTTTTTAATACAATAAGTTATGGAAAGAGCATACTGTTAGCGTTGTTGAGTGAAACATCCGACATAAATAAACAAGAAACATTGTGTTTTTCCAACCACGCAATAAGGCTTCATAAACAGACAGAAGCTCCGTTACAACCCGAAAATATGAATATCTCTGCGCATAGTGCCACATCTGAGTCAAGTCTTTGTGAAAGATCGCACAATGTGAAGATCTCCACATGAAGTTGGTGGGGACATCCCGGCCATGAAATATTGGTGGAACATGTCCCTATGGGCCCCACGCAAACCTATGCCCATGGGGATTAGAGACTTTATTTTTTTACTTTTGCGAAGGACTCGAGTTTGAACAAATCAGCAAAACCAGAGGGGAAGACAAACCTACTCTGTCAACCTTTGGCTTCTTTAGATCAGTCTTAAGGGGAAATGCTCCCGTCCTGAAGCAAAACGGCTTCACCATAGAAACACAGAGGCTGCAGCTGCTTCTCCCTGCTCTCTGCCAGTGTGAATAAACACTGCTCGCCGGCCGCGCTGAGGGCACTCAGCTCTGGGATACACATGCAGTCTGGGAGGGGCCTAACTGTGTGGTAGAAGCGGCTGGAGGACGCAGGGTGTGAGGGGAGATTATGACGTGATGTGAGTGCACAGACCCACACATTCACCAGGACCTGCTCGTCTGGCACACGTCCTCCTGGGGTCTACATAAAACCATTACTCAGAAGCTCCACGGTGTGTGCTATCTTGTTTAATGACCACCCACTCATCCTATCAAGAAAAAGACATCAACACTGGTATGAAACCCATGCTTAAGAAATGAACAAGAGTAATGACAACAGAATCGAAGGCCCAGGTTATTAGCAATTTCAATCCTAACACATCTCTTTGTCTGCTTTTAGGACGATCAAGAGACAGCCACAATGAATAGTGGAGACATGCTGCCTGATGTGGGTGAAGCAGCACCAGGACCTTATCTCCTCCCTTACATGGATGAGGAACACCCAGAGACAGGTATACTATGGCTCAATGCAGAGGAATGGGAGAGACTCCTTTGTCAACAAAATCCTTCTACATCAAGAGAAACTCTCCCCAAAGAAGTGCAGCCTCAGAGAGCAGTGACCTGCGAGCTGAGGTCAGAGGCACAAAGACTCCACGTGGTGCCTTTGTCAAAGAAAACCAAGTTCATATTCAGATACAAGATCAGTGCACGGAAAAGCAAGCAGTTTTTGTTTCAGCCCAGACGATGGAGGGATATTCAGATGGTCGTCTTTGGAGTAGACCACGGCTTATCCCATGTGCAGTATTGGGATATTGCAAGGCAGGAAGAGATGCTGCAACCGTGTTGGTGTGGAAGTCTGACAATCCCACTCTTCATCTTCACAAGTGGAAAGAGGCCGTGTCTGTGACGGTGTATCGATACGATGCACCTCCATGTCCCCTCTGGTGTGAGGTGGCCAGTTTAGTCACGCTGCGAAAGTTGTTTATTGTGGAACCAAAAGGTCTATGGTCGACCACAAACATGTCCTGAGCAACGATTAGTCGACTAAACTTAGTTACCTGACCCAAACTGCATTCATAAGACTTTATGCTCATGCTGTACCTCATAAATGGCATGTGCAAAAGTCTCACCTTTTAGTCTCGGACTCCTGCTCCCTCACCCCTGTATCTGCTGCTGTATGTGCTGTCCAAACATTCATATAATCCAAATAAAGCCGCTGTTCTCTTCTTCCATCATCGTCCCTAAGACATCTCCATGTTCCTCTTGTCTCTGTTTCGCCGTAATGTAAACATGAGCCACGTGCTTTACCCGCGCAGTTCAGTTTCATTTTATTTATTTATTTCATTCAAAAGTGATGTCATACAATCACGATGAAACCGCCAAGCCAACACAGCATGAATGAAACGGAGCAGAGGAGAAGACCAATTCTTATAATATCTGCCCCTATTGTTATTTCACACTTTACACTTCACATCGTCTCATTTGTTTAATTTAAATCCTGGACCCGGTTCACAAATGTGCTGTTTATCCATGTCTTTGAAAATATAAGACTTGTCCAACTCTGGTGAATTACTTGGTCAAGTAATAACAAGTAATAACTTATTACTACGAACTGCTTCCGGTTTGCATTTTACACAGTAAAAGTCACTGCATGTTATCGCCTCAGTAAGACTCTTATTGTGAAAGGGTCAGACAGCAAAAGAGCATCACACCACAGCAGCTTGACGTCAGGAGAGAGACGTCTCAGAAAAGATGCCAAAAAGCAACAGACACGAACAACAAGCCTTTACCAAACTTATTGTTACTTTTTTACTTTAATTGCCTGGAGTTTTGTTTGTAAAGTTAGTTGCTCCGCTGCCTGATGTTACACTGTTGTGGACAGTGGACAGGCTGTCAGGACCATGTTCACTGAAATAGTTATACACGAGTCTATTTTAGGACTAGGGCTGGTTAACGTTAAACGACACCAGTTTGGTATCAAGGAAAAAGTTTAGGTATCGAAAAAATGAAAGTAATCGTTTGTTTCTTTTGGTTGTAGCAGACGCACAACACTCCACAACTTTGGCTTCATGTCTTTGTTCCGCTCTCTGGCTCAGTTGCATTCACAAATCAGACCCATGTTTTCAGCCGGACCAGGGTTCGCTTCTTTGGCCACAACACCTGAAACGAACCGCACGATCCGAGCAAACGGACCAGGAATCAGATCAAGAGGAGGTTGTGAATGCACCCGAAGAATGCACATAAAGTATAAATGAGGATAATACTTTATGTAATGCTTGTTGAATATTTGTATATCTATAAATGTATACATTTTACCACAAAATTCATATCATGAAAATGTTTACCTCTATCTACAGTATGTCACGTTCTGTCAGTGTCCAATGAGGAAGTGAAAATATAAACGTCATAAAAATGAGGAAGATGAAGAGATTTGGGTAAAACGTTAGCAAAATCTTTAAAGCTCCTCTAAGTGACCCTGTTTTCCCTGTCCGGTGAGGAGGGGGGGGGGGCTTTGTGGTGGAACAGAGCAGGGTTGACTACTCCACGTACTGACGGAAAAAAAAAAAAAAAAAATCACTTAATATAATTAGTGTCTGATCTCCCCATATGCAGTGTTTGGTAGTATGTTGCTGAATACATGCATTTAGAATACTGTTACTGCCCTAATATTAAAGGAACACATTGAAGTATTTAACCTCTTAACCCCCACCTGAACCGAGTGCAAGAAACCACTATTTTACTATTTAATTCTTTTTTGTTTCTTGTTTATTTCTCTCACATTTCCTGCCAATTGCACACCCTCCTCGTGGAAGGGCCAGGACACGCTCGTGGGACCATGTCTCAGAGCTGGCCTGGCGTCGCCTCAGGGTCCCCCCACCACAGTGTGTGTGGATCGGGAAGTCTGGGCATCTCTGCTCAGACTGCTGAGACTGCTGCCCCTGCGACCCGGCCCCGGATAAAGAAAATGGATGGATTCACACCCTGAGTGTTTCTTAGAGCTGAATGTAAAGTTGTGAGATCAATAAATCAATACATTTATCTTATCTTATCTTTGAACACAGAGTTGTATTCTCTAAATGGATTAGGGAATTCATGCTTCACCATAAGTTGTTCATAAGGTAAAAAAAACAACAACCATATTCATCCAATAGTGAAACAATCTTATTCCTATTTTTTTTGGAACCATTCAGGAAAAAACAAACAATTTATTATTGTAATGTGTTTGTTGTTCCACAAGGAAAATTATACCATGGTCTGGGTGAATACTCGATTCTGGCTGGTGGGGGCTAACAAGCGTGCATTATTTTCGTAAACACACACGTAGTCCGGTAGTTAAATCACTGGGATATCACTCCGCTGTGGGCATCGCCATAGCAACGGATGACACAGCTGAATCAGATAAACACGTAATTAGTGACTGACAGGAACGTATGAGATGGATTTTGTGGTTAATTTCAATGTTTTTGGCCAAAACAAAACGTTTGATAAATGTGAAGTAGAGGAGTGTGAGCAGCTAGGTTAGCCTACTGTTAATAAAATATGAGACGGTTATAATGCACTTCGCTGTGCGTCGTGGTGTTCTTGACTCCACGTCGTGCATTATAACCGTCTAATGCACGGCTCCGAGTTGTTTAATTCTGACTTAATGTGGAGAGAAATCATGATTTTTTTTCCAAGCAAGCAGACATTGATGGTGAAAGTTGGCAAAGGGACAGGAAGTTTTAAAGGCGCGTGGTCCACCAACTGACTCAAACATATCATTGGAGATAACGTACCAGACAGACTGAATTAACAAGGCTTCTGGTTGATTCTGAAAGTATTTACAGTGTGGGAAAACTCTAAAACTCTAAACCTTCCGCTTCAACATTCCAGAGTACAGCATTTTTGAGCTTAAGGTTTATTTTTCCGTATGAAGTTTCAAAAAAGCGTGTTTATTCTAGGGCTGGGCAATATATCGATATTTAAAATATATCTATATATTTTTGAATGAGATATGGAATTAGACCATATCGCATAGAGCTCCACAGTCCGGTCCGGTCTGGAAGCAAAAAATCCCTGTCTACACGACCGTCGATTTTCAAAAAATTCAAATATTAAGAGTTTAACGTCACTGCAAAAGCTTCTCAGCTATGTAGCAATTCGTGACCATAAAATGTTTCATTTCAATCCAAAAAGCAGACATAATGTTGAAGAAAAGGCAAAGGTACCAGGTTGTGTACATAATTCACTTCCTGACTATAAAAACTCTGTATCCCAAGAACCATTGCGACATCGCGCCCGCTGGTCAAGGCAACGAGGTTTTCAGCAAGTTTCTTCTACTTTGCAGACAATATGTATATTATTTCATGCTAATTGGAATACAAATGATCGGTGGTTCGTTTAATTGGATCGTTGGGAACATTTTTTTGATCCGTTTTTCGTACTATCAGTGTCAGATATGGATAAAACGTCAACTATCTGCCTGCATTATGTTTTAATAAATTGTTTATAATATGTTGTCTACGTTACAATAAATAAATACGTGGGAACGTGAAGCTCCACCAATCAAAAGCCTCGTAGTAGATCATGGGACCACCGAGCATCCTGGGTAATGAAGTTCTAGGACGAAGACTCACAGTTAAACTGTATTTTTTCGTAAACTAGATGGATCTCATACGTGCTTTTTTCACCTGCATCTGACTTTGCGGTCGCTTTATAACCACAGAGCTGGATTCAGCCCAAGCTGACGTAGTTACGGAGTCAAAGATGGGGAATTTTACTTCCGGACCGAAGAGGAGGCGGGACTGTGGAGCTCTATATCGGAATATTTCAAATTCAGATAAACTCTTAAATTAACAAAAAGGAACACGTAATCTCAAGCTGATTTTTTTTTTTTTTAAAGTTAGTTATGCTTAAACTGAGCAATTTATTTTGTTAGGCTATTTTTATTGAAGATGTTTTTTTTTATTTAAATGTGCAGCATATGGAGCTATGGCTTTGACTTTGACATAACATTTCATTTCACAGCTCTCACTTTGCGGAAAAAATATCGGGATATACATCGTATATCAATATTAAACCAAAATATATCATCGCCCAGCCCTAGTTCATTATCTTTGGGTGTTCATCTACATATAGTGATAATAAGGAGTGAGTGAGACAGACCCTCTGCTTTAGACAGAAGAACTCTGCCAGACAAGGTTAAATCTCTCATATTTATTATTTGTTGTTCTGTGATGAAAATGTAATTCTCCAGTTACCTTGTTTTTTGTATTCCCAAATATTTAGCTAACTGAAATATTCTCTAGACATAGATCTTCACACCTGAGCTCACATTTGGACACACTGAGTTTCCAGCCTGATCTTTAGTGAATTCTTCAATGAATGGAACAGGATTCTGTGGTTGTTTTTGTATCTCTCAGCAAAAGAGCAGTGTCATCGTGTTGAAAAAAAGGGACTTACTTTCTGTGAGGACGTGCTGCACGCGCACACATGCGGCCGTGAGGACGAACAGGAGAGCGTGGTATGTCCGCATGTTGTCCTCCGAGAGGTCGCAGATTCCTATGCGCCGTCACAGCGGCGGGAGACGAGCTGTGGCTCCTCCGGTACGTCCCTCTGTGTCACGGCCGAGGCTGAGCCATCTCCCAGCGCGCGCGGGGGAAATTCCGTGCCGCCCAAGCACTGCCCCCCTGACTTCTGAAGAACAGGATCATTCAGACAGGTCACTCAGGGGTAAAGTACACGCGGGAAATGAGGTCAGCGGCATGTTTTACCCGTTTCCTTTTTTCAGGGACTAAATGAGAAAGGGGAAGAGTATTTGTCGAAATGGCACAGTGTAACCTGGAAAGAATGTCTTTTGGAAAGCCCCGGATCGTTTTTTAATTGTTTTTTGTTGTGTGTTTTTTCTAGGCTATCTTCTGCAAGCTATAAAAGCATGTTCATCAATTAGGCAAGGCAAGTTTATTTGTGGAGCACAATTCATACACAAGGCCATTCAAAGTGCTTCACAGTCGCTTACAATTACAAGAAAGCAGTTCAAATCAATAAAACATTCAACATGAAAAAATATTAAATACAGTTAAAGGCAAGAGTGCAGATAAAATACTTCCAGTTGTAATATGCATGGGTTAAAAGAACTGTTTTCAGTCTGGAAAACATTGTCAGAGTTGAGGTCTGTCTCACATCCTCATTTTTATTGGTTTATTTGATGGGACAGTGGATGTTCAAAAACATACACGTATGAGACCCCCATGAGAACTCTCAAACACAGTCACATTCATCCTGGCCTATTGTACATGTTTTATGTGGTGGGGGAAACCGGAGTACCCGGAGAAAACCTACACAGACACGGGGTCAAAATGCAAACTCCACACAGAAAGGCCCTGGTGGGAATTGAACCCTGACCTTCTAGCTGTGAAGTACGAGCTCTAACCGCTGTACTACTGTGCCAGTAGACCACTCCAGATTTTTGCTGCATGAAACTGAAACGCTTCACCGTGTTTATTATTGACTCTGGGAAACACCAGGAGACCCCTTCCTGAAGTTCTCAGGGCTAGAGATGGTTCATATGGCTGTAACTTGTCAGAGATGGACATCGGCGCTAAACTATGAAAAGACTTGTACACAAGCAGAGCTGTTTTAAATCTATTCTCTGAGTGACAAGAAGCCAGTGCAGAGACAGGTCTTATTTCCTGGTTCTGGATGTTCTGCAGCTCTGACAGTGAGCAGCCGTTACAGTGGTCTAACCTGCTGGAGACAAACACATGGGTAAATCTCTCCAAGTCTGGTTTTGACACTTTTCCTATGATCTTAGCAATGTTTTTCAGATGGTAAAAAGCTGCTGATGTTATTGCTTTGATGTGGCTGTTTAAGTTCAGGTCTAAGTCCATGATTACTCCTAGATTTCTAACCTGATTTTTTGGTTTTAGAGAGAGAGACTCAAGGTGACTGATAACACTTTGTCTTTGTGTCTGTGGGCCAAAAATAATGATCTCAGTTTTGTCTGGAGAAAGTTGTTCCACATCCACAAACTGATCTGTTGGATGCAGTGACAGAGGGTATCTACAGATTAGTTCTATGGGAAGTGAAACTGGAGGGTTAGTTAATCTGTGTACTGTGAAAAATTGAACACGAGAATTGTTTCTGCAGTTTGTAATGATTTCAGAGAAATACTTCTCCCTTGCTCCATGCAAAACTGGTTGAACACATGTAATGGTAATATTTTAAGTTAACAACATAGCAATTTCTATACACCAAATTCTTGTCAGGCATTCAGACGAGAAGGGAACCAACAGGGTGGCTCCCAGTCGTTCATCACACATCTGCCTTTTGTTATTTAACTTCACCCTGGAGCATCTGGACTCCTCAGGAACCAACACTAGGATCCTGTTTGTGGACTTCAGCTCTGCCTTCAACACCATCCTCCCTGGACTGCTACGAGACAAACTCTACCAGCTCAGCGTGCCCGACTCCCTCTGCAGGTGGATCACTGACTTCCTGACGGACCGGAGACAGCATGTGCGGCTAGGGAAGATCGTCTCGGACACTCGGACTACAAACACTGGAACTCCTCAGGGCTGTGTACTTTCCCCCTGGCTCTTCTCCCTGTACACAAACTGCTGCACCTCCAGTCACCAGTCCGTTACACTGATCAAGTTTGCGGACAACACCACCCTCATCGGGCTCATCTTGGACGGTGATGAGTCCGCCTACAGGAGAGAGGTGGACCAGCTGGTGTCCTGGTGCAACCACAACAATCTGAGCTGAACACCCAGAAGGACTCCTTCCGTTTCTTGGGCACCACCATCACCCAAGACCTCAAATAGGGGGGTCAAAACCTTCAGCTCCCTCATTAAGAAGGCCCAGGAGAGGATGTTCTTCCTGTACAAACCGGGACAAGCAGCACATTGTGCTGCTGATTGGCTGTAAGCTCCCATCTCTCCAAGACCTGTTCACCTCCAGGACCCGGAGGCGTGTTTGTCGGATCACAGCTGACCCTTCTCACCCTGGACACGGACTATTCATTATTATTTATTTATTAATTATATTTTAATCTTCTTTATGCATGCCCTCATAGCTTTATAGTTTCAAAGTTGTCATATGTTGTCTTATGTTTATGTAAAATTCTGTGTTATATCATATGTTTCATGTTGCATGAGTGTACCAAGAAAACAATCCTAGTTTGTGAACCTGTTCTATGTTTTGCTTCACTTTCAAATGTATCATCCCCCTTAGGGTTGTGCCGATGGACGATATCGGACGATGATAATTACGTTAGCCGTAATTATTAAAGTGAAGACGCAGCGCTGCTCTAGTTCTGATGCGCGGAGCTCTCTCTCTCTCTCTCTCTCCCTGCAGCTCATAGTTTAACAGCGCGTGGTTTTGCTTTGCTTTGCTGCGTACGGAAACTTAAACCGTTTTAAAATGACGAGATGGCTCTCACATTGGAGCTCGATGAGCCCGCGGATTATTCTCACGAAGGACCGAGAGAGAAAAGAGAGAGGAGAGAGAAAGGCGCGGTGCAGGAGTTACGAGGTTACGAGCACACGGACCGGGCGGCGCGTGGAGCGGCTTCAAAAATGTAGGCTACGACGCAAACTTCTAAATATTGTCCCGTTCACCCACTGTTTCTTAAACATTACGTTAAAACTGAGCAAATGCAAATAATAAGCTCCGATTTACATTTGTATTAGTGTGATAAGAGCCTTGGAGTTCACGCTCTGAATAAGTCGTTCTCCTCTCAGACTTTACGCACGAGTTTTAACACATTTCTTTTGCAAAGGTCGTGTTCCGTGACTCTGTTCAGATCATGTTTAGTTTAGATCCATTTATCCTGATATCTCACATTTTCCTAGCATACATTTATGCAGCATATATATAGGCTATGTAAATGTCTTTAAAAAAATGCTTATAATGAGAAATGGACGATATCATCGTCCATCACGATGGTTCACTGTAAACATCGTCAACGACCAATTAAGGGGACATCGCCCAACCCTAATCCCCCTTGTATTCACTGTATAAAGCCCTCTGCCCTCTGGGATCACTCCACACAGTCATTTGGTGAGAGACAGCCACTCTGCCAGACTGCCAAACCTTCATCCTGTATTTTCAATAAACTGGACCTTTATTTCATAAAAGTCACACAAAGCATTTGTTTGTCTACCTCATAATGAACCTGGAGCTTTGACTTGCTCCATTCCGTTCGACTTTCCTGCACTCATTCATTCATCCAATTGTTAACCATTTTAACCTTGACGGGAGCAATAATATCCAAAACATTTAAACAATGTATTTGCCAGTGTAACTTTAGTGCCCCACATGCAGTATTTCCCGCTCCTCTTCTGGACATATTCAGCTGATATGAGCAAGCTAAAGCCGGGACAGTCTCTATTTCAATGTATTATTGGAAAACCCCTTGAGATGACACATCTTGTATTTGTTTTATGTAAAACAAATACATAAAACAATATATAACACATCATGTCATCAACAAACAATACAACACACAGCATAATAGACATAATACAGAGAAACACAGTCACTAAACAAAGGACAAGCTTGCTCACACAGCCCTCTCCATTCTCAGTCATCTAAAAATAGAACCACATGCAGTGATGGGGAGTAACTAAATACATGTATTTAGAATACGTATTTACATTATACGCCATATTTATACATATATATAATGACAATCAATTTGATAGTATTCTAAAAGTATTCAAAGTATTTAGAATACAGTACTCTGAAGACGAAGTAATGGTATATGTTACAAAATACATTTCATGGCAAGTATTCTGTATTCAGTGGCTAGATACAATTCCAAAGTATTCTCCCCAACACTGACTACAGGTACATGGTGTTATGTTGCAAACTTTTCAAATAAAACATTTTCCAAAAGAGCCTACAAACATAAACAGTCTGTTTTGAGGTATATATAAAGAGAAGTTAACCTTAATGCTATTGTCCACAGGAAAGATATTCAGAGTGTCTAAGAGAGTAGGTTGTTCTAGATGGAACTAGGAGATATTTTAAATACGGAGGTACATTGAAATAAACACATTTGAAAAGGATTTGCACTGACACTGTGGTCTTTTATCGGGCTGTAGCCAGTTAAGTTGTATAATACGGCCGAGCGTGTGCACGGCTTTGAATTTTTCTCTTACACGGACTCATTCACATGGAATCAACTACTATCCATGTGGCCATACCGCCTTTGCTATGCCTGATTCCGTCAGACCTCAGAGGCTAAGCAGGGAGGTGGTTGGAGATGGTTGGTGGTGATTGGAGGTGATTGGAGGTGGTTGGAGGTGATTGGAGGTGATTGGAGGTGGTTGGAGGTGATTGGAGGTGGTTGGAGGTGATTGGAGGTGATTGGAGGTGGTTGGAGGTGATTGGAGGTGGTTGGTGGTGATTGGAGGTGATTGGAGGTGGTTGGAGGTGATTGGAGGTGATTGGAGGTGGTTGGAGATGGTTGGTGGTGATTGGAGGTGATTGGAGGTGGTTGGAGGTGATTGGAGGTGATTGGAGGTGGTTGGAGGTGATTGGAGGTGGTTGGAGGTGATTGGAGGTGGTTGGAGGTGATTGGAGGTGGTTGGTGGTGATTGGAGGTGATTGGAGGTGGTTGGAGGTGATTGGAGGTGATTGGAGGTGGTTGGAGGTGATTGGAGGTGGTTGGAGGTGATTGGAGGTGGTTGGAGGTGATTGGAGGTGATTGGAGGTGGTTGGAGGTGATTGGAGGTGGTTGGAGGTGATTGGAGGTGATTGGAGGTGATGGAGGTGATTGGAGGTGATTGGAGGTGGTTGGAGGTGATTGGAGGTGGTTGGAGGTGATTGGAGGTGATTGGAGGTGGTTGGAGGTGATTGGAGGTGATTGGAGGTGGTTGGAGGTGATTGGAGGTGGTTGGAGGTGATTGGAGGTGATTGGAGGTGATTGGAGGTGGTTGGAGGTGGTTGGAGATGGTTGGTGGTGATTGGAGGTGATTGGAGGTGGTTGGAGGTGATTGGAGGTGGTTGGAGGTGATTGGAGGTGGTTGGAGGTGATTGGAGGTGGTTGGCGGTGGTCGGTGGTGGTTGGAGGTGTTTGTAGGTGGTTGGTGGTGGTTGGTGGTGGTTGGTGGTGGTTAGAGGTGGTTGGCGGTGGTCGGTGGTGGTTGGAGGTGTTTGTAGGTGGTTGGCTGTGGTTGGTGGTGGCACAGACTGGTCGCCTCTCTTACCATCACCGAGTATGGAGTGAATGAATAATGAACGAAATTGTAAAGCAACTTTGAGCATCTGGAAAAGCGCTATATAAGACTAATTATTATTATTATTGTTTACACTCCAGGACCGAAAGCCAACAAGGATGATCCGAGCAGAAGAGGAGATAGATATATATTGGTCGAGTGTCGTGTCCCGTCTGTGTTATTGTATATGCCAGTTATATATTGTTATAACATATTATAACAAAAGGCAAGTTCTAGCTGAAAATCATTGAAAATATTACATTATTTCAAATGCCTTTAGACATAAAGGAGAAGGGGCACTTCTGTCCACACTGAGTTGACTATATTGTTCTTCTGGGAATTGTCCATTTGTTGTTTCTCTTTCGTTCTTGATAATTGCTCCAGAGCAGAAAATCCCCATGACTGTGAACCACCTTGGTTCACTGGGCTCCTCGGTTCAGTCGCTCTCACATTACTCACATTAAATTACATTTTTATCCTCTCTGCAGTGTGCACTGGCTCCCATCAAATTACAAATTGATTATCAAATTTCAGTTTTGACTTTTAGAGCAATAAAATGGTAAGCCTCTCACATACGTGTCTGACCTCCCATATACGTGTCTGACCTGCTGTGAGGTCCGGTTACACCTTTCAGCCCTCGGTCCAGAACCTCTTAAATGTCCCAGTGACCTGCTTTAAAACTGTACCCTCTTTTACCCCAACTTAACCAAGCACGTTTTCTCCTGTTTGGCTTTACCCAAATCCAAAAGCTTCTTGAAAAATAGCATCAAAATAGTAACAAAAATTAAATGGAAAATTGATAAAAACATGACACAAAACATAACAAAAAAGCCACAAAAGAGCAACAGAAAAGTGACAAAAAAGGGATAAAAAAGACAACAACGCGGCAACAATACAAGGAAAAATATTTGTGTAGTTTTGTATATCTTAGCTTTCAAATGAGTTGTTTCTCTGGCCCATAGGCTGTGCGTTTTCAGATTTGGGTAAAGCCGAGCTGGAGAAAATGCATTTCGTTAAGGCGGGGCCGCATGCGGTGCTGAGGTCTGTCTCCTGCTCTCGGGCAGATTGTTCCGGACTGTAACTGCATAGATCTGAAAGACAGCCTCGCCATGTTTAGACATGACTCTGGGACCAGCAGGAGACGGCTGGTTTCAGTATTGGCAAATGAAGAAATCTGTAGCTTTTGTTGTTGTTTCTTGTTCATGAATTTACAAAATGATGTAAAACTCTTTGAAATCTTGAATAAACTTCCACTAACGCCACCTGATACCTTTTAAACCTCTACCCTCAAGTGTGTCGGCAACATCCTCTTGAGTAACACACGTCACCGGTGCCTGTTGGCACATGTCCGGTTTTGCTCTGTGGTCTTTCAGAGAGGTGAGCTCAGAACTTGATGGAAAATGAGGAAGCCCTGACTCTGCAAACGCCTCCTGTGAACTCTACTATGGACAATACACGGAAGGATATTTCCTGAAGACCAGCCAAAAAGAAAACATTGCACTCTATGTTATTTTTATAATAGTCATGTATACGATCATACAACCATCTCAGAATCGACATAGAAAGAATTATCAGGAGACTTTTGAATTTGCTCAAATCCACAACTTTTAACGTTTAACTTTTAATGCACGTGACTTTAGAAAAAGAGGGTTTGAATGATTAGGAAAACCCTGTTTTACGGATAATTCTCAGAGCTTTTGTCTGGAGCACACTTCAATACGAGAGAACAATAAAGGGTATACCGGGGTTTATTTTCCAATACATGTTTTACTTTACCTGTTAGAACAATGCTCTTGGCCAATATTATTTTATTACAAGTTATGTTTTTGATCCAGGACTGTCCCCAGAAAATTGTATTTGTCTACTTGTTCGGTTACTTTGGACATCGATTTTGTTATTTCTAAATACCATTAGTTAAATCATGTAAAGCAAAAACAAACCAAAAAGGTGATAAAGCAAAAACAACTTCGGACCAAGTATTGAACCCTGAGGGTCACTGCATGTATGTTGGAGTTGGAAATCAATAACCAGGAAGCGTTGATCGAGTCAACCAGATTTATTGAACCAGTATGTATGTAACAGTAACAATGTATGTTTCACTTTGTTATGACACAAACGCACTTCACAAAGGGGAAAAGCTCAACTTTACCAGAGCACATGAAGGCAGCATAAATGACAGGAAAGAGAGAGCCAGAAGGAGGTGCACATGCTGAGGGGCAGCGCAATCCTGTTCACTGCGCTCTTATTGGCCGGTGTCATGGTAACCACAGGCGCTGCACTCGTTCTCACCGGCACATCTAGGAAAGGAGACAACAATGTTTGAAAAGGACAAGACGAGCACAGACGGATTGTCAGGGAGAAAAGTACTGACCGCGAAGCATCAGTGTGAAGTTCCTCTGCAGTGAGCCCACTGAGTTGGAGGCATTGCAGGTGTAGTGGCCCTCATATTGGGAGGAGGCAGACTGGATGGTGAAGACACTGTCACTGAACAGAGTGTGTGAGTCTAAGGGAACGCTCCAGCTGTAGTGAGGCCCGGGGTTTCCCTCACTGCTACAGTCCAGCTCAGCAGACTGGCCCTGGACCACGGTCAGGAGCTGTGACTCTGCAGAGACTTCACTGTACGGGGCGTCTGGGAAACACACACAAACTCTAGAGTCAGTAATATTTTGTATCACACAGACGCCGGGTCACGTCCTGTGGCCGAGACCCTGTGACTGTTTCCTAAAAGAGTTGTGAACACACTTGGCGTAAGACTCACAGAGCACGTTGGCAGAGACGTTCTGTGATCTGACCACTGGAGGGGGCTGTGGTCCTTCGGGCCCCAGCTCCAGTCGGGCCTCACACCAGAAGTGGGCCCCGTGGTCCTCTCTATTCATGGTATAGTTCAGACTGAAGCTTTCGTTCACTGGAGTCTTCTGTGAAGTCCTGCTGCTCTGTGCCCCCAGCTCCATGTGGCCCCTGTAAAAGGCCACAGTCATTTTCTGAGCAGGAGCCACGGCCCCCACCTCACACTGCAGAGAGTACAGCCCGCCCTCCATTAGGGGCCCCGAGGGGCCCTCCCAGCTCAGGGACACAGTCTCTGGAGGCTCTGTGGAACACAAGGCTTTAGTCTGTGAAACATGAAGGTCATGATGGAACAAGTCAAGGTCCTTACGGTAAACGGTCACATTCAGATACTCCCGGCAGTCACTGTCAAAGATGAAACAGATGGGCCGGATATTCCACTCTTCAAGACGAGTGACGTTCCATATGACCTGTCTCCCTCTCCTGAAGCTGGCGGAGAGAGGCTCCTCCACTCGCAGGTCATACTCACAGGAACCATTACAGATGGAGCATGTGGCCAAGGCTGGGTCTCCAAACTTCACCACCAGGAGAGACGGAGAGAACTCCGGGAGGTCCGGGCAGTCTGGAATATACAAACATAAATAAGTCTGCAATATACAATACACAAACATCTATAATAGTCTGCAATATACAAACATAAATAAGTCCGCAATCGGCTCTCCAGGGAGAGGCGGAGCACGCACCTGGACCTAGCTCAGAACCTGACGGCCAGTCCATGGGTCCAGTCCCACTGAGTGAGATGAGATCCATCCTTGGCATGATAGCCGCAGCCCACCCGGTGGTGCGTCTGGGGCTCTTGCATATCCGGAAGCTCCAGAGGTTGTTCTGCCAACTCTGTCTGCACCCGAGGCGGAACAGGTGGTCTACAGTGGTCTCGTTCTCCCCAGCAGCTCGGGAAGACCTTGAGTTCTGGCTGGCCCCCAGCCGACTCCAACGGGGAGTGCGCATGGGCTGCACCACATAGAGGTGTTCACAGACGCTCCGCTTGCCGGTTGGGGCGGGACTCTCAGCCAATCCGCTGTGGGCGGGGCCTGGGAGTCACCACCAGCTTACATCAACCTCATGGAGTTGAGAGCAGTGCAGAATGTTTTGCTACACTTCCTTTCCGGTCTAACATGTGTTGGTCAGGTCGAACAACACGACGGTTGTGGCCTACCTGAACAGGTCTCCCAGTGGCGGAAGTCCTGCTGTGGGCGGACTCCCCCTTGGCCTCCCTGAGAGCACGCCATGTGCCCAGAGTTCTCAATGTCGTAGCAGACAGGATATCTCGAGGAGGCCCACTGCACGACGAGTGGAGCCTGTCACCTGAGATCATACCCCAGATTTGGCACAGGTTTGGTCACCCCGTGGCTGACCTTTTCGCCAGTGCAGAGAAGGCACAGTCTCAATGCCCTGGCTGCGGTTATGGTAAGTATTGATAATTTGTTTCTTATTTACTTAATCAGTTATGAGAAAGTGTTACAACTTGACTAACACTCCCAGACTGTTCTACTGTTAAAAAGTGGACTAAACTTAACAAAGAAACAAACACTGCAACAAAAATCATTCCAAACAGATCTCAAAAACAGGGCCATCGGATCCATTGCACTCTCCATAGAACAGGACATCACCCCCCCCCTCCATGAACACTTCTCTCCTCTGCCCAGGGGGGCACTCAGAAAATGGAGGGCTCGTCTTGGAAGAAGCCTGATCCCCTCAGTCATCAGATTTACTTACGAAGCCCCATTGACCGTACTCTACTACTATTATAAATTAGAATGGGGTGTCTGGGTCACATGGCCCTAAAGCTATTGAACAGAAATGATGGATTTTGGCAGATTTTTGCGCATTTTGATTTTTGAAAAAATGTAAAACTCCAAAATGGGGAAACAAAAAGGTGTATGTGGTAGCTAAGGACTAGAACTACTATCACAAATTAGAATGGGGTGTATGGGTCACATGGCCCTAAAGCTATTGAACAGAAATGATTGATTTCGGCAGATTTTTGCACATTTAGATTTTTGAAAAAATGTAAAACCCCAAAATGGGGAAACAAAAAGGTGTATGTTGTAGCCCAGGACTAGAACTGCTATTATAAATTAGAATGGAGTGTCTGGGTCAAATGACGCCAAAGCTATTGAAAGCCTCTTCAACAATGGTTATAAATAATTAATTAATTAATTATATAACACCTGTCACGTTTGGTCTATTTTCCCATATTACTATTTATTTTGATCAGTTTTCAAAGTATTTTTTTAAATTTTTCATGAGATATACATTTTTTAAACCAATGCGATTATCTACGATAGTCATTCATTGACGGTCCCTAAATTCGAATGACCAGAGTTCATAGCGGTGCCTTCGGCGTGTTCCTCCCCAAACATAGACTGAGCGGGTGGGACGCTGTAAAGGGAAGCTCCCGCCGTAGGTGCTGGAGCCGAATATCCAACGTCCAACGTGAAACTAACTTCACCATGGTATAAAGCCAAAATTCCATAATTATTTGAATCCAATTCAGTTCTGCACAAAACTGCGAAAGTTTGAAAAAAATATCAAAACATTTAAATATTTTATAGCAAATTCTGTAAAGGGACTAAAAAAAATGGCTTATTTTCCATATGGCGGTCTGGGGGGTGTTTGGGGGATGTGTGTGTGTATTTTTTATAATCTGTGTATTTTATAAAGAACTGCTTGAAACATGTTTGTAAACAAAACACATGACAATTACCCCCACCATGTGTACAGGCTGCTTCAGTGACCAATAGAACATTTTTAAATTATGTTTTGAAAATGTTGGTCAAAATGCACTTTGTAACAAGAACGTATTCAAATATCTCAAATATGATCAACTGGTCTCAAACTTTGGATCGGGACAGTACAAACACAAATAACCTGCAGCAAATACATGTACACATCACCAAATAAGAAATAACATCCAACAGCAGAACATTACAGCGACAGCAGCTACACAAGGCGCAAACATGACGTGAATGTTTTGAATCTTACCACTCTGAGCACGGCAGGCGGTCAGAGCACACAGCAGGCCGACACGAAGGAGGCACCACAGGAACAGACCGGGAGCGGTGGAGCTCATGGAGGAGCTGGTGGAGGAGCTTATGGAGGAGGTCATGGAGGAGCTCATGGAGGAGCTGGTGGAGGAGCTGGTGGAGGAGCTGATGGCTTACGCTCCAGCAGCAGGTCTATGACACATCTGTACTTTCGGTTTACAAGTGAAGCCACAGCAAGCTCCACACCCTCCTCTCATCTCAACAATATAAACCCGGCAGGGGCATTTCCGAGGTCAGGGAGGAGTTCCTGTGTCCAGTCCAGCCTTCCACAGTCTGTGAGCGCACACTCCCACACATTCCTGCGCCGTATCAGGAGACCTGAAAGTATTTTCCCTTAAAGGTTAATCCCTGTTTACTTCTACTGAGTTACATAAAAATATAAAAACTTGTACATGTTTCTGCAGGACAATAAAAAAGCATTTAAATGTATTCTGCCAAAAGTAAAGCCAAAAAATGTCATTAAAAGCATCACATTTATTCACAGCGCGCATTAAATCCAAGTTTCTCTGATAATAACGACATGGTTTGATCTTCAGCTAAAGAATTCATCAAAAATACTCAAATATTAGCCCGGCCTTAGCCATCTGTAAACTCCAGTCAATTATAATTTCCCTACATGTACGTCTGGGTCTGATTTCAGTGGCCGCGTTACATCGATTGACTTTCTACCAACCATTCAGCGAGCGGGGGAGGCGGGGCTTGTAGGTGACGTCAAGCATTTGCGCCAATTTGCGAGTCAATCCGCTCTGGCTCGGCTCCAAAATATCCAGAAATTAAAACTGAAGCCTTGAAATGTGCAAGGAATATCCCCAAGAGTTATGATAGAGTTATGATAGTGTAATAATAGAGTTATGATATTGTTATGACAGTGTTATGATAGAGTCATGATAGAGTCATGATAGTAGAGTCATGATAGAGTCATAGTGTTATGATAGAGCTATGATAGTGTTATGATAGTGTTATGATAGTGTTATGATAGAGTTATGATAGAGTAATGATAGAGTCATGATAGAGTCATGATAGTAGAGTCATGATAGAGTCATAGTGTTATGATCGAGCTATGATAGTGTTATGATAGAGTTATGATAGAGTAATGATAGAGTCATGATAGAGTCATGATAGTAGAGTCATGATAGAGTCATAGTGTTATGATAGAGCTATGATAGTGTTATGATAGAGTTATGACAGAGTTATGATAGTGTTATGATAGAGTTGTGATAGTGTTATGATAGTGTTTTGATAGAGTTATGATAGAGCTATGATAGTGTTATGATAGAGTTATGACAGAGTTATGATAGTTTTATGATAGAGTTGTGATAGTGTTATGATAGTGTTTTGATAGAGTTATGATAGTGTTATGATAGTGTTTTGATAGAGTTATGAAGTTACGATAGAGTCATGATAGTAGAGTCATGATAGAGTTATGATAGTAGAGTCATGATAGAGTTATGATAGTGTTATGATAGAGCTATGATAGTGTTATGATAGTGTTTTGATAGAGTTATGAAGTTATGATAGAGTATTGATAGAGTCATGATAGAGTCATGATAGTAGAGTCATGATAGAGTTATGATAGTGTTATGATAGAGCTATGATAGTGTTATGATAGTGTTATAATAGAGTTATGATAGAGTTATGATAGAGTTATGATAGAGTTATGATAAAATTATGATAGAGTTATGATAGTGTAGCGTGTGAGGTTAACCTATGCCCTATCGCCATGGTTAGTTACCGCATACCAAGAGATGGGCAAAACCCCCACTTCAAAACCCCGACACCATTTGATGGCATTGGAATTTCTTAAAGAGGAGTATTATGCTTTTTTCTATCTCATATCACCAGTCTATAGCACACTACAATGATGATGAAACCTTTCGTTGGTCTGTAAATGCAGTAAATTGAAATAACTGCCTTGTATAAAATTGCTCTTTAAAAATGGCAGTACTGAATGTCTTGAAATAGGCCCCTGTCTCTTTAAGACGCCCCCTGACCCTTTCCAACACGCCCCCTCCACACGCTGTCTGTAGCATCATCACAACACTCCGCTCGTTTTCTCCACAGTATTCACCTTTCAGATTTTAGCGGTGAACTTTTTTCCCTCATTTTCCGCTTAATGAACGGGCTTTGCGCTCGACCGGAAGTGTCAATACAACGGAAGTGTAGAGACGCAGCAAAAAGAGCAGGGGAGACGGGGCTTGTAGGTGACGTCAAGCATTTGCACCAATTTGCAAGTCAGTCCGTTCTGGCTCGGCTCCCAAATATCCAGAAATTAAAACTAAAGCCTTGAAATGTGCAAGGAATGTCCCCAAGAGTTATGATAGAGTTATGATAGAGTGATGATAGCGTTATGATAGAGCTATGATAGTGTTATGATAGAGTTATGATAAAGTTATAATAGAGTCATGATAGAGTCATGATAATCTTATGATAGAGCTATGATAGTGTTATGATAGTTATGACAGAGTTTTGATAGTGTTAAGATTGTGTTATGATAGAGCTATGATAGTCATGATAGTGTTATGATAGAGCTATTATAGTGTTATGATAGAGTTATGATAGAGGTATGATAAGAGTTATGATAGAGTTATGATAGAGGTATGACAGTGTTATGATAGAGGTATGATAGTGTTATGATAGAGGTATGATAGTGTTATGACAGAGGTATGATAGTGTTATGATAGTCATGATAGTATTATGATCGAGCTATGATTATGTTATTATAGAGTTATGATAGTGATGAGAGTTATGATAGTCATGATAGAGTCATGATAGTGTTATGATAGAGCTATGATAGTGTTATGATAGTGTTATGATAGAGTTAATGGCATCCATAACAGACAATGACTCAAGAACCTTCATTGATGTTTATTAAGAGATTCAAAAAAGAAGATGTATGCACATTCTTTATTTTATTTATGAAATACAAAAGAAACAAGTACGAAACAAGTAAGAAACAAATACAAGTACGGCCCCATGTCTTAGTGGTGAAAGAAAAAAAAGGGGCCATTTTGTTTGAATGAGAATGTTTTTGTCTTTCACTCATTTCCTTTCATTTCCTTTATACATTAGTCTGAAAAACAAACAGAAATGTCTGCAAACTTTATTTTAGGAGGACAAACGTGTCTCCAAAACGTTTCAACAACAAACAGCAACTTTGTAAATATTGAATTCCTTTGAACGCAAGAACAAGGCAACATTTGAATTGATCTTTTGTCAATGAAATGAACACTGGTTCAGAGGATTTGGGATATCTTTACTTAGCTAGTGATTACTGAAAACAAATCTGTAAATGGGAAACAGAAATGCTTTCAAACAATCCAAGACTAGAACTTCAAAGATGAGCTGTGAGAAATCGGGCCCTTGTGGAGCATCCTTATGTCCAGTGTCTGTGCAAGCGTGTTGTCTGGCCTGGTCAGGAGGCCTCAGAGTTCCAGTGTCTCTCGTGGGGTAGGACCTGGCTGAGGCGCAGCACGCAGCTCACGGTGGGCTCGTAGTACACCATGTCTGGCTGCTCCAGTAGAGGGCCCGGCACTGTCCCGCCCACTGCTGGGGCAGCAGGGGCAGCAGGGACGGCAGGAGCTTCGGGGCGGGAGAACAGGGACGCTTTGGGACGTTTCATCAGAGTTCTTTGGGTCACACAGCCCAGATCCATCAGAGCCTATGGGGAGCGGGGAAGTTCAGTTCGATAAGTGTAAGTGCTTCTAGTGTACATAGAGCTGGGTAATATATTGTCTACAAGATATCTCAATTGCTGGGCTGGGGGGGGATAGGGAAAATTTAGAAAGAAATTGGGCAAAGAAAGGCAGTGGGGAAGTAGAATTGTGCGTTTTGGAGAATGTTTAGGGCAATTATCTCTTTGAGCGACAAAGTGATGTTTGCAGCACATTTTTGCATTAGCCTTTTTGGTAAAAACATGTGTCCTCCTACCTGCAGTAGCTCCAGCGTGGCCCGGGGCTGCAGCACGTCTCTGTAGTGCTGCAGTAGGGCCTCTTGAGTGAGCCCGGGCACAGACATGACATGGTACAGCAGGGCCTCCAGCATGCCTTTACACACCAGCCTGTTCAGCTTCCCATCCACCATCCTCCATGGACGGGCTACGAAGCTCACGCTGTCCCCAGGAGATACTCTAGACACACACACAAGCAACATCAGAGAGAGGGACACACAATGAAGGAACATGAACAGAAAGAACAGGAGGAAACAAACACGCTGCACATTAAAGTGAGCCAAGGTGGATCTGTTTACGCTTACACATGTGCATCGACCTACTACGCAGTACGCACAGCACCGGAGAACCCAATCCAAAAGCTTCAGCTTGCTCTGTGCTCAGACATCAGCGCTGACAGGAGGAGCGAGGCAGTGGGACACTTGAGGAAGCCAGAGACAGGAGACAAAGAACAGCCTGTCACCCTGTCACTGTCTGACACAGACTGTTCGGAGCACAGCTGCCCGACGCTGGAGTATAACCAGCCAAGAGTCAAATTAACATTTCACTTAAAGAAATGTGTGTCTCCAGCTGCTCTGAAAGTAACACTTGTCTTTTAATTAACATGAAACTTAATTAAATATGTTGATATGTAAGAACAAGGGGTTACTCAGATTTCCATTTTTTAACTTGGTTTCAGTGGCATCAAGTGGTCCCATGTAAAGCGCTTGGTGACCAGCTCTGGGAAACATACTATACAAATAAAGCCCTTTCCTTTTAATATTGAGGAAATGTTTGTCATTATCCAGAGTGAAACAAGTCCTGTACCGACATGGGCTGAGAGGGAACTCTGCAGGAAGAAGCTCTGACTCCAAAAGAAACATGAAAAAGACAGATTGGAGTTTGCAAATAAAAAAGGATAAAGATTTTTTTGAGATATATCCTGTGGCCTGATGGGAAAAAATAATATTTTTTTGGCCATAATGACCATCGTCACCTTTGGAGGGAAAAAGGTGGTGTACAAATGTGTCTCAGGTACACCAGTTCTGTTTGGACGAATGGACCAAAACTCCTGCCAGCTATTGTGAGAAGCTTGTGGAAGGAAATCCAAACGTTAGACCCAAAATATACAGTTTAAAGGCAATGCTACCAAATATTAATTAAATGTATGGAAACTTTTGAATTCAAATTCTACTTAACCTAAGAAAAAAAGTTAATTCTGGTCTGAGAAAAAAAATTCAAATGTGTCTTTTTACAAAGTATATGGCCAAAGTGCTGGCCCGCCTTTAAACGTAAATTTATACACAAACGATTGCCATACATGATGAGGGGCCTGGTTCATGGAGGTGCAGCAGAGCGGCTCATGTGTGTCGGCAAATTGAGACAAATTAATAGCGCAATATAAAAATTGCCAGCGTTAAAATTGATTTGCGCTAACGCGGTAATAATGCAATATTTTGGACAGCACTAATATACAATACATGGCTCACGATGACGATATGCTTACGATACACTGATACTGTAATAAGAGATATATATCATTCATCATTTACATTTGTTTTCATGTGCTTTGTACCCCTTTTTCTTAAATGAATAAACTATCCCTGACTTACACTCTGAAAATTGGTCCATTGATCTGTCAGTGATTTCATTTACATGAAACCACAGTCCTGTTTCAAAAGGAATAAATCAACACCAAATGAATCTTGTAATTATAAAACTATAATTAAGTCATATTTGGGTGACAGTGTCTGGTCCAAGTCCTGCCCTCTGCTGGTCTGACTGAATCCTTGATCATTATTGGCCTCTATTGACTGTGAAAACAGTGGAGCACTGCTGCCTCATTAATATGTCAAGATCAAAAGTATCAATATAAAAGTCTCGGTATCATATTTCTCCACAAAATATTGCAATATATTGCTAAATCGATATATTGTCACAGCCCTACTAATTATTGAATTATTAATTAAAAAGAGTCTCCTCCTACATTTGCATTTAGAGTGAAGGCCACCTGAGAATGTTCTCGGGTCTGACACTGGGAAAACAACGACTCCTACTTATTGAGTGCAGTACTTACCCTGCAGGGACATTGGGCACACAGCAGGGGTTTGTACAGCTCTGAATGGCTCGCCGACGCCTCTTTCCCGCTTTTAAAGCTTTCCTCTCTCTCTCCTCCTCTGCTCCTTTTGTCCCTTCTGACTGTGCACTCACTTCCTCCTCTGCACCCTTCTCTCTCTGCTCTGCTCCCTTCAGCTGCTCCTCAGGACTCCCCTCTCCGTCCCTGCAGGTGTCTGGCACAGGGTGTTTGACTGGTGTCTCTTGGGTTGTCGTCTCCCCTTCAGGACTCCCCTCTCCATTCCAGGAGCTGTCCGTCTCAGGGCATTTGGCCTGTGTCTCCAGGGTTGTCGTCTCCCCTTCAGCACTCCCCTTTCTGTCTCCGTCCCGGCAGGTGTCCGTCGCAGAGCGTTTGACTGGTGTCTCAAGGGCTGTCGTCTCTCCCTTAGGACTCCCCTCTCCGTCCCAGCAGGTGTCCGTCGCAGAGCGTTTTGCCGGTGTCTCCAGGGTTGTCGTCTCCCCCTCAGGACTCCCCTCTCCGTCCCAGCAGGTGTCCGTCGCAGAGCGTTTTGCCGGTGTCTCCAGGGTTGTCGTCTCCCCCTCAGGACTCCCCTCTCCGTCCCAGCAGGTGTCCGTCGCAGAGCGTTTGGCTGGTGTCTCCTGGGTTGTCGTCTCCCCCTCAGGACTCCCCTCTCCGTCCCAGCAGGTGTCCGTCGCAGAGCGTTTGGCTGGTGTCTCCTGGGTTGTCGTCTCCCCCTCAGGACTCCCCTCTTCGTCCCAGGAGGTGTCCGTCGAAGGGCGTTTGGCCGGTGTCTCCTGGGTTGTCGTCGCCCCCTCAGGACTCCCGTCTCCGTCCCTGCAGGTGTCTGTTGAAGGGCATTTGGCCGGTGCCTCCTGAACTCCGCCCCTAGATGTGAAGCGTCTCTTGCGGATGAAGGGGATGTCGTGGCGGTGCTTGATGAAGGGCAGCGCCTCAGGACTCGTGTGGCTCCACATGCTGGTGTTGATGGTGATGAGCCAGGGCTGAGCGTGCACACGGAGCACCCAGCGGGCGCCTTCTGCCCCCACCAGCAGCACCTGGCCCTCCTGCTGCAAATCCTGCCAAGACACCAGTTAGAATCAGAGTTGTCCAAAGAAACAGCAAATAAAAAGTTGCTGCTGGCTCATAGACAATGCACAGCCATCGAGGCCTTTTCAACATACTTTTATTGTTCTTCCTTCTTTTAATTTAGCCGCTAAGTGACAATAGAAAGGTACAATTTTTTTCAATATACTAAAACTAATAAAACTCAGGCACCAGCAGCTTCAAATACCTGTTTGCTGCTTTGTAGCAGCTGTTCTATTCATCTGATGTATTTGTCTGGCAGAAACTGTCCGTATTGAGCCTTTATCTGCACAAACCCGTGTGTGCTCCTAATTAGCCACAATTTCTTATCAGTACGATGATAACGCTTAATCTTTCATGAAATATCAAAGGTTTTCATACCTAGACCAAGGCATTCAACTATTTCACGCTTTTCATCAGCAGAGAGATCCTTTTTCTTTCCCGTATTGCTTGAAAATTATGGTCTGCTTAATAAAGTGGAACATCCTTTTTCAGTAGTTTTTCCCTTAACTGGGCTTAACCTGAAAACTAATCATCCCAGGTCTCTGAGATTGATGTCAGTGATTCAAAGAGCCCTGAGACACAATACCATCCATGAGTTTCATTGAAAAACTTTTTTTTCTTTCTTTTTGACACCGAAATACAATTTGCATAATAATTTGGAACACGGTGTAGAGTGCAGTGCAGTCGTACTAGGCTCCGCTGGGTTAAGGATATGCTTCTAAATATCATGACGGCTCATTTCCTGTCATTGTGCTGTACCTGCATGTACTGCTGCAGCGCCTGCCCCAGCTCAGCGTGCCTCTGGCCGAACTGCCCCACGTCCACGCCCCTTTCCCCGGCCTGGTCCAGCGTCTCCCAGAGCATGGCGCACGCCTGCAGGTCCTGCGGAGAGTAGCCCCCGCGCTCCCCCAGCCGGGCCCAGCACTCCTCTGCGCTGAGCAGGGGCGCGGAGAGGGAGTGGGTCAGCCCAGCGGGCACCAGGGACGGGCCACACTTCCACAAGTCCAGGGCGGGTTCGGCTGAAAAAAAACACCAGTCATGAATTAACAACTGCAAAGCTCATATTACCTTGAGAAGCTGCAGGGGAAAAGGAAAAATATAATGAACTTTTGGATCTTAGCGTCTGAGTGGTAAACAATTAATGCGCATGTGCAGATGTTACTAAATTTTAGGGCCGTTTTCTCCAAACAAGGTTTTTATTCCACTCTTTAACAACATCTCTTTAGTCACACCTACAGACTCCACTCTTTACAGTCTTAAAGGGGGGTATTATGCAAAATCGACTTTTTCAAGCTTTACATCATGTTATTATGTCATTCCCTCATTAAAAACATGCCTGAAGTGTTGCCTTGGCACATTCACGCATTTTTGAGTAATCTGTAAAAACTCTGATGGCAGCCATTTTAGGGATAGGTTTGCCTGAGTCCTCCTAGGAACGCCCCCACCTCCCGGAGACGCCTCCGAGCTTCCTCACCAGCCGAGTAACCAACCACTGCTCCTCAGCAGAACCCCCTCCCCACTGATGCCACAGACAGCATGTGGAGGGGGCGTGTCAGAAAGGGTCAGAGGTTCTTAAAGAGACACAGGCCTATTTCAAGACATTCGCTACAGCCATTTTGAGAGAGCAATTTCATACAAGGCAGTTATTCTAATTTACTGCATTTACAGACCAACAGAAGGTTTCGTCATCATTGTAGTGTGATATAGACTGGTGCTATGTGATTGAAAAAAACATAATACCCCCTCTTTAACAAAATTTGGAAGCTTTTTCAGAGGGATTTTTTAATATCCAATTCCTGCCTGGTTTAGTGAGCTTGAAGCAGCCAGAGAGAAATCAAAGAGGAGGAAAAAAACTGAACTTTCTCCCACCGCTAGAGAGAAGCAAAGTGGCTCAACAGCCCTTTAAGACTTCAAGAACAGACAATGCTAACCAGGAAGCTAACGCTAACAACTGTGAAAACACATCCATATGGACCCGATTTTGGCTTGACTTTACACTGTGTTCCAAATTATTATGCAAATGACAATTTTCTAAGATTTTCTAAATTGTCAACTCAAATGAGAGTCAGCATAATTTGCAAGTCAGGATCATTTAAATGTGGTTGAAAAAATCTCCCAGTGATAACAGTATTTTTTTCAAAAATGAATGTAGTACAAACCTCAAAATCCACTGTACCAAATTATTATGCAACTCATTGTTTCAATACATTTTAAAGCTCGTAATTAACTGAAAATGGTCATTTGTTGAATTTGTAGCATCAGCAGGTCATATTTACTGAAATCAAAAGCTATTTCAATCAAAAAAATCTTAACAGGTCAAGTTTTTTTCTTCATATTTTACCATAGGAGTGTGATAGCAGCTTCAAAATTCTTAAATACATTAAACTTGTGAGTTTTTGGACAGCTTCTGCTTGGATTTCTTTGCAGGATGTCAGAATAGCCTCCCAGAGCTGCCGTTTGGATGAAAACTGCCTCCCACCCTCATAGAAGTTTATTTTGGTGAGGCTCCAAAGGTGATTCTGGCCCAAAACATGACTCTGTCACCTCTTTACTGACATCACAGCCTTGTTGGGACATGGTGGCCATTCACCAACCATCCACTACTCCAAGACTGTTTGAAAATGAGTCTTCATGTATTTCTGAGCCACTGCAGCCGTTTCTGTTCATCAGCTTCAATTAACAGTTTAGGGGAGGCCCGGATAGAAGGTTTATGCACAACTGCAGCCTCTGGAGGGTCCTACACCTTGATGTTCTGGAGACTCCAGAGGCACCAGCAGCTTCAAATACCTGTCTGCTGCTTTGTAGCATCTGTTTTCTTAATCTGATGTGTTTGTCTGGCAGAAACCGTCCTTATTGTGCCTTTATGTGCACAAACCCGAGTGTGCTCTGAATCATCCACAAATCTCTTATCTGTATGATGATTAAGCTTAATCTTTCATGAAATATCAAAGGTTTTCATACCTAGACCAAGGCATTCAACTATTTCACGCTTTGCATCAGCAGAGAGATCCTTTTTCGTTCCCATATTGATTGAAAATGATGATCTGCTTAATAAAGTGGAACTCCCTTTTTCAGTAGTTTTTTCCCTTAACTGGGCTTAACCTGAAAACTAATTATCCCAGGTCTCTGAGATTAATGTCAGTGATTCATAGAGCCCCGAGACACAATACCATCCATGAGTTTCATTAATATTCTTTTTTTTAACCTTTTTGACACAAAAATACAATTTGCATAATAATTTGGAACGCAGTGTATTGGTGTGTTAAATATGTTTGTAGTCCAACAGAAAATGGCTAAAAAGAGTGAAACATTTCCCCTTGGCCACGCCCCCCTGACGGAATAATATTGAGAATAATATCGCAGGTTTGTGAATTCGATCACTTCCAAATAATGATGAATTCAAACATTTGTCAATTGTTCTTATTGGAGATTTCTTTGGAAAAGTTGCATTAGTCCCTGCCCTCCCTTGTGAAACTGTGGAACGTGAACGCAACCTGCTTGAGCTACAGTCAGATGTGACGGCGCAGTGTGACCATCTCCCTCCATGATGTGCAAATGCATGGATAGTGTTCCTCACAGTCAACACTGAAGAACCCATGAGCCGGGCTGTCCCTCAGCTGAAGCCTCATGATGCATGACTCCACCACGATGTTGTCCGTGACGTTCAGGTTACGCAGCTTCACTGTAACCACACATTCGGATTAGCTCACAGTCCGAAGTGAAAGGAAGCAGTCTAATATAAAGTAACCTTCGGTACCAGACTGCGACATGCTACAATAACCTGTCCGGTCATTGGATATTGTGTATCTGACCTATTCCCGGAGCGCAGTAGCCCTTCATCATCAGGTACTTGGTGTGCGAGGCGTGGTGTGCCTTGACTTCCATCCTCTTGGACTCCTCGCCCTCCTCCTCGTCCTCCTCTTCATCGTCCAGCACGCTGAGGAAGACCAACAAATGGTCAAAAATACTATTTATCCCAGGAATTTTCAAACGATAGTATCAAGTAGAGCAGCAAAATGAAGATGCATCAAATCGAAAAGAAACATGACAGACTTTTAGGTCAGATATTTACAGCAAACACAGAGCTGTGTCTTAATGGGGTCTTAAGCTTTTTACAATGATGCTCCTTCATCCAAAACATGTCTGGAATGTTTGATTAATCTATGAATCTTCCCCTTGGCTTCCTCCAAGCTCCCCCTGTTCTCTAACAACTAGTCCCTCCAGGGGTTTGAGGGCATTTTTTACAATCGTTGCGGGCTAAAAGGCCTGATTTCACGGGCCACTTTTTCAAAAAGTTGCGTTGAAAAGTTGCAAGGTATCTTTCTGCTTTAAAACAATAAATGTTTTCATGAAAAATCAAACTTTTCTTTGCATTTGACATCAGTCTCAACCACAGACACCCAAGAAAAGATGTATTATCTAAAAAACAAATGTGTGTGAAATCCTGCATATGTAGCTGGGGAGGGGCAAAGGGAGGGGCTAATGTTGCCTTCGTATGCTAAGGTAAAGATCATCCATTCAAGTTGTGAACTGGAAATGACAGTGCAGAGTTTTCATAAAGTGAAACATCAAAAAACACGTAAGAATGCACAGTAAACAAATGAATGCATGTGAGAAAGTTGTTGCATCTCTAAGAGTCAACTTAACAATAAACAGCTAAAAGAGCTACTGCTCTGAGCTCTCGATGAAACAGGGAGTGAAACGACGAGAGATTTTAAGTCATTTTAGACCGATATGGCATTTTCTAACCAAGAAAGGGGGTCATTTACGCAGCGTTTTAACACGCACAAACACGGTGGAGTGTACTAAAGTGGTGCAAAAAGCAAGTGCAGTTGATATTTGCGTTTCTAAAAAACAGGAAAGGTCACAGAGCAAATATAGAGCATGTGTCCACATGAATATGCAAAATTGGAGGCGGGGCAAATTCAAATGATTGCTTTAAGCGAGCACTCTCGTATTTGTATCTTGACCATGTAAAGTAAAACTGACGTTAGTACGTGGGAGAAGCAGGTACTAACGTTTACAACACCAGTGAGGTGTTGTAAACGTTTACTAATGTTTGTATCTGGCTCATTTACAAAGATACAATATTGATTGGGTTATTTGAATGGTGTGAGGGGTTCTAGAGAAAGTGCACGTTCCCTGGGACCGTGTCTGTCCCAGGTCCTTTTAAAGTTCTTAATCCGTACGAAATTCGTGGGGTTTGTGAACAACAATGAGAGCGTATTGATGATAGGCTACATGAGGAGGCACGATCCGTATGTTCACCTGCCGCTCATCCCTGGCGTCTCCAAAGTGCGAGCCAAACACGCACACGTGTATTCCTGCTAGATCGATATTCCGTTTTCGAGGAGTCCATGATAAAAACCTCATAGTCCTCGGACAAACACCCAGCAGCGCTGAGCAGTTTCCATCCCAGATATGACCGTGGCCAGTGCGCTCTTATGCACAGCACAGTGTGCTCCTCTGACCAGTGCGTGGAGACCGCTGGATGAGCGCGTGGAGTTGTTTTTGTGTTTTTCCTGCACCAACACGTACATGAATGCTCAGTCAGCAATAATCAGGAATAATCAGGCTCGCGACGAGCAGTAAGCAACTCATTTGCATATCACACTAATAATACGCACAGTTTCTAATAGTAAGCGAGGAGCAACACGCTCACTCGCTAGTTTTAAGTACTACTCGGAATTTAGCATCTGGCTTAGTAAATGACCCCCAAGGTGTAAGATAGAGGTTAAGATGTGTTTGAGATTAGAACCAAACACCCCCTCTTTAACTAGTCTAACACACAGTAACTAGGATCAAACATCACTCCGGACTTGGGCTGCACAATTAATTGCAATCAAATCAAAATTGCAATTTTAATGAAATGAGTAAATTGCAAAGGTCTTAATATCATGTGCTCCTCTGAGTCTTATGATATGAAAGCCACTAACACCGTTTTTAGATGACACACATGTACAGCCTCTCGAAAGTATTCATACACCTTGAACATTTGCACATTTTGTCATGTTTACAACCCTAAACATAAAGATTTTATTTTGATTTTTTTACTGAATGTTCACACACAAGTAACAGACAACTGTGAAGTGAAAGCAAAATGATACATGATTCCGTTATTTTTCAAAAAATAGAAGAGTGAAAAGTGGGGCGTGCATAAGTATTCATACAGCATTTTCTGAGTGCATTAAATTGCCTTTAAAACATTCCTAATGACTCCAGAATGTTCACTCCTTGGCCTAACGGTTAAATAGAGGCACCTGTGTGTAATCTACTCTGTTTAATTTCAGCTGTTCTGTTAGGCCCTCAGAGCTGTGGTCGGAGTGTATTGGTCACTAAACAACATCATGAAGGTCAAGGAGCACCAGAGAGGTCAGGGATAACGTTCTGTAGAAGTGTAAAGAAGCATTAAGTAATACAAAGATTTCCCAAGATTTAAACATCTCCCGGAGCACTGTTCAATCCATCATTCAGAAATGGAAAGAGTACAGCACCACTATGAACTTACCAAGACATGGTCGCCCATCTAAAATATTAGATCAAACAAGGAGGACACTGGTAAGAAATACAACCAAGTGCCCCAAGATAACTCTGGAGGAGCTGTGAAGTCCTGCCGCTGAGCTGGGGGAATCTGTACATGGGACAACTATAAGTCGTACTCTACACAAATCTGGCCGTCATGGATGAGTGGAAGAAGAAAGACATTATTGAAAGGAGGCCATAAGAAATCCCGTTTGAAGTTTGCTAGAAGTTATATGGAGGACACAGCTCCATGTGGAAGAAGGAGCTTTGGTCAGATGAGAGAAAAATGTAACTTTTTGGCCCAGATGCAAAACGTTATGTATGGAGCAAATCTGACACTGCTCATCGTCCTGAGTGCACCATCCCCTGTGTCAAATATACGGGGGGAGCATCATGCTGTGGGGCTGCTTTTCCTGAGCGGGGACTGGGTAGATTGTAAGAATAGTTGTGAAGATGGATGGAGCCAAATACAGGGACATTTTGGAGGAAAACCTGCTGGAGTCAGCAAGAGAACTGAGGCTGGGGCGGAGATTCACCTTCCAGCAGGACAATGACCCTAAATACAAAGATAAATCTACAATGGAATGATTCAATAAAAACATATTAATGTGTTAGAATGGCCCAGTCAAAGTCCTGACCTAAATCCTATTGAAAATCTGTGGAATAATGTGAAAACGGCTGTTCACAAACGCTCTCCTTCTAATTTGACTGTTTTGTAAAGAGGAATGGGCTAAAATGTCAGTCTCTACATGTGCAGATCTTGTAGAGTCAAACCCCAAAAGACTTGCTGCTGTTATTGCAGCAAAAGGGGGTTCCAAAAAGTGTTCATTCATGCTGTATGAATACTTATGCATGCCCCACTTTTCGGTTTTCTATTTTTTGAAAAATAACAGAATCATGTATCATTTAGCTTTCACTTCACAGTTGTTGGTTACTTGTGTGTGAATGTTCAGTAAAAAAATCAAAATAAAATCTTTATGTTTAGGGTTGTAAACATGACAAAATGTGCAAAAGTTTAAGGTGTGTGAATACTTTCGAGAGGCACTGTATGTGACTGATTTAATAGTGAAGCATAATTCTCTTTTTGATGTTGCTTTTTAATTATTAAATTAATATTATTTTTTTTTTGTGTTTGATGCTTTATTGACGTTATGTCGTCCCTTTTTTGTCAAGATTTTGACGTGCATTCCTCTCTTTTTTGTGTTTTATTGTTGCATTTTGATGGTTTTTGACGCATATTCATCTCTTTTTTGTGCTTTCCGTAGCGTTTTTGTTTACAGTATATAGGCCGCTGTTGCGCTTCGTTTGAAAGGTAAGACCTTGTAGTTTGTGAAAATGTGTGTGAGATCTGTGTGGCACATGACGGGTAACTGGTTAACGCACTGGGACGTGTTTAAAAAGTGACTCGTACCTTTTGACGGCGTCGCTGTCCACCAGCGTGCTGTCCACCACCACCATCTGTTTGGGGACGGACATGTAGACGGACACCAGGCCCAGGGACATGAGGGTGAGAGTGGCAACACAGGCGCCCCCTGGAGAGTCCAAGGAAAACGGTAGCATGTCGCTCACGTCAGGGAGGTCCACTGAGTCCCCTTCTGTTTGCTCTTCCCCGTGCACCTCTGACTCCGGCTCTGGACACAACATCCGTCAAGAAGATCACTTAAGAGTCATGAGAACAGCAGCTGACAGTTTTAGACCATAGATTTTGAGAAATTTAAAAATAGTTGAGGTATGTCAGGAACAATACTTTCAAAGAAATGTTTATTTAATGTTAGTTTGTATCAGATTTAATGCTCTGTTGGTGAAGCAAATGAGTTGTTCAAGTCAAATTTGCTCAACTATGAACACGTTGAACCCCATCCATCCAATTTCTTCCGCTTTATCCGGGGCCGGGTCACGGGGGCAGCAGTCTCAGCAGAGATGCCCAGACTTCCCGATCCACACACACCTCCTCCAGCTGTTCTGGGGGGACCCCGAGGCGACACCAGGCCAGCTCGGAGACATAGTCCCAACAGCGTGTCCTGGGCCTTCCACGAGGCCTTGTCCCACTAGGACATGCCTGGAACACCTCCCGCGGGAGGAGACCAGGAGGCATCCGAAACAGATGCCCTAGCCACCTCAGATGGCTCCTTTCGACGTGAAGGAGCAGCGACTCTACTCCGAGCTCCTCTCGGGTAACTGAGCTCCTCACCCGATCTCGAAGGGTGCGCCCAGCCACCCTGCGAAGGAAACTCATTTCGGCCGCTTGTATTCGCGATCTCGTCCTTTCGGTCATTACCCAAATCTTATGACCATAGGTGAGGGTGGGAACGTAGATCGATCGGTAAATCGAGAGCTTTGCCCCCCGACTCAGCTCCCTCTTCACCACGACATACCGATACAGCGACCACATCACTGCTGACGCCGCACCGATCCGTCTGTCGATCTCACGCTCCATCCGTCCCTCACTACGTTGAACCCCAATTCAGATATTTAGCTAAATATGTGAAAGCAAACAGGGGAGCTCCCTTTTTCTACTTTTCTACTTTCACCACAAGAAATTATTATTGTGATAATCGTTAGGCAAAATTTGAACATCGTCCTCTCCCTGATGAACAATGTAACACTTTTTTGAAATCAGTGGTTCAACTCTAATCTGCAAACGTGCATGCTCAACAGTGTTACAAAGCCTTGACTAAAACTTAACATTTCCATCAAAAGACCACTCTGGTACAGGATGTAGAGCGTACTTTCACATCCCGATGGACTGCATGGACTCTCCTCTTGGGAAGCTTTGTGCCCTTGGTCCTTTGAGGTCCTGGACTCCAGCAGTTCTCCGTCCAGCGCCCTGTTCTCGGTCTCTTGGTTGAAGTAGGTGAACGGGTGGCGGTCTCCCCTGGGCAGGTTCTGGAGGCTCCGGATGAAGCGAAAGGCGTCGGTGCACAGGGCTTGGGGAAAGCGCCATGAGAAACACCTGCCGGACAACAGCTTTTAAGTGTGTTATGGTGGTTTCCCTGTGTAGTTAGGGGTGGTATTAATTTCACATCCCCAACCCCACATGCAGTACCCAGAAAGAGTACAGACCTGCTGCTCACTGCCTTCATGTTTTACATTCAGGGCGACTGGTAGTGCCATCATTTTTTGTTAGTTTGGGAGAGACAGAGACAGAGACTTTAGACCTGATCATTTTAAGCTACAGTCCCGATCAAAAGTTAAAGACCAATTGAAAATGGCAAACACTCACATTTTGTATGGTTGGATCTTAACACAGTTTCAAATAGAACTTCAATATGCCATGATAGAAATTGAAGTAAATCTTTTATTGAAAACAACAAATAAACTGAAACAGTCTGTTTTTGGACCACATGCCTTTAAAAGGAAAGGTATTGCGCAAAAATGTGGATTCAGGTTTCTGTCAGGTTTTCACACCGTCATGACTTGTCCTGATGCAAAGGTTTTGATGGTGGTCGGGCTGTGGGCTGCATAAGCAGAGCCTCTCACAGCGCGTCATCGCCCTGAGACAGGACGCAGTACATCATCTTCATGCATGACAAAGCACCATGTCCTGCTGTAAAGAATACCACTGCATCACTGGCTGCTATGGGCATAAAAGGAGAGAAACTCATGATGTGGACGCCCTCATCCCCTGACCTCAGCCCTATTGAGAACCTTTGGAGCCTCAACAAGAAAAACTTCTATGAGGGTGGGAGGCAGTTTTCATCCAAACAGCAGCTCTGGGAGGTTATCCCTTGTGTGGCCTTCGCGGGTCATTTTGACCCGCTGTTACATTCCAGTCATTTGGATGCAAGGTGACACAAGGGGGCGCCCTTCCAACCTTCTCAGTGTAAATGTGAGTTGACTTTCTTCAAAGATAGACTGTAGGTCAGACACCATGAGTGACAGTAACATGACGCTAAATACAGTGAGCTCTTTGTTTCCAGTAAAAGGCCTGAGGCCTCATTGATCTTCAGTCACAGACTGAGAAGTGAAGAAGGAAGTCATGGAGCTTCTGCTTTAGACAGAACTTCAGACTTCTGCTGCATGTAAGAGTCATATCATATTCTGAAACTCAAATATGTAGTAAAAACATATATGGAAAATTATTATTACAACGACAAAAAGAAAAATATAAAAAAAAATGTTGTTTTATATACGGTCATTCTAAAAAAAAAAAAAAAAACTAACTCTTTGGAGAAAATAGTTACTACAGAAACTGTTGAAGAAATGAACCTCACAAGCTTCTTCTGTAATTTTATTTTATTTTTTTTAGAATGAGTAACTAATTTTTTGATTAGATACATGATTTTCCAGACAAAAACTTTGTCAGATACCGAGAGGGCACATTAGCGCATTCCAAAAATCCTAAAACTAAGACCCTAAAACAAACAAACATAAAGGCAGTAGCAATACCGTAAATTTAGATTGAGGGAGACAATAGGGGGCAGGGCAGTCGGCGAGGGCCGATAATCGCCGCTTGCGGCTATATTTGTAATTGCTATTGTGAATACTGTAAATATTGTATCTGAATGTTTGTTGAGGTGATCCTTTTGCCGGTGCCTTATATGTATTTTATATTGTGAACGGACTCTAAAGTCAGATGCTCATTGGTCACTGTTTAAACCTGCTGTCACTTTGCCTCTGACCAGGGATTACAGATGAAAATTAGCTTGGAGCTATCTCTGGTCTGTGCAACACATTTGTTGTGCAATGTCCCTGTCAAATAAATAAATAAATAAAATACAAAACAGCAGACAGGTATTTGAAGCTGCTGGTGCCTCTGGAGTCTCCTGAACATCAAGGTGTAGGACCCTCCAGAGGCTGCAGTTGTGCATAAACCTTCTATCCGGCCTCCCCTAAACTGTTCATTGAAGCTGATGAACAGAAACGGCTGCAGTGGCTCAGAAATACATGAGGACTCATTTTCAGTCTTGTTCACTGATGAGGCCATGTAACCCTGGATGGTCAGATGGATTGAGTAGTGGATGGTTGGTGAATGGCCACCATGTCCCAACAAGGCTGTGACGTCAGTAAGGAGGGGGCGGAGGCATGTTTTGGGCCAGAATCATGGGGAGAGAGCTGGTCGCGCCCCTTTAGGCTCCCTGAAGGTGTGAAAATGACCTCTTTCTGACTGACCACTTTCTTCTATGCTACAAAAAGAAGAGCCGTGTTTTCCCAAACAAAATCCTCTTCATCATGACAACGCACCATGTCCTGCTGTAAAGAATACCTCTGCATCACTGGCTGCTATGGGCATAAAAGGAAAGAAACTCATGATGTGGACCCCCTCCTCCCCTGGGAGGGTGGGAGGCAGTTTTCATCCGAACAGCAGCTCTGGGAGGCTATTCTAACATCCTGCAAAGAAATCCAAGCAGAAACTGTCCAAAAACTCACAAGTTTAATGGATTTAAGAATTTAGAAGCTGCTATCACACAAGGGCTCCTATGGTAAAATAAAACTTGACCTATTGAGATGTTTTTGATTGAAATAGCTTTTGATTTCAGTAAATATCACCTCCTAATGCTGCAAATTCAACAAATGACCATTTTCAGTTAATTACAAGCTTTAAAATGTATTGAAACGATGAGTTGCATAATAATTTGGAACAGTGGATTTTGAGGTTTTTACTATATTTATGTTTGATAAAAACACTTATCACTGGGAGATTTTTCCAACCACATTTAAATGATCCTCTACCAGTTAAAGACTTGAAAATGATGCTGACTCTCATTTGAGTTGACCGTTTAGAAAATCGGAGAAAAATGTCATTTACATAATAATTTGGAACACGGTGTACACATTTTTCTCTGTATAATGTATAAATTAAGAGCAGAGTTCTCAGCATTGTCAAAAAATGTTGTTTTTTTCTGACAAAAACTTTGTCAGATACCGTGACGGCACATTAGCGCATTCCAAAAATCCTAAAACTAAGACCCTAGAGAAAAAACTTAAAAAACAAACAAACATAAAGGCAGTAGCAATACCGTAAATTTAGATTGAGGGAGACAAAAGGGGGCAGGGCGGTCGGTGAGGGCCGATAATCGCCGCTTGCGGCTATATTTCATTGATGCTCTGGTGGTAAGCACCTACAGGGAGCCACTGATTACAGACTACTGTACAATTAATTAGCACTACATTCATTAATTAGAAGCTAAGATGGGATTTATAACAAAAACACCAATTTCTGAATTCAGAAGCACAACAAATACTCGGTGTGATAAAACCTCCTGCAATTATAAAATGTACAGATAGGTCATGTACAGTCTATTTTCAAGTGTATGATGCAAATAATCTAAAATATTATTGACTTTATAGAAAAGGCTTCGTCTGTGTTTGAATTTTTGGCCCCTGCTCCAAATGAGCTGGAGACCCCTGCTCACAACAGCTTATAGTCTGAGGTACCTGTAGTAGGACTGGGACAGCTGGTAGGACATGGGCAGGATGGGCAGGGCGCGGTTCTTCTTTGGCCCAATGCCCTGGGTGATCCTGCGGCGGTTGACCAGGCCTCTCCTCCTGCTCTGCACAAACACCTGGCACAGCAGCTCCTGACTGTAGCCGCTATAGATGTGGAAGGTCTGCAGCGGGACACACAAACACAGGGAGTGAGACGGGTCAGGCAGTCCAGCAGGTGAAAACACGAGAAGCCTGGTCGACCAACAAACATTTCAGCAACAACTCGCAGGAAAATTGTGGATGTGAGATAACTTCAAGTGAAATACAGGGCTCTCTATAAAAAAGTTGTGTAGCTGTTTCAAGATGCACAATAAGGAGGCACTTGATGAAAAATGGGCTGCATGGCCAGGTCGCCAGAAGAAAGTCACAAAGTATCCGCTTGCAATATGCCAAACAGCACAGAGACAAGCTTCAACATTTCTGAAACAAAGTCATTTTCAAATTGGAATGATGAAACCAAAATGGGAATTTATTGGGGAATTTACAGGAACTGGAGGCTTTTTGCCAAGAAGAATGGCCAGTTTTACATAAAGAGGCCTATCCACAACTACCACAAAGACTCCAAGCTGTCATTTAAATTAAAGGGGGCAATACAAAGTATTAAGAACTGGGGTATGTAAACTTTTGATCAGGGTCATTTTGGAACTTTCTTTTGTCATTATGATTTGAAAAGAGTAAACTCAGTTGTTTGGCCATGAATGGCTTTGCTCAAACACTAACTATGCCTTATTGTTCATATTCTCTGAAAAATGGAGAGAGATTTCTAAAGTGTGCAGTGGCCTGTACCTGGAAGGACCTGGAGCTCTTCATCTGGGAGTTGGTCATGGCCAGCGTGCTCTGGATCAGGTTCTGCAGGACAATGACGTGGATGTCTTCAGCGCTGTTCAGAAACACACAGAGTCATGAATAAACTGGGCATTTAAACCCGCCCGAGTGCCCGTGTGCTCACCTGCTCACAGAGTCCACGTACGACTGCTTTTTACCATGGTCTATGGCCGAGATCTTGAACCTGCACACACATCATCAGGAAGTTATTTCACTTACAACCCTCTCATCACACACTGCAAAGCCTTCTGTGCTGACCTAAACTATTTTATAATAAGTTATCATTAACAACCTAAATGGACTTTATTATAGATCCTATTCATATTGCTCAAAATACAATTTTCTCAATGATTTATAAATTATAACATAATATTGCCATCCAATCAGAAGTTTTTTGTTTTGATGCCAGTAACCATGTTTTGTTGTGGAGAGCCGAGAGCTCTCTGCTTTGGCCTCAGATGCACTTTTCCATAAAAAACAACAGGAAAATACAGCAAGCCTCCAGGCAATCAGAAGCCTGGGTTTACGGGTTGCATGTCCTCGGGGCTCGCTCGCTAGCCCAAGTTGACATTAACGCATCTCACTGGACAAATGTTGAAATGTAGCACCGCGCTATGGCTGAAATAACCCAGAAAACTAGATTCTTTTTTCCCTGGAATGGCCTGAACTTGTTTATTGAATGGCTCGAGCCTGAATCATTGTTACCCAAAACTGGGGCTTGTCCGAACCAGTGTGTGGTATTAACAGCTTTGAAAACTGAAATGCACATCGCATTGACACCGGTCTTCACTGATAACCCTGATTGGCAAAACTCATCATCTCATTAGGTTGTGTTGGGAGGCTCCTCACATTGATATTTAGTCAAAAACAGCCTGTAAACCCTTTGGAGCTTTCTTAAGTTAAAGTAAGTCATCACAGTCGCCTTATTCAAGGAAGTAGAAACCAATAAACTGTCTTCCCTCTGTGCAGTCACGCCGCATTAAAAAGCATGTGTTATGAACATAGCTCCGTTTGCTGGTCAAAGGCATACATTGCACTTTCTGTGGTTTTGTCAACACCTCATCGTTTTCTATAAAAGCAGATCGAGAGAGGACGAGACTGTCCAGTTTTCACAGACCTGGGACGCAGACTAAGGAGATTCTAACAGCACAGATTTCAGACCACAGGATTAGGGCTGGGGACCGTTACCAGAACTTTTAAGATACCGATACCCGAATGATACTTTTTCTGATACTTGTACTAAAATATTTGTTGTCTAGAACCAGAAAACAGAACAATAACATGTAGAAGATCTGCACATTTACAATTCATCTCTAATGTCAAGAAATATGGGAATGGGGAAAAATTGGGTGAAAAAATGGGTCAAAAGTAGGGAAAACATTTGGGGGGAGGGGGGGAAATCATTTATTTTATCCTTTTAAATGTAAGTCTGTGTAAACAAATGTGAGAAAGGAACTCACTGTGATAAGAGCTGGTCCTTGCTGTCGGGGATCAGCAGGTTACTCGGGTCCAAGGTGGAGCTGAACTTCTGCCTGAGCAGTCGGACGTACTCGGAGAAGGATTTGGAGCACAGCTGTGAACAAAAAACAAACAAACACACAAACCGAGGCTCGTCAAAGAGAAACGCTGCGACGTCAAATGGATCTTCTTTGTGGGAACTTGGATTGTTTTGTTTTGACATAATTACGCCCCGTAAATGCAGAGTGAACATACCTCGGGTTTCTCTGGTTCTTTGGGCTTATTATTCTCCAAGAGTTTGAGCAGAGCCTTGTCCTGGCCCACCTCGGCTAAACAGATCCTGGAACACACACACATCAAATGAGTTGGACCCTCAGACCGCGACCGCTCAGTCACATTCATACAGGTTTGCACACAGGCGCGATGCATTTCCAGTGTCATTTTACTGTCATCCGTGACATTCGCAACACTACTTAATGCATCTTAAAAATGTTCTTAACAGAGTGACATTTGTGACATTCGTGGACCATGATTTACGATTCACCCTCCATTGGTGGCATTAGCGACGGACCATGTCCTTTTGTGATGATTGGTGGAGAGTTGCCATTCAGCGTGAGAAACAGAAACAGACTGCCCTACGGAAACACACTGCACAGCAGCCATGTTCCAACCAAAGGCAGATTAGTTGGTCACTTTTGAAGAATTTGGTTTGCATTGAGAAAAAGGACGTGGTTAGTTTTAGGAGAAGTGGCACAGTGGCACACTGCAGAAAAGACGCTGAAGCTTTGAGGCAAATGGTGCGTGGCTCACTTCCTGCCAGTGGCACAAGAGCTTGGAAACTTGACTTTAAGATTGAGGTAAAATACGGCTCAATGAGTCTTCAAGGTGTCTTACCCTGATGAAGACTCAATGAGTCGAAAAGCGTCGGCCACGCTATTAAAAGTTTATCTGCAAATTCAGAGTGCCTCAACCAATCTTTTTCGTCAAATTTATATTTAATGCCAGTTTGAATCAGATTTAATGCTTTTCAATGCTCCACGTAAACCCTTGTGTAGCATGGAACCAAACCAAAAGGCTGATTAGTCAATAGTAAGTCACTTTTGAAGAATTTAGCTTGCATTGAGAAAAAGGCAGGTTTAGTTTAGGAAAGGCGCTGAAGCTTTGGAGCAGACGGTGTGGCGAATGGCAGCACTTTAATTTAAATTGCAGATGAGTTAGCTCTTGCAAAGAAGAAGCTGGAGTATCCCCAAGGAGGGAGGACCCACCTGTAGTTGAGCATGGTCTGCTGATTCTTCAGGATGTAGCGTGTGCGCCGGCCCACAGCCAATGACGTCTTATCTCTGGAGGTCTCAAACTCCCTGTGCAGGACGTCTCTCACCACCACGTAGGGGACAAAGGGCCTCTTCAGCTGGAACAGAGCAGGACGGGGGGGGGGGGTCAGCTTCAACAGTGGACCATGGAGTGAAGCTTAGCCAAGAACTACAGCGGGTTCATGGAACTACAGCGGGTTCATGGAGTGTTCAAACGCTCAATTTAGTTTTTATGCTGAAGCCTCCAAGATGCTCCTCTGTGTATCTTGTCCCTCCACACATTTAACAGACTTGATCCATGACTTTACACCTCCTGGTGTTTATCTTAAACACTAAAGAGCTGGTACTTTTGGAGCAAATCCAGGAGATGACACCTGTTGCAGAGGAGTGAAAAGAGAGACAGAGCTCACAGAGTGTTGTTTTCTAGTGATGGGCGAGTGAAGCCTTGTAACACTTTGAGTCTTTCTCGCAAAAACTGTTTGAAGTGTCTGAGCCGTTTCATTCTGTTTGAACACTGACCTCTTGTGGACAAACTTTATTATCACGACTTCTCATCTATAATAGGAAACGCAATCTCAATGGCCGCCGCCTGGGCGCCGCCATGTTTATTTCCCATACCGACTCTGAAGCTAAGCAGGGAAGTGCCTGGTTAGAACTGGGATGGGAGACCGTTCCTCGGATGCTAAGCAGGGAAGTGCCTGGTTAGGACTGGGATGGGAGACCGTTTGGGAACACCAGGAAGCCTGGCGACAGTACTGAGTGTGTGCGTGGACATCCGCGGCCGGCCCCCACGTGACGGTCCCACCGGCCGCGGGCATTGGCCACGGGTCCATATGGGCCGCGGTGCTGCTGTCCGAGGACAACCCGCTGTCACACAAACGCGAGTGCACGAGATCTGACTGCCGTGCGTGTGCGCGCATCCAAACAGGGCGATGTGTGTGTGTGCGCGCGTGTGTGTGTGTATGTATGTGTGCGCGTGCATCCAAACAGGGCGATGTGTGCGTGTGTGTGCGTACGTGTGTATGTGTGCGCGTGCGCATCCAAACAGGGCGATGTGTGCGTGTGTGTATGTGTGTGCGTGTGCGTGCGTGCCCAAAACCTGCTCAAACACGAGCCTCTAATCAAACGCGCTGCTCCGACTGATTTATCCTCCGTGTGAGTAAAAGCGAAAATTAAACCATTTAACGAGCGCATGGCCTGCACTGCGTAGTTTTTTTTCTTTTTTTTTTACTTTGCTGCTGTACCATTTGTTTTCTATTTTGTTTTCACGTATTGTGAGCCCAGAGGTACATTTGATTCTAAAGCAGCTTTGAAAGCATTGCCAATTTTATTGTAAGGTTATAAATACTGTCTAATAATGATCATTAGGCTATTTCAGTTCAAAACCTACTCATTATTTTTTTTATTGTACACTACCGTGATGCACCACACCACGGGTCCTGCACCGTGAACCCAACCGTTAGAGCTGAACCCCTAATATTTATCCATAATTATTCCACTGTCTCTTGAATCCTGTTCCCCGAGTTTAGCGAAAATATTGTCGGACTTTATAAGAGAGGAGCACGGGTGCATCAAACACTCCAATTGCAGTTTGTTTGAAATTTTTTTGAGCCTTCATTCTTTTACTCATTTGTAGTGGCCATAGTTTTTGGAATGGGTTGGGAACCACTGGTCTACAGCTGAACTGTGTAACGGGTTGGACATTTCTTTGTAGTCACTCACAATCTCTGAATATCAAATGTGGAGACTAGCGAGGCCCGGCCGAAGGCCGGGTCTCAGCTAGTAAACAAGACTGAAGCACCAGTCAACAAGTCAAGTCAAGCAGTCAAGCACTTCAAACAGAGGTGTGGCAGTTTTATTATTTGCAGCCCGATATTGATGTTTGATCAAATCAGTCATAGGCCGATAAAGAAAAAGAGTCATTTTCTTTGTAACGTGGGTCTGTGCTTCATGGAGCTCCAGTGGGCGGGGGCCAACTCACTCACCTGTAGTCAACTGTAAGAGTCGTCCTGGCTGTTCTCAGGACTTGTTCTTACAGAGGAACGTTTTCAGTTAAAAACAAATTTGTGTGTAAGAACGTGCTGTGTATGAGGCCCATTGTCTCTGACGCATCTGCTTCTGTTTGCTTCAAATAGATCGATATTCGCCCTTAGGAGGAGAGTCCCAAGGAAAGTCTGCTGGTCTAGACTTTAAGGATATGATGTGAAACCAAAATAATAGAGCATGTGTCAAGTTCCAGACCTGAACATTCCAGATGCTATATTTCTCTATAACAAAAGCAACTAAACTGCAATGCACCTAATGATTAGATACAGATGCTTTCTGCAGTGGGTTATCAAATAAAGTCTTTGCAAGAGATCCCAATATATGTAAGGATTAAACAACGAGGAGCCGTGCATTAGACGGTTATAATGCACGACGCGGAGTCAAGAACACCACGACGCACAGCGGAGTGGTGTTCTTGACTCTGCGAAGCGCATTATAACCGTCTAATGCACGGCTCCTCGTTGTTTAATCCGCTTATACCAGGGTCCCACAAACGTAACATTTATAATAAATGTTTTTTTCATTTTCTAAACTCACTAAATATGCCAGACTACCGGGACTATTTTATGTGGGTTATTAGCCGGTCAATGAAGGCTCGTCTCACAGCGAGTCATTCTCCGCAGCTATTACGAGGATCTCAGTCAGGCTCAACGAAACAACATCAGCACACGCTACATCGCCAGAATCACAACACAACAGGACTAACCCGGCACTTTTCCGTGGAAGTAAACACCGATATGCGGCACTCGTGGGCAGGAGTTATTTCACTTTTACGCTGTTTAACTTGAAGCTAGCTAGCGGTGGAGTCCGCTGGGCCCCACGAACTGAAACTTTTATGTTTGACTTTACTAATCCAGCCAAATATGCTTAAATGCTGGGATCATTTTATGTACGCCTGAAAATTATGAATAGTGCCTAACCGTTTTCAATAGAAATGGACATTAACAGTAGGCTAACCTAGCTGCTCACTCTCCTCTACTTCCCATTTATCAAACGTTTTGTTTTGGCCAAAAACGTTGAAATTTACCACAAAATCCATCTCATACGTTCCTGTCAGTCACTAATTACGCGTTTATCTGATTCAGCTGTGTCATGCGTTGCTATGGCGATGCCCACAGCGGAGTGATATCCCAGTGACTTAACTACCGGACTACGTGTGCAGTTATACGAAAATAATGCACGCTTGTTAGCACCACCAGCCAATACGAAAATAATGCACGCTTGTTAGCACCACCAGCCAATCAGAATCGAGTATTCACCCAGACCATGGTATAAATAAACCTAATTCTTGTAATCAAAGCTAAACTGCAACGTGTCCACAGAAGACTTGGGAGTCATGTCTGAGGAGAGGCCAGGCCTTGTAATGTATGATGGTGATGGTACCTTGCTGTTGAACAGGTGCGTGGCCACAGCACACAGCATGAGGAGCGAGTCTTCCTGCGGCGTCCAGAAAACTCTCTGCCGGGTCATCTGCTTCAGAGCCTCGTGGTCGCGCTCATCGTGGGCCTTGGTGCGTTTCTTCGCCTCTGTGGAAGTGCAAAAGTCTTTGTTTGGAACTCAATGAGTTGCTCAAAAAGGGAATAAACCAATGGGCGCTGGCTGCTCTGCTTTATGACCACGACACTGGGGGCCGCCATTGCTCCGCCATTGCTGTAGTACCTCCATATCGCCACTAGGCCCTCATTGAAAAGCAGTTTAGACACCTTAAAAACAACTTTAACGCCTGGTTTCAATTTTTTTAACACTAGACTAGGCTCGATATTCCTCCTGAGATAACCCTGGGTTAATCACAATATATGAAACCAGGCTGGTTTTCGTAAAAAGAATTTTTGAAATCTCGTACTTAATGAGGCTCGGACTGTTAGCATTGGAGCAGCGCAAGCTACACGTCACGCAAGGGCCGAGTCTACGATGAAAATCCCGCCCGTATGTCCTTTTTAGGAACATGCTTCGTCAGAGCTGGGGAGGAGGAGTCTGTAAATCCGCCATGAATTCCCCCACGACCGTAGTCATTATGGTAAACGGGGAGGAGTGAGCATAAGACGTCCATTATTTTTTACAGTCTATGGAATAAACTTAGCAAGTGCCACTTTAAACACCCCTGGCTGGGAGCTACTCCTCCTTTGGGCCTGCCCTACAGATCCAGCTGCCCCTCTGTTGTCAGGCCGCACACATGAGTGAGAGCAGGCCTGACAGAATCATCAGCCAATCAAAATTTGAGTCACAGTCGCAATGTATCCCCCAGGGCCCAGTAGTACCCCTTTTGCTTTCCTCGCCTGGGAAAACCGCTAATACACCAGCGCATGGGCAGATTTTCTGCCAATCAGAAGCGCGTAACTAATAAGGATAGCTAAACTTTTCTCCTTTTGTGAAAGGTTAACAAGTCAAAATTAAGTGGATTCATCGATCACGGATATTTGGCCCTCTCACTTGAAAAGCTTTGATAGAAAAGCAGTAGATGCCTTTGGTTTGGACAGGAGAAGGATTTGGCCCTTGTTTCCCTCGCGTCAGCTGCACTGGGACATGGTCTGATAAAAAACAGGTATGGGACTACGAGGCATCCCACATATCAAGTAGTAATGTTATTACCGTTTCGTCTCCAGTCATAGTCCGCGTGATGAGGTGGATAAATACCTTTCTTTTTGCGCGGAGCCTTCACCACCTCCTTCTTGGTCCTCTTCCTCTTCTGCTGCTTCCCGCCCACCACCTGCTGGTTCCTGCTGGCCGGCTCCTCCACCACCTACATCACAACAGCAGCAGGGTTAAGCCACAACAGCGCAGACGTGTGAGGAGCACAAGGGAGTGGCCGTACCTGCACGTCGTCCACAGTGATGACTGTCTTCTTCGGAGTCACATAGGAAGGTTTGGCTGCCCTTTCTGGAAGCACAAAGGGGCATGTGCTAAAGAGGGCCGGGTGATATGAGAAAAACGTCTGATATTCAAACACTATCTTGAAATTTTGGAGATCATGACATTTTGCCGATATCTTACTAAACCCTTTCAACACAGTTTCCTTAAAGCTGGGGTTAAAACTAGGGATGCACCGATACCACTTTTTCTAAAACCGATACGAGTACTTTGATTTAAGTACTTGCCGATACCGAATACTGATACGAGTACAAGGCATTTTTTTCAACATTCTTACTTTTTTCACAGCAGATTGGTTTGTAATTAGTTAATTTACTCATGTACATTTCCTTAAGTAAAGTAGGCTACACATTTAAGAGCAGTTATATTAGAATTGTGCTGATGCCATTTATTTATTTATTTGAATTCAATATAATTCAAAAATTTTATTGCACTTTATTACACAGACAGAAAAGCCCATGTCCAAAAGCTCCCCAATGCCTGTGCTTTATTCATTTATGTATTTTTATTTAACAATAGTATTGAGATGGTTACTTAAATGGTCTCTCTCGTGTGTTTGTAGCAACTTAGCGAGTAGCTACAGCGTTTTTATTGTTCTGCTGCAGCTGATTTTCACTCAAGATGGACATGTTGTATCTCTTTAATTTGGATTTTCTGAGGACTTTTTAGTCGCTGGGTTAGTTTTTCAGCTGAATAAACCCCTGGGCATAAAACGGCGTCAGAATGGCCAAAACTGCTAGCCGCAAGGTAGCAACGTTAGCCTGTATGTTGTAAACACTGCAGACTCTTTCTTTCCTCAGCTGAGAGGTGTGCCTCGTAGGTGCGCTGGCCGCACATCAAATGGTATCGGTTTCTGGTATCGGGACCTCATGAATGAGTATGAGTATGAGTACAAGCATGTGGTATCGGCCCGATACCCGATACTGGTATCGCTTTCGGTGCATCCCTAGTTAAAACAAGACAGAAGAAATAATAATTCTGCACCAACAAGGCTAAACTGGAACTGCGTTTGAAAAATTTGATATGGATAATGTGTCCCCGAGTATATCAACAACACATTTGAGTGTTAAGTGCTCGCCTTGTCATCATACAACATCCCGCCCCAAAATGATCATTGTCCAATCATACATCATAGCAACTGTCGCTATGGGACTTATGCCTACCCTGGACCGGGCTTAAAGTTACACTTGTGTGTCGGGCACAGAGAGTTTAAGTTCGAGTGGTCACCAGTCGCAAGAATGATCAAGTCATAACTTTCAGATTTGAGTCAGATGTGCAAGATGCACTCGGCTCCTGTAAGTTTAACTAGCAGCTAACTTAAAGGTACACCGCGTAACATTTTGGACAATTCTGTTGCGGCAAAACAAAACATGCTCCTAATGACCAGCTCAACACAGAAAATGCTGTTACTGCAGTGTTTAATAAAAGAGAGGAGTGTTTGTTTGTATATTTATGAGGTATTTTTCAATGATGAAAATATCTGTCATAAAATAAATGCTTGTATTTCAATTTTATTTATTGGGTAAAATTCTACATGGTATGGCTTTAACAAGGACGCTCATATTTGATCTATAACTAACATAAAAAGAGAGCTTACCCGGTAGTACAAGAGCATGACTAGCCCACACGACAGTTGCATTTTAGTTAGCCTGAGGCTTCTTTTTGATGGAGCTAGCAACAGTAACTAAGAGGGCGGGGCAGCATGTGTTCTCTGGGTGAGAGGCGAAAACTGGTCCATTCTAAACCAACTCCGTCTATAAATGCAGAATGTTATATGTTAAGACACGTCACTCACCTGCCTGAAGAACCAACTGAAGAGAGTTCCTGCACAGGCTCTTCAGCCTCACCTTGGCGTTGGTGGCCTCCAGACCAGACTGTTTCTGCACAAGCACAGTTACTCGGAATTACGGGAGGATCAGTAAGAGCTCCCAGCTGTGTTTGTGAGGAGTATTTAGAACAGGTACGAGACATCACCATCAATTTACTACTAGTCAGTAATATTTAGAATGTTATCATCCAGAGCGCTAACAGATAGAGAGATAGGTAGAGTGATAACTACATGTTAGGCCGGTTTCACACAGATTAGGACTCTCCTTGAAGACAAATTTGTTCATCATTTGTACAAGACGGGAAAAGATTAAAAATAAATGAAGCCACTCAGATTAATGCTACTCGCAAAGCACTTACTGGTTTGACCGCCAGCAGGTGATTGGTCCAAAGCCAGTTCCTCTTCAGATGAGCAAAGAACTCGGAGGCCAGGCCGCCTGCCCCTTTGCCGTCTCCGGGAATAGAACCATCATCCACAACCTCCAGGCTGCCTCTGATGGGGGAGAGCAGCACGACAGACACATCAGAGCACACACTGCACCTACGCAGAGGCGCGTTTCACCAAGTCATATCATTCCATTCATCGCTTTTGATCAGGGAAGCTTCTGCTATTAAGGGAAACTATAGAAATGAAATAAACCATTAAAGAGCTAAAAAACTAAATATTGCGCCAAATTCCAAGAAAACTCCCGAAGAAACAATTCTTTTTCAATACGGATTCACATTTTTAGAAAAACATTTGCACCTCACTGTACATTGCCCTGGCTCTGCCGAACCTATTTCATTTCTTAAGGTTTGCAAATAAGTCATCAAAGAAAGGAAAGAGAACTGGACAAAATGGACAACTTTACAGCTAAAACTGCAGCTCAACATGTTTCAGAGCATCACTTGAACTTAAACAGTAAACATTTTTGAGAATGTCATAATTATCCAATGAATTCAGATTTAACACCAGTTTTAACCTCTTAACCTCTGCCTAATTATCCTAAACGGATAATTTTCCTCACATTGTTACCTCGTTGTCCTCACTTTTTGGACATTTGTTTTCATTTTTTATTGTGTTTTCATTGTTTTATGTCACTTTCTGTTGCTCTTTTGAGCTTTTTCTTTTTCTTTTTTTTTCTTTTTCTTTTCTTTTGCTTTCCTCACACATTCTTGTCACTTTTTCATCACCTTTTTGGCACTTTTTTGTTGCTATTTTGATGCTTTTTTCAAGAAGCTTTTAGATTTGGGTAAAGCCAAACGGGACAAAATGTACTTGGTTCAAGCGGGGGTTTAGAGGTTAATCCAATCCAAATAACCCTTTATAAGACATTCAAGGCCTTGGCTAAATTAACTTAATGACTTGAATGACCCCGTATAAACCCTGATATACGGTAAGACTGTGAAAGGGTAGGCAAAATAAGCAAATATTCAGCCCATACCTTTATGGTCTTGTTCTACAGAAAAATATGTTTGGGCATTACAATTGTACCTTTTATTGAGCGAACTAAACTAAAGTAAACTGGTCAGGAGCAGATTCAGGGGATATTGGCATGTTACCATAGAGATCTAACCAGGGTTAACCTCCACCAACCCTCTGAATCCAGCTTTGTGTTCTACAGGCCGACTGTGTACAGCCCTTACTTGAGGAGGGAGGCCATCCCCAAAAAAACGCGGCGCTCTTTGACGAAGGAGGGCTGGGCGTCGCCTCCGACCCTCTTACTGCGGATCACCCCTGGAATACACAAAGCCAATCCTCTAGTCATTTCATACCAAAATAAAAAACTATGAGGTCAAATCAGACCATATAAATTAAAAACATATCTGCATACATGCAAGAGTTCTTTTTAATTTTAACCTACTGATGATGTGTTGTTGCAATAAAAACCTGCTGATACTAGCCATACCCAGAGGCGTGTTGAGGCAGACACACATGAGGTCAAACCAGTAGTTCTCCAAGTCCTCCGCTATGTTGAAGGTGTACCGCCGCCTCTCGAAGGGCTGCTCCAGGGGCTCCGACGCCAGCCAGTAGTGGGGCTCCGAGCTGGTGGTGTCCACAATGGTGGCATGGCGCTTCAGGTAGAAAAACACCTGCAGGACACCAAAGGGGAGGGGGTTTTAGACAATCATGCACGAGCAGCGGTCATTTTTGAAAGTCAAAACTAAAACTACATTTTTTTTTACAGGTTTGGTGAAGGCGTATGAACTATAAAACTATAAAAACAGGGAAGAGTCTCGTGAACTGTGTTACTCAGACATGTGAGCATTAACACTCCTAAAATGAAAAGGGAAAGCATTATGAAAAATCTACATTTTGGAGCTTTTAACCATGTTATAATGTAATAGTACCATTAAAAAAAAGTGTATGTACCACTGGTATCGAAAAAATCAAACGCAGGTTTTGAATTTTCAAAACCAATTTTTGAATTTTTTGAATTTGTATTGAATTTTCTCCACCGTTACTTTAACAAATGCTGAATAATGAATAGCTATATTTTATCTATTAAATAAAGACACAGAGACACAGAGAGGAGCAAAGTGGGTCAACAGCCCATAAATGCGGCTAAATACGGTGTTTGCATGTTCTCCCCGTGTCTACGTAGGTTTCTTCTGGTTTCCCCTACCACTAAAAATATGTACAGTAGGTTCCCCTCCGGGGCCAGGACTCCCCTGAAAAAGAGATTCTTAATCTCAGTGGGACTTTCCTGGTTAAATAAATGTCAAATCAAATAAAAAATACTAAAAAAATGCTACATATGCTAACGTCAGCAATGAGTGCCATTTTTTCGCTTCTGCTGAACTACCTGCTGTGAAAACATGCATTAGGGCCCGATTTTGGTTTGATGTCATTGATTGTCATAAATATGTTTATTGTCTGCCAGAAAACGGTTAAAAATAGCTGGTGGTTTTCTTCCCACTAAGCTAGGCGATGCCCCCACATTGCAGTCTATATCTCTGGTCCCCCGGCTGCCAGCAGAGGACGCCCCAAACATCTCACAAGATACTTCGATACAAAACATGAAATATTGAGGATGAGGTGTCTATATGCCACTAGTTTAGTGTGAGGCCGTTTACCAGCTCTATCAGTGAGTTAATGAAGTTTATTGTGACCATACCTGGTCCTTGTCTCTAAACTTCTCCTGAGGAGCAAACTGGATGAGCCCCATGTAGCAGAGCTTCTGCAGGTTCTCGTAGAAGTAGAAGATGTACCTCCTGCACAGGACACAGGACACAGAGTTCAGAGCTGCAGCCCACCGTGAGGCGACCGACCGGAGAGGACCTACCGTCTGTAGAGCAGCTGTCTCTTCATGGCGGGGGGCAGAAACCGGACCAGGTAGTGCTGCTTCTCTGGGTCATTCAGGTAGTCCTCCAGACCCTCCACCTGACCACAGCATCAGCCGCGTGGATTAGTTTAGTTTATTGAAAGGACAGTGTGCCGTTACATTAAAAATACTTAGCACTATGCTAATTTCCATCTGTAGTCCTAAAGAAGTTAGATAAGATAGATCGATCGATCAATCCTGTATCAGAGCTGCATCAGAGTTGTGCTCCTGTATTGGAGCCAGGCTCCTATATCAGAGACGGGCTCCTGTATCAGAGCCGTGCTCCCCTATCACGAGTCGTGCTCCTGCATCAGAGCCGTGCTCCTGTATCAGAGCCGTATCAGAGCTGTATAAGAGCCGTGCTCCTGTATCAGAGCCATGCTCCTGTATCAGAGCCTTATCAGAGCTGTATCAGAGCCATGCTCTTGTATCAGAGCCGTATCAGAGTTGTATAAGAGCCGTGCTCCTGTATGAGAGCCGTGCTCCTGTATCAGAGCCGTGCTCCTGTATCAGAGCCGTGCTCCTGTATGAGAGCCTTATCAGAGCTGTATCAGAGCCATGCTCCTGTATCAGAGCCTTATCAGAGCTGTATCAGAGCCATGCTCTTGTATCAGAGCCATGCTCTTGTATCAGAGCCGTATCAGAGCTGTATAAGAGCCGTGCTCCTGTATCAGAGCCATGCTCCTGTATCAGAGCCTTATCAGAGCTGTATCAGAGCCATGCTCTTGTATCAGAGCCATGCTCTTGTATCAGAGCCGTATCAGAGCTGTATAAGAGCCGTGCTCCTGTATCAGAGCCATGCTCCTGTATCAGAGCCTTATCAGAGCTGTATCAGAGCCATGCTCTTGTATCAGAGCCGTATCAGAGTTGTATAAGAGCCGTGCTCCTGTATGAGAGCCGTGCTCCTGTATCAGAGCCTTATCAGAGCTGTATCAGAGCCATGCTCCTGTATCAGAGCCTTAACAGAGCTGTATCAGAGCCATGATCCTGTATCAGAGCCATGATCCTGTATCAGAGCCATGATCCTGGATCAGAGCCGTGCTTCCGTAGTGTACTGACCTTGTAGTTGATCTGAATGACCTGGGTGTAGATGGACAGGGGCAGGCAGAGCAGCAGGTCTCCCAGCATGACCCAGCCGGTGCTGTAGTCCTTATGTGCGCGCACTGGGGGAGTGTAGCGTTTCCACGAGTCCTCGTCACAGTACACTGCGGAGGGGGAGAACATGGGTTACATACATAGCCCTTACACGATTTCTCTCTGATGCTCCTCCTGTGTCTAAACTTTACACCAAACGCATCCAAAGACCCTCCATGTTGCTTTACCTGTCTGACTTTGCCATGACAACGATTGTGCAGCGCTTCTGGGTCACGACTCTGGTTTGCTTTTGCTCTTTTACAGATAGATTCGAAATAGGATTTCGGTCAGAGTACTGGACTCTAATCCCCTGACAATTATCTTAGATTGGGGACATTTTAACCTTCCAAAAATAATCCCATGCAAATAGAGGTTAAATGAGAACTCTAGTACTCCACTACCATAGCACTAATTGAAACTGCTAACCTCCAGAATGATTTAGTAATCCCTACAGGGCTGTCAGGAACATAATTTCATCATAAAAATAAGGGCTGCACCATTTTGACCAAAAAAAAAATTACATTCCTGCTTCATAGCAACAAGATGTAAATCTAAAAGGTAGAGGCATTGTCACAGCAAAGGGTGTGTATACTTATGCACATGCAATATTTCAAACATTCTAAATCACTTTAACTTCGTCATTATGGACTATTGTGTGTAGATTGATGGGGAAAAAGGCTGTAACATAACAAAATGGGGGGAAAGTGTAAATACCTTGCAGATATACTGTATATATTTCCACTGTCAATAACAATATAACGTCCTTGAAACGTTCCTGACCTTTGAACTGTGTCTGGGCCGTTTCCTCCTCATCTTCCGATAAAGTCATGTTCTTGGCGGGAGAGCATGAGACCCCCTGCGGCTCGCCCCCCTGGGTGCTTCTGGGTGACTCCTGTCCGGTCTCGGGGTGCTGAGGGGATGGGGAATTGGCCTTCTCGAAAGCTTGGGTGTCAGGGTTGTGCCTCAGCGGGTGTCCGTACATGATGTACCAGAGGAAGTTGTGGACCACACGTAACCGGTGCATCTTGGGCTGGTAACCCAAAGTCTTACTGAGCCCGCGGACTACAGAGACAAGACAGACAAACACTCAGCATTTCAGCAGAAGCAGATTCAAGGGGCTGTAGGTGTTTCACAGTGAAATCGTCCCAGCATTGGCCACAGCAGCAGGACGATAAACAGTAATATCGTTAATCGCGATTGATCGCCGGATTTCTTAATAATCATGATCAGAAAAGAATTGCTAAATACACCAGACGACCCCTCCACCACTCCCTCTGCAAAAACATACCTAATGTGTGTTACACCACAAGGGAGGGGTATCACTACCCTAATCAGTACAAGCATTTGGCAGAATGAATGAGTAAATGAGAAACACCCCTGTCAGGGCAAATGGACAGGACAAGGTCAAGTTTTCTATAGCACATAACCACAGCTGCCCAAAGTGCTTTGCATAAAAATTTACATCACGACAACAAAATCACAGGATACAACAAAGCATGATAAAACTAACATCGAGAAATAAGAGAAAAAAGGGGATATACAGAGTCAACTTGTATAGGGACAAGCAAACAAGCAGGTTTTTAGGCGGGTTTAAAATATCTCCTATATCTCCTCTGGCTTTCATGTTTGTTTTTGGGACATCCAGAAGGAGCAGGTCAGCGGAACAAAGTGCTCTGGACGGGGCATGGACTGACGGGAGTTCAGACAGACACAAGGGGCCATGCCATTTCAACATTTAAAAACAATCAAAAGAATCGATATTGTGAGAGACAGGGAGAAGGGCATTTTACTGCATTTTGGATAGTGGTGGGCCGTTAACGGCGTTAACGTGCTGCGTTAACGAGAGACTCTTATCGCGCGATAAAAAAAATATCGCCGTTAATCTATTCTCAAAGCTGGGTTGGGAGCTGGGTCAATACTCTGCAAGCTATGATGACTTTCACCGTGATATTTTATGCAGGGCTTAAAGTATTCCGGCCTGAGGCCTCTGGCGCAAGCAAAGTGTATCAGACTGCAAATTATTTGTCCTGTTTTTCCGCGCATTTGTGGAAAAACTCGCCTTTCCCGCACTTCTTACGGTCCATGAATGCATCTCACACGCAGCCTCGCTGTTAAGTGATTCCTCTGAAACCAAAACAACTGCCACGCGGATGCTTTGTTATGGATTAAGTTTTGCCAAATGGACGCTATGACCAGACGAGTGAGAATCGGATAAAGAGGCGAAGAGCAGCAGGTTTTACGTCTGATCCAGAGTGAGTTTATTTACTTATTCTGTGAGAACAGTCGGGCTAACGGGGTCGCATCACCCGCGCTAAAATAAGCACTAAAAGCCCCGCACGAGAGCGCGGTGTCAGACCTGCCCCGCTCCACGCCTCCTTCTGCAGCCGTGTGCGCGGTGAGAATGGTGTGCGCGCGAAAGACGCTCTGCGACACTCCCCGAGCTGCTGCCGCTGACCCGCTGTAAAAAGGGAAACGTAACGCCTTCATACTGAACAGAGCCTCGCACTGTCACAAATACCCGATTCGAGTGGAGTCTATGTTCCGCAAACGCGCACACAGTGGCGTGAACGCGCACACGTGTCAGCTCCAGCCAAATCTAACCAATTGGTCTATACTTGTATTTTACCTCCCATATATTAAGTGTTGGGAATACATTAGGTCCAAGTGCAGAGTAAATGTGTAATAAAAAAGTTTAATAAAAAAATATTGGCCTAGGCTACATTGCCTATATACAGTAGCCTCTATCTAACGTTTTTGTTTTTTCTTTTAAAGTACCATTAAGAGCACCATTAAAGTCCCGGATCTTTTTTCTGTAGCAGGTCAGTGTGCAGAAGAGGAGATTTAGTTTGTCACCAGAAAATTGATTGACACAAAGCTACTGACTGTAAACAGTTCATCAGGACCTCTAATGTCGGCCTACAGTTCAAAATTAATGTTTAACTGAATAAACAGTTAGTAAACACAAGTGCATCTTCTTGAACATGAATTATTTTCATCACCAATTATCATAGTAGAACATTCTCAAGCAGTTTGTGATGCATTTTGGAAACAGGAGATGAGCCCCTGGTCTAACGCACCGCCTGACCTGAGAAACTCGTTCTCAAAGACTTACTTTTAGTCATTATTTGGGCAGCACACATATTCTGAATGGCTTCGGCAGAATTCAAGCGAGACATTTTAATCTAGATTAATCTAGATTAATCTAGATTAATTTCAGAATTAATCTAGATTAATCTAGATTAAAAAAAATAATCTATGCCCACCTCTAATTTTGGACCATTTGCGCATGCAGTGCCTTTTCAAGTTCACTCAATGGAATGTACGATTTTACTTTGCTTAGGAGCCGCATCTGGAAGAAGCTAATTTGAACAACTGAGCTGATTTGCTTGTTTAATGTAAAAGAACATGACTGTCCAACATGACGGCAAGGGTTCTTACAGATGGACTGACACAAGAAGAAAGTGGACCAAGCAATGTCCGCAGCATTAAAATTTCCCAATAATAAGGCATCAGTTTTTTCATTTAAGAACTTGGAGAATTCAATCGCTGAGTTTCATCCTCCGCAAACGTATTTTTGATCGCCACACAAAATGCCATGACTAGCAACAGCATGCTAAAACGAGCGAGAGCGTGCTAAAGCTAACAGCTACTAAGCAAGGCTGGGTCAGAAACTATTATAGAAATCAATGCCAAAAGTACACTGTGTTTGTACTTTAGTTTATGAAATGTTTTTAAAGAATAACTGAAGATATTTGTAATGCATGAATGATCAGTTCACTTCATGTGAGTTGTTTATATTAACATAAAACAAGGATAAGTGTTGGAAATCCAGTGATCCTTATTAAATATTTTTTCATTTGTTTATTAATACTATAAACTGTAAATGTATCCATAACATCATGACAAAAAAAAAATATATATATATATATATATAAGATTTACTCTCACTCTGGAGATAAGAGGACCATCCACTTTTAAGAAAGTCTCTTGGCATCGGTTAATATCAGATCAAAAAAGCTGGATCGGTGCATTTCTAAAGACAACCACCTGCATCGTCTGCAAAGCTACAGACAGACAAACTTAAGGAACATAACAGGCTGAATTCAGTGAGAACTTCAGTGAGAAGCTTTCTCAAAGTTTGTCATCTTTACTAGCAGGAAAGTTGATTAATGGCTAAACTGTGTTGTTTATTAGAAATATAAAATAATAGATAAAAGATCAGCTGGTTTCGTTTTAAACCTATGATTTACTCCCAAAAAATTGCTTTGATTAGCTTTAAGATGAGTTTGTTTAAAGGGACTATACGGAGTTTAAAAGTAAGCATTTTCCTCCCCCTACATGTTCCATCCATGTCCTAATGCATAGGTGTCAAACTCTGGCCCGCGGGCCAAATTTGGCCCGCAATTATTTGGCCCGCGAGGCTATACCAAATGACTACTCGAGCTGGCCCACCGGTATTATACATTTTTTTTCAGATTTTGCATATCTGGACTAAGTTATATAATGTATAGTAATAAGTGTTGCTTGTTCCATATTCAATGTTAAAGCAAATCTTGTTTGGGTCCATATTAAAAGGTTCATTTGTTCAATGGTGGCCCGCGACTTTGATCAAATTTTACATTTTGGCCCACTGTGTATTTGAGTTTGACACCCCTGTCCTAATGTGTAGAATGAGCCCAGACCTGTTCACCACAACTGCCTCTAAAATCCTGCACTGTCACTCAAAAAGGTGTTAAGTTCCGTCATGCACGAGCTTAATATAGAACCTGCAGTTACGCGTAAGACCTGAGGTGGCAGTAGTGAGTAGAAAATGACCAACTCGCATCTAGTCCCTTTAAATATACTTTGTCAGTCTCACTCAATCTGACATTTATAGCAGACGAGGAATAGGAATATTTCTTATTATTTTTGTCATTTCTGCAGTTTCAGTGAAATTCTTAAACCGTAGGCAAATATATTATCGTGAGGCAGACCTGTGGTAGGCTTGAAAGTGTCCAGCGCGGCTTTGGGGAACACGCTCTTCTTGTGACTCTTGCTCTTGTGAGCTCTGGGGGTTTCGCTCATGGTGCCTTCCCTCTCTTTGGACGGTCCAGTGTGTGCCTCGTCCTCCGGCACGCTGCATACACCACATACAACATGTTTATACAGGCGGAAGCAAGTCAAATATAATGCTTTTAATGCCACAAACACAGACAGAAAAGCAGCACATATTTCCTTAAACAGAAGAAAGGGGATTGGACAAAACTTTCTTGCTAAAAAATGTGTTCAATCTCAGCCCAAACTGCAGCTGAACATGTTCTAGGGCAGCGGTGGCGAACACGCGGCTCTCGAGCCGCATGCGGCTCTTGGCCAATCAGAGTGCGGCTCTTTACATGACTGGATATGTTTAATACAATGCTGCTCTTTACAAGGGAATTGGTACTTATTTCCCATAAACTGTAAAACAGTCTTCAGAATCTTGACCAAAAATCCAACCATCGTCCTACAGACCCTGTTTCCATCTCTACACACGAATGAGAGCCCGTATCACCCTTGTTTTCGAGGCGGTGTGAAAAGGTGCCTGTGCAGCCTCACTCAAAGCAGGATGTAGGTTAAACAACAGGCAGGCAGATCGTGGCTCTGGGATCAGCTTCTGTGCTTTTCAGGTTTCTGATCAGCCTACTCTTTATTTGATGAAATTTGGCCTCATATTCACAGAAAAAGATCAAAATTAGGAAATGGAAAAAAGCGGAGCTCTTTTGAAGCGTATGATGCGAAGCGCGACATCGCGTATCGCGGAATACGCAAAGTCTCTGCCTTTTCTTCCACATGTGACAGTAACTGTAACAAATACAACTTAAAACAGAACCTCAGACGTCCTCCAGAGGCTCCTGATTAAAGTTTATGAACTTTGTGCACTGTGCAGCCTAGAGTGCGTTCTCTGCGCAGTCCAGTTAGGACCAAGCTTCAGGCACAGAGCGCACAGGCCAGGGGCGAATCAGAGGAGGGGTCTCAGTGGGCAGGGCCCCACATACAAACAAAAAAAAATCTAATTCTGTCCCAGTCGGAACAGAACAAAATGTCAGTTTATTTAATATATATTTATTTCAATCTTGGTTAGGAGTAAAACCATTACATCTAATACAATTATTGAAAAAAAAGGCCATGCATAAAGTTATAGTTTATTGTGATTAAATATAACAGTCACATTATATTTAATCACAATAAAGTACCACCCCTGGATCTCGCAAATGGTCGGTGCCTTTGTGGCTCTTCACAGGATCAAGGTTGAAAATTTCGGCTCTTGGTCTCTGACTAGTTAGCCACCCCTGTTCTAGGGTATCTTTTTGATATTTTCAACCAGTAAAAATGTTTGATGTCATAATAAAGCTTTATTGACACGTCGCCCATTGAGCATGTTTGGGATGCTCTGGATCGTCGTATATGGTGGTGTGTTCCAGTTCCTGCCAATATCTAGCAGAGAAGCTTGCCAACAAACCACAACCTGATCCACTCTATGAATGAAGTAAATGGTCACACCAGAGACTACCTGGTTCTCTGACCGCAATAAAGCAAAACCAAACATTTTATTGTAGACAGCCTAAAGCATCTGTGTAATATTGATGCGTCTAATCAGCTTCTGTCTATCCCACAGCTGTGAGGAGAGAAGTGCTCTCTAACACAGATTTAGATTTGTGAGCAAAATTTGTTTATTGTGTTTACAGAAAATGTCAGAGTTCAGCTCATGAAATGTAAGAGCAAAAACTTAAGTGTTGAGTTGAAATCTTAGTGGATTTCCTCATGCCAAGTATGATAAGGAAGCATGATGATATGATAATACACTTAAAAACTAAAGTCAAAGTAAAAAATCACCAGCAGATTAAGTAAAGGTACCTGAAAAAACTACTTAAGCACAGTACTGTGACTTTCCCCAGTATGAGATCAATAAAGTCCCATCTTATGTTGTGATTACTCACCGGCCCACGGAGTAGGAGCTCGACATCTTGAAGCGGATCTGGTCAATGATTCTCTGGACAATCTCGTCCGTGGGCTGTATGGACGGATGAGCATACAAGTCCACCTGCGCGTGGACAAGAACACACTGCTCAAAGGCACGGGCAAAAGTCAGTTATTACACCAGCTTACTTCTGGACACTTTAGTGTGGGCATTGTTTTGTTTTATAATTTAATAAAAGGGATATTACACAAAAGATTTTAGAGCTTTCTACCATGAGACAGGCTGAATATACAGGATTTCTCAAACATGATTGAAACAAACACACGAGTCCAGTGGTGTTTCATCAGGGAACGACGTTACCACATGGTCAAAAGCTCTGAAGAAGCCAGCGTAGCAGAATACAGGACAGGCTCAGTACGAAATGAGCGGAGGTCTCGGCCTGGTACCTTTCGAGTGAGTCCGTCCTGGATGACCGTGGTGGTGTAGGGTTTGATCAGGCCCTCTCTGGCCAGAGAGTGGACCAGGCGGCGGATGGTCTTCTTACAGCACTTGGAGCTGAAGCCAAGGCTCCTCTCCTCAGCGTTGATGATCTTCTGGAGCCTGGAGACAGAGGGCTATACCCAGTGATGCCGGTAACGCGCTACTTTAATCTGGAATACTTTTTTCAGTAACGAGCAATCAAACGCATTACTATTTCCTAGCCAGTAATCACATTAAAGTTACCTTTCCAATCACAGTTCTTTACTATTTTGTCATGTTCCTTTGTAAAAAGATATATCTGCTTTCTTTTTATGTCATAAGGACTGACGTAGCCTATGCGACACTCCTTAAGACCTATGCTACACGTTTTCAGCAAAAGGACCACGGCACAAACGTAAATAACAAGAGGAAGAGAGATGCACATTATCTCACTGGAAATACTGAATAGTCACTCTTTGAGCTTTTGTCAAATAAAGATGACAATATAAAGTTTTGCTGTACACTCTAGGCAGACAACAAAGTGATATTGAGCTTCAAAGACACTACATCCGATTAACATGTAGAGTTGCAGCATGGCTCAGACAAACTGACAGAAAGTCCCAACAGGAGATGATGTGAGGCAAACAGGTAATGCAGGAAGAGGCGGATTTTGTCAGTGTCAGGATCTGAGGTCAGACACGGCTGTAATCTTTGTGAGATGACTCTGTATGCATCTCCTTTTTTCATGCCACAGCATGAGGTGAACAGTGGCTCATTGAAGTGAAGCAGACTCCATCAATAGCAGTAATGTATTGCCCCCTCGTGGTCAAATACTCAAACTACAGAAGATGTCACTTTAGTAAACACTACACTAAACTGGCTACAGTAAAGTAACGACAAGTAATATAATATAGCAACTTTCAAAACCAATCAGTAAAGTATCTAAGTTACTTTTCAAAGGAGTAACAAGTAGTCAGTAGTTGGATCACTTTTTCAAGAAATATTTGGAAACACTGGTTATACCTCTTTGGACATGTATAAGTCATATTTTAGAACGTAAGGCGAGACGCTGCAGGTCAAAGCATTGCTTTTTCACGCAGTGCTCGAAGTGGACATTTTTTGCTAGTTTTCTCCCTTAACATCTTCGTTTTCATGTCAGAGTATAAAAATGACAAAAGTTGCCCCGTACAAGGATGTCTTGTCGCAAGGGAGAGTGAAATTTCCCGGAAGCAACTCTAAGATTGCTTCGCAAAAGCCTGGTTCCCACGCTTATTCATTCATAAATATTGACCCACTTTACATCCACGTGTCCTGAAGGCTCCCCGAGATGACGCTATAATCCAAATATGGGAGTTTTCTTTCTATGAGACGCCCGGTACGGATGAGCAGAGAAATGTGTCGCGTATGTGTGGACGTTACAAAACTTTAGGGCTGGTTTTCTCTAAATGAGGTTGTTCCTCCACTCTTGCAACGACCTCCACATTAGCCGCTCCTACAGACTCCAAACTTTACAGTCTTAGGCTTTACAATAAATTGAAAGTTTTTATTTAGAAGTTTTCAATATCTAATTCCCAAATTCTCAGCCCCTGGAGGTCTGGATCCAAAATTATAGTCAAAATCAAAGTGACAAATCAGGTCACTGGTTGATCCAAATTCTGTAGAAATTCCTCAAAACGAGTCTGTATCATCCTCAGTAGTGTGTGTGGCCTCCACGTGCCTGAATGCACTCCCTACAACGCCTGGACATGCTCCTGATGAGACCACGGATGTCCTCCTGAGGGATCTCCTCCAAGACCTGGAATAGAGCATCAGTCAGCTCCTGGACAGTCTGTGGTGCGACGTGGCGTTGATGGATGAACCAAGACATGATGTCCCAGATGTGCTCTATTGGATTTAAGTCTGGGGAACGAGCAGGCCAGTCCATAACATCAATACCTTCATCATGCAGGACCTGCTGACACACTCTTGCCACATGTGGCCTGGCATTATCAGGCATCAGAAGGAACCCAGGGCCCACAGCACCAGCATATGGTCTTACAATAGGTCTGAGGATCTCATCCCGGTCCCCAATGCCAGTCAGGGAACCTCTGGCTCGCACATGGAGGGCTGTGCGGCCCTCCAATGAAATGCCTCCCCAGACCATCACTGACCCACCACCAAACCGGTCATCCTGGATGATGTTGCAGCAGCAGAACGTTCTCCAGGGCGTCTCCAGACTCTGTCACGTCTGTCACATGTGCTCAGGGTGAACCTGCTCTCATCCGTGAAGAGCACAGGGCACCATTGGCCAATCTGCCAATCGCTGTGTTCTCGGGCAAATGCCAATCAGGCTGCACGGTGTTGGGCAGTAAGCACCGGCCCAACTTGTGGATGTCGGGCCCTCATACCACCCTCATGGGGTCGGTTTCTGACCGTTTGAGGACCAACATGCACATTTGTGGACCTCTGGAGGTCATTTTGTAGGGCTCGGGCAGTGCTTCTCCTGTTTCTCCGTGCACAAATGAGCAGATAGCGGTCCTGCTGCTGGGTTGTTGACCTCGGTCGCCCCCCACAGGTCTCCTAGTGTACTGGCCTGTCTCCTGGTATCTCCTCCATGCTCTGGACACTGCGCTAGGAGACACAGCAAACCTTCTTGCCACAGCACAAATGGACGTGCCATTTTGGATGAGCATCACTCCCTGAGCAACTTCTGTGGGTTGTAGATGCTCCTCATGATACCTCTAGTGGTGAGAACACTGGACAAATGCAAAAGTGTTCCAAAAATACGGTACAAAGGATGAAGACGGGGAAATGGTCTGTGGTCACCACCTGCAAAACCATTCCTCTTTTGGAGTGATCTTGCTAATTGCCTCTCATTTCCACCTGTTGTCTGTTTAATTTCCACAACACCAAGTGAAATTGATTCACAATAAGCGTGGCTTCCAAACTGGACCGTCTGATATCCCAGAAATTTGACTGACTTAGGGTTACATTGTGTTTTTTGAGTGTGCCCTAAGTTTTTGTGAGCAGTGTATAAACAATGCGTTTAACCAGATTGACACGGCTGAAGGCAGATTATTAAGACCAGACGCTGCTGGCGAATAAGAGAAAAAATTAATTTAGAGGTATCGAATAGAAACTTTTACTGAAATTCGTTAGTGAAGTGTAACTAAGTCTTAATAATTACTACAGTCAATGCCTAACTCATAATGAATACCTTTTCACATACTTCACTTATTCATTGTTAAGTGGTTATTAAGTGTTAGTCACACTTAACTAATGAATTGTTCATGATATATAAAGCGTTAACTCATCATTTATTAAGGTGTGGTTATAATGAAGTGTCAAGAAAGATCTTTTCAGAGGGATTTTGGATACTGTTTAGTTCTCCAATAAGATAATAATATTAATCATAAGTGAAAAAATCTGTAAAAACTCAAATCTTGCCTCTTTTTTTTTATCTCAATAAATCAGGCTGGGAATTAGATATTCTTTAAAATCTTGCTAAGTCTGAGCCTGTAAAGTGTGGAGTCTGTAGGAGCTGTGAAAGTGGAGACGTTGTTAAAGCATCGTGCCTGGTAAGTTTTGTCATTGTTAAACTCTGACATGGAAATAAAGATGTTAATTGCTAAGCTAGTTAGCAAACTATCCAAATCAATATTTTCACCAGACATGATTGGCAGGGAATTTCTGGAGAGCGTTCATATATTTCTGACCATAATCAACAGAAAACGTTTCCAAGGATAATGTTTTTAACTAGAAGCTTCTACAGACCTACTGTAGTAGAACATGTACTCACGGGAAAAGCCCTTCAAAGATCTTCATGTCCTGGACGGCCTCCAGAATGAGGTTTCTCCTCCTCAGAAGGCGGTAGGTCTCGTGCTTCCTGGTGGAGGGCTGCACACGTCACACAAAGAGGAGTTACACTTTGTTACTATGGGCCTACAGCGGTGGGAGAGGATGGGGGAAAGGCACAGACTGTGTTCAGTTTGCCTTTACTACCACAGTCAATTTAGGAGGGCAACAGGAAAGCCTTTTATATTCCAGAGTAAATTAGCTGAAAACTTTTGAGGCGACACAAACGGAAGAAGGAGAGTCCATCAGATTAAACACAGAGGAAGCAACAGCTCGCAGCGATTAGGATGACAGGGTTCCTGCACACTTTGTAATGTCAAATCTAAGACTTTTTAAGACCCCTGGATGAGTGAATTTGCCATTTGCTTATCTGTTCCACATGCACAAAAGAGTTACTTCTAGTGCTGGGTACCGTTACACACCAGTACTTGAACAATACTTGGTTACCAAGTTTTGACTGTTCCCCTTTCAACATTTCCCCTCATTTCCCCTTTGATCGAATGTTTACAAATTATACAAAATTAAATATGCCAAGATTTGGCCGAGTTGTGGCATTAAAAAAAAAACATGAAATTAAAAAATAAATAAAAGACTACTTGTATTAAATTTATATGATTTATTTGAGCTGAAACAACAAAGCCCCTTCCTTTAGTGCTGCCCCGGATCACAGCATCAAACTTGGATCTAAAGATAAAAGATTTTCTTCTCGGTACCTGCTTTGGATACTTATTTTTCTAATATGAGTAGTACCTAAACTTTTGTTTGACATCCACTGGTATGGCTTAATGGTACCCAGCCCTAGGTACTTCCATCAAGTGACTTGCACCTACATGGTGTCTGCTATGCCTCGTGTAGATGTTCCCATGAAAAAGAGGGCCATACTGAGGACAGTCCAGCCACACATCAGGTTTATAAAACAAGCACTTTCTAAAAGTACATTATTTTGTCCAGGATGGTTTAGCCGCCTTTATCTCTGCCCAGGGACTACAGATGAAAGTTAGCTTGCAGCTATCTCTGGCCTGTGCAACACATTTGCTGTGCAATGTCCCTGAAAAATAAATAAATAAAAATATGCCCAACCTGGGCATGGAGAGGCACATCAGCAGCTGGATTTATGATTTTCTGACCAACAGGCCACAGGTGGTGAGAGTTGAAGGCCCCGTCTCCTCCACACGAGTCCTGAACACTGGTGCACCACAGGGCTGTGTCCTGAGCCTCCTCTACTCCCTGTTTACATATGACTGCTCTGCTCAATACAGCTCAAATACCATCTTTAAATTTGCTGATGATACCACCAACATGTGTTTTTGCTGTGAGCGGTTCACCTCCATGTGACTAAAGTCAGCAGAATTTGAGTTTCAATCTAAAATCTATTCTTTGATTACCCACTGCAGTAACAGCATTATCTATGTTGAGCTGCTCATTAGGAGCATGTTTTGTACTGATGCAACAGTATAGTCCAAAATGTTAAGTGTTAACACTTAAGTTGTGGCGGGTTGAATGCTCTGATTAATGACACTGTCGTGCGCTGATGTGTGCACACAGACCTGGCACAGTTGGACATCAGAGACAACAGCCGGGCAAACAGGCTCTGTGGCTTCTTCACTCTGAGGAGGAGGAGTGGAGGGGGCTTCCTCCTCTGCTGCTGCGGTGGGCTCTGGGAAGAGAGAGATTCAAACTTAGAATGTTACATATGTCTAGAAATACCCAGAAGACTTGAGGCCATATACAGGGAATTCACAGGAAATTATGGTAAGTAACGTGAATATATGGGAATTAACACAATTGAAGGTTGCTTCTATACAGACGGGCATAAACAGAAGCATAAACATTTGATTTGATAGTTACTGACATATCTATCATAGTTGTGTTAGGTTGAGGCCAAAACTAAGAAGAGCTTTTGGAAATGGAACAGACTCGTTCCATGTTTGTTTCCATCTTATCGAAAAAAATCATTCTCCAAAACAAATCAAACTGCGTCTGTCTCTGAAGTGAAATGATCTCAAATCTCCACCGAACATCAGCTCAAATGGAGGAAAATACAAAGAAGCATTGAAAATATAAATACACCCCCGCAAAAAATGAAGCTTAATTAATTACAAATTACAAATTAATAACATCTGCACAGTTTATCATTAATGGGTAATTAACAGTAAACAGTACCTGCTGCGGGTTCGTGGAGGATCAGCGGCTGCTCCTTCTGCTCGACTCCCTCATGCCCTGGCCTCGCCTCCTCACTGAGCCCCCCGCCTCTCCCGTGCACTTGTTTCCGGCTCTTCTTGTTGGTCGACACGGGGGTGGGCCTCCAGCAGACGTCCATGCTGGTCAGGGGGGTTTGGGGCGCGGCGGAGGGGTGCGGGCTGGGGGAGTCTGGTGGTCCGCCGCTGGAGCACAGGAGCTTGCTGCGTTCGTGCTCTTTGACAAACTTATGGAGCTTATCGCTGACCACTGCACACCTGGGACACAGGGACCACACGTCTCTCAATATTTTAGACCAGCCATCGCTGCCCTCAAAGACTGAGCTCCTCAATGAAATCAAAGTTCACTAGCCAAAAGAATCGCAATCCGATCTAGAAAGCTATTGTAATGGTCGTCATTATTGTGACAGTGTGAAGCTCCACTTTGTTCCCTGAAAGTTGTGAAATGTTCTTAGAAACTCTTTGGGTTGCTAGAACTGCATTGTTAGGAACGAGTCTGAAACACAACTTGACTTACTGCTTTAATCATTTGTAAACTATATTAAGCCTGAAGAGGACATGTTGTCCTTTTCTATTTGCTTCACTGCCATGTCAGGTAGGGTCACAGAATTATCATCTCATTGCAGAGCAGATTGGGGTGTTTAAAATTAGACCGATATATCTGATATCTTCGTATTTTTCAATATGGGTTACTGGCCGATCTAATGCCGATAAAAGCAGATATCTCCGACACCGAAAGAGACTTCCCGTTTTTTACAATGGAAAGAGCTCAGCCAGAGCTTTAAAATTAGCCCTCACAACTACCTAGGCCTGACAGAGAAACATTACGATCATTATCGGTTACAAGTTTGTTAAGTTTTCATACATTATGTTGCAGACTTTTGCTTATCATTTCAGAACCATAAGAGACAGACACTTCCTGTTTTTAAATCTGCTGATTCTTTTCTTTAAAGCAGTACTAAGTAACTCATGCCCCGAGAAGCCATAAGCACAACTGCAGGTGTCTTAGCAAGTTGTGATTTTCTTTACTTATTGTCCGTGAGAGTAAATACTATGCTGACAGAAAAGACAAAGGGAGAGAGGGATATTGTACATCCAATTACACAATAGAAATATATTTTTTCACTCAAACTTGGATGTAAATACTAAAGCAGTTAGCTCTGCCCGTCATGATTCTATTAGTGTGTATTGGTGGCTCCGGTCCGGTGGTAGTCAAGGTGCAATTGTGGTTTTCTGGCCAGAGACACCAGGGGGAGATGAATCATCCCATTAACACTTGTATTACCTCCAGAGGGGTAATACAAGTGCAAGAGCGTGCATATTTGCATCGGCCTGAGAAAAACCCACATCGGTCACCCTCCAGTCTAATTGTAACATCTTTACATCTTTTCACGTAAATACGAGGCGTTTTGCGGCTGGTGATTCATAGAACAAAGCAGCTGAATAGTCCCTCTGTCCACGGTCTCTGTGACGAGTTCGTTTTACCTGACTTTTGCTCCTTGAGTAAAGCATCGCAAGTCAGAGCACAGGAGCGAGAAAGAGAGAAGGCGCCAAACGTCTTTATTTGAGAATGATTAGAACTAAAGACGATTTTCTGACAACTCCTAAAAATGCCTCTTTGTTGCAGATTTACACATTGTTGCTACATGAAGCTGAAATAAATTTAATGCATACTGTGACATGCATTTAACAGTAGTTTTAGAAGTAATACACGGAAACATGTGTACAAACTATCAATATCGTAATATGTTATCAAATCGTACAGCACTACCAGGTTTGATGTCTTTTTTGCAATTTTGAGCTTTAACTTTTGAAGCACATTTGGACACCAGTTATTTCTGTATCTCTGTATCTTTAAAGTGCAAACACATACTTGTGGCTTATAAACTTGGTGGTCCTCTGCCGCCCCACATCCTCCATGAAACCCTGCAGATAAAAGCCAAAGTTAAGGACGGCCAGGGTCACGTCCGGAGGGAAGGGGGGAGGTTTGTTTGACCTTGACGACTCCCTCCCTCTCCAACTGTCGGCAGATCATCCTCCTCTCCAGTTTGCCCAGGTTCATCTTGGTGCCTATGGCCACACAGGTCATTCCCTTGGTCCCACTGGACACCACTGAATGAGCGAGAAAAACAAGGAGGGATTCACTTGGTGAGGTTAGTGCAACTCATTAACATTCACCGCACAAACATCATGCAAGGAATTTCATACCATAGAGCTTTTCCTCTAGCATTCCGATCTGCTTTTCTTTTGGATTGCACAAGCATTGTTCATCCAAGTGTGTCAAATCCTATGATAATTTTGTTTTTCACCTCAAAAATCCACAACAAGCTACTTCTTTGTGCCGACATTCAGTCCCCCTTTGGTGGCACTGCGGTACAGCGGTTAGCGCCCATGCTTCACAGCTAGAAAGTCCCGGGTTCAATTCCGACCTGGGCGGGGCCTTTCTGTGGAGTTTGCATGCTCTTCCCGTGTCTGCGTAGGTTTCCTCTGCGTACTCCAGTTTCCCCTACCACTAAAATATGTACAATAGGTGACTCCTCCAGCCAGATGATTCTGACCATGAAGCACGTGTGCCATGCTCGTACCTCTCACACACGTTGCACAGATAGATAATTATTTACATCAGGCTTGCTTTGGGCTCGGGCCGAACATTCAAGTTAATTGCTTGGGTTGGGCCAGGCATTATGCCTGTTGGGCTCAGGTCGGGTAGGGCTCGATTCTTTGGGCCCAATCTTAGATCAGAAACTCTGGATTAATCTCCGCAACATTGCCCGACCCCTCCCGACCCTCTCAACATCTGCTGCAGAAACTCATCCAAGCGTTCGTCACCTCCAGACTCGGTGACTGCGATTGCTCTTCTATGCATTCGTTTCCAAAAACTGCACAAAACTCCGCCCGCCTCCTCAGCCACACCCACTTTAGAGACCACATCACCCCTACCCTCCAACAGCTCCACTGGCTCCCGTACAACAGCGCACTCCCTTCAAGGTTCTACTCATCACATACAAATCCCTACATACAGTGGGGAAAAAAGTATTGGCCAAAATTCAAAAGAAAGTCTATGGGAAACTGACCAAATACGTTTTTTTCCCACTGTGCATTATTATTATCATTATTAAAGGGGCTAGATGCAAGTTCGCTATTTTATACTCACTACTGCCACCTCAGGTTATATGTGTTACTGCACCTACTATATTAAAGGGGGGGTATCGTCTTTTTCTAGCTTTACATTATACATACATTATTATGTCATTCCCTCATTAAAAACATGCCTGAAGTGTTGCCTTGGCACATTCACGTATTTTTGAGTAATCTATAAAAACTCTGAGTCCTCCTAGGAACGCCCCCACCTCCTGGAGACGCCCCCACCTCCTGGAGACGCCTCCAAGCTTTCGTCACCAGCCGAGTAACCAACCACTGCTCCTCAGCAGAACCCCCTCCCCACTGATGCCACAGACAGCGTGAGGAGGGGGCGTGTCGGAAAAGGTCAGAGGTTCTTGAAGAGACAGAGGCCTATTTCAAGACATTCGCTACAGCCATTTTGAGAGAGCAATTTTATACAAGGCAGTTATTTTAATTTACTGCATTAACAGACCAACAGAAGGTTTCGTCATCATTGTAGTGCGCTATAGACTGGTGCTATGTGATTGAAAAAAGTATAATACCCCTCTTTAAAGGTCCTATATCATGCAAAATCGACTTTTTGGAGGTTTTAACCATGTTGTTATGCTATTTCCTTATCAAAAATACCCCCAGAGTGGTTTGTGGCTTCATTCACGCAGTTCTCAGAAATCTTCCTGAATCCTGCTCTCTGAGCCGCTGCTCCGCCCTCTCCTCTGCTGGAAAACGACTGAGTTGTGACACTCTGACGTTTTTTACGTCATAGTGTCAAACAGGAAGAGCACAACTTCTGTAAAGTAGTGCCTTACAGCCTGATTTTAATTTATAAAACAGCTTTACAAAAAACAAAATGCACCCCTGAGTGTCATGTTTGCACTGAAGGATGTGAAGATGGAGCGCTTTCTAAACTATTCTGGACACACCTATTCTTTTTTCTTATCTAACGATAATGTCGTGGAGAAAAGCGCGTTTTGCTACGAGAGGTGCGGGACTTTTTTCAACCTTCCTAAAGAAGAGGCCACTCGGCACAATTTGGAATTTCTTTCTGGGTTTCAGCGACTATCAGCTAAAATAGTGTTTTTCTGTGACTGTCGCTTGATGGATGTTTGGTGAACCTTGTGTGTTAGCCATTTATGAAGCTGTGTTGCAGATGTCAATGTCAACTCCTTATAACTGTATTGTGAAGTAACTTCACTTATTGCTGTGATATTTATAATTATTTTACTGCTAATAATGCATGGGCAGATCCGCTCGGAGAGAGGGGGCGGAGTTAATTGAATCAAAGCGTCTTGTCGTCCGCGTTTGGAAAATACCCCCAGAAAAAACTTATATTTCTCACAAAAAGTAGTGCTCCATAGCGGAAGAGGTACAATATATCATATAAATGCCTATACTTTACTTTGGGATGGCTAAAATAGCATGATAAAGATCCTTTAAGCTCGTGCATGACGGCACTTCGGACCGAATTAACACCTTTTTGAGTGACAGTGCAGGATTTTAGAGGCAGTAGAATGAGGTCTGGGCTCATTACACATTAGGACATTGCTGGAACATGTAGGGGGAGGAAAATACAGAATTTTAACATTTTGTCTGTATAGTCCCTTTAACATGCTTTCTGCATTCATACGTTACTGTGTTTAACTGAAGGAAAAACTGTCACACAGGAAATATTGAATGGTAAATTAGTCGAAACATGCATACAAAACCCCAGTTATTGGTGAAAACAGTTTATTATTAAAAAAAAAAATGCCATAGCCTAACTTCCTGGTTCAACATGGCACTCTCCCTAAGCCCCTCCCCTTCGCCCTTTGAGTAGCTGTTGTCAATGAAATATTTTTTTTTTTTTAAAAGCTGTTGCCACTGCTTAAGCAGATGCTTTAGCTCCTCAAAGGTAATAATTATTATTATAAGGTAAGAAAAGCACGGAGAAGCTCGAGCATTGTATCAGCCATCACTGGGGAAGATTCAAAGATTACTGAAACATGCACCAATTGGTTTTTAAACACAACTGCAGGTATGTTTAAGATGAGATGATAACTTTTAACTTTTTTTTTTGTAGCGCTGGTGCTACCAACTTTTTCATTTGGTTGCACGGACAATATTTTGGTCGCACATACTCGAGACACAATATATATACAGTATGTTCACCATTTTAATAAATTAAAACAAGGACCATTATAAACATGTTCCAAATCACTAATAATTGATCCTAATAACGATTAAAATAGTGTTAAAACTTTTTAAAAGTGAGTTTTTCATATTAATAATAGAGTGATTTTTTATATATTTTTTTTGCATTGTTCTGCTTTAATTTTGTGTTTTCAATCCATTATTATTCATCTTCCTTGACAATTGTTTGTCTCTTTCTTTCCAAATATGCAATATCACTGTCACTTATTTAGCCTAAAGCCTAAATAAAATACAGGAGCTGAATCTGCTGTGGCTGAGGGAGAGGGCGGGCCATAACAGCAGCTGTTAGCTTTATGTTAGCTCTCTGTTAGCTCTCTGCTAGCTTTACGTTTGCGCTCTAAAACAAGCTTCTTCTGTCCGCGAGGATATCAGAGCGAACTCCGGTAGGAACATAAAACGCTAAGCTCTTTCTGCTCCTGTCTCCTCCTCTCGTGCGCGTGCTTCTCTCTGACCTGCGCTCGTGAGCTCGCCGCTCGGCTGCAAAGCTACCGCCCCAAAAGGCGAACATAAAAGTGAAAATACACTGCTCACAAAAACTTAGGGCACACTTAAAAAACACAATGTAACTCCAAGTAAGTCAAATTTCTGGGATATCAGACTGTCCAGTTAGGAAGCCACGCTTAGTGTGAATCAATTTCACTTGGTGTTGTGGAAATTAAACAGACAACAGGTGGAAATGAGAGGCAACTAGCAAGATCACTCCAAAAGAGGAATGGTTTTGCAGGTGGTGACCACAGACCATTTCCCTGTCTTCATCCTTTGTACCGTATTTTTGGAACACTTTTGCATTTGTCCAGTGTTCTCACCACTAGAAGTATCATGAGGAGCATCTACAACCCACAGAAGCTGCTCAGGGAGTGATGCTCATCCAAAATGGCACGTCCATTCGTGCTGTGGCAAGAAGGTTTGCTGTGTCTCCCAGCGCAGTGTCCAGAGCATGGAGGAGATACCAGGAGACAGGCCAGTACACCAGGAGACCTGGGGGGGGCCGACCGAGGTCAACAACCAAGCAGCAGGACCGCTATCTGCTCATTTGTACACGGAGAAACAGGAGAAGCACTGCCCGAGCCCTACAAAATGACCTCCAGAGGGCCACAAATGTGCATGTTGGTCCTCAAGCGGTCAGAAACCGACTCCATGAGGGTGGTATGAGGGCCCGACGTCCACAAGTTGGGCCGATGCTTACTGCCCAACACCGAGCAGCCCGATTGGCATTTGCCCGAGAACACAGCGATTGGCAGATTGGCCAATGGTGCCCTGTGCTCTTCACGGATGAGAGCAGGTTCACCCTGAGCACATGTGACAGACGTGACAGAGTCTGGAGACGCCCTGGAGAACGTTCTGCTGCTGCAACATCATCCAGCATGACCGGTTTGGTGGTGGGTCAGTGATGGTCTGGGGAGGCATTTCATTGGAGGGCCGCACAGCCCTCCATGTGCGAGCCAGAGGTTCCCTGACTGGCATTGGGTACCGGGATGAGATCCTCAGACCTATTGTAAGACCATATGCTGGTGCTGTGGGCCCTGGGTTCCTTCTGATGCCTGATAATGCCAGGCCACATCTGGCAATAGTCTGTCACCTGTTCCTGCATTATGAAGGTATTGATGTTATGGACTGGCCTGCCCGTTCCCCAGACTTAAATCCAATAGAGCACATCTGGGACATCATGTCTCGGTCCATCCATCAACGCCACGTCGCACCACAGACTGTCCAGGAGCTGACTGATGCTCTAATCCAGGTCTGGGAGGAGATCCCTCAGGAGGACATCCGTGGTCTCATCAGGAGCATGCCCAGGCGTTGTAGGGAGTGCATTCAGGCACGTGGAGGCCACACACACTACTGAGGATGATACAGACTCGTTTTGAGGAATTTCTACAGAATTTGGATCAACCAGTGACCTGATTTGTCACTTTGATTTTGACTATAATTTTGGATCCAGACCTCCAGGGGCTGAGAATTTGATTTCCATTTATCATTCTTATGTTATTTTGTTCTCAACACATTACCCTACAGTCTAATCTAATTGATTGACATCTAGGATGTGTTTTTTGAGTGTGCCCTACGTTTTTGTGAGCAGTGTAGATACTACTGTGGGGAATAAACTGTCGGAAAGTGCGTATTGGCAGAAAGTAATAGAAGGTTAATTCATGTTGGGACACGTGGCTTCTGTTGCTGTCTGTATTTCACCTGTCTCTCGGACAAACAGGGAGAGCGGGGCACTTGCCTGGACAAAACGTTTAGCCTAAGCTGCCAGCTGACTTCTTCAATAATAGTAGAAGCTTGGGTGTGTGTGTGCGTGCGTGTTTGTGCAGTGTGTGTTCTCAGAAGAGTGCTCTGGAGACGCTGTTTATAATGTTGTTTGCAGCAATCCTCATAAAGCCATATTAGACTTTCTTTTTTTTTTTGCTCGCACAGGTGCTACAACTTATTTTTTTTACTCGCACATTCTCTAAAAATAGTCGCATATGCGAGCATTTTGGTCGCAGTCTAGAGCCCTGTATGGTATCCATTGCAACATGTGTGTCGCGCACACACATGCATGGCACCTTTACAAATAATGCCCCCACAACCCGCTGACCAAGTGGCACTGAGCACAATGTGGAACCTCTGAAGTCTATCCAATCATAGTAAAAAGCTCCACACTCAAGTGCGCGTGTACAGGCATGTTATATGTAGATGCCACACGAGGCGTGACGTTAGCACTGCTCCTGAGTACCAGCTGACCTGACCCATCATGCCCTGCTCCACCTTTAGGACAGTCCAAGGGAGAAGAGAGATGTCACCAGTGACATGGAATATCTTACCCAAGTTATAGGCCTGGGACAGCAGATCCCTCTCCATGATGCGACCCTCAGGACGAACATCTCCCTGCTCTTCATCCTCCTCTTCATCATAATCAGGAGTCTTCTTCTGAGAGTACGGCTTCAGCAGACGAAGGCAGCGCACCTGCACCTTGTTTCCTACAACAACAACAACAGTATATACCAAGATTATGAGAGGCAATGGTGTCATTAGTTAGGTCAGTGAGGTCGAGACTGGCATGGGACATTTACAGCGGGAACCAGATGTTTACATACACTTCATAAAAAGACAATTTGCATTTTTTTTCTCACGGTCTGACATAAAACCAGAATTAACTTTTACTTTTTTAGACCAATTAGAATTTTCCAAATTATATTTGCTAAATGTCAGAAGAATGAGAGATAGAATAAAAAAAAGGGGAAAAAAAGTGTTACTTCTTAGATTAGTTTATTTCTTTATTTGAGCAGTTGAAATTCTGCTCAAGAGGAGTGGGCGCCCACCCCCAAAATAAACTTCTAACAAAGATGTTTAGAAGTTTACATACGCTAAGATTACTATACCTTTAACCAATTTGGGAAAGCCCAGATGACGATGTCATGACCTTGGAAGCACAAGTCTGGATCATCCTTGAGGGAAATTTCAAGACACTTGAAGGTTCAGGTTCATTGGTTAAAACAATGATGGAAATGTCCAGTCATCATACAGATCAGAAAGAAGGCGGGTTCTGTGTCCCAGAGATGAATGTGCTGTGTCTGAAATGTGAAAATCAACCCAAGAACAAATGCAAAAGACCTGGTGAAGATGCTAAACCTGGTAAGAGTTTGTCATTATCCAGAGTGAAACAAGTCCTGTACATGGGCTGAGAGGGAACTCTGCCAGGAAGGAGCTCTTACTCCCAAAAAAACATGAAAAAGTCAGATATGAGTTTGCAAATAAAAAAAGGATAAATAAATAATTTTTTTGAGACATATCCTGTGGTCTGATGGAAAAAAATATACTTTTTTGGCCATAATGTCCATGGTCACGTTTGGAGGAAAAAGGGGGAATCTTGTGACAACTGTGAAATACGGGGGTGGCAGCATCTGCTGTGGGGCTGTTTTGCTGCAGGAGGGACTGGTGCACTTCACAAAATCGATGACGTCATGAAGAAAGAACTCTATGTGTAAATATTGGAGCAACATGTTAAAGCAGTACTAAGTAACTCTTCCCCCTAGAGGCCATAAGCGCAACTGCAGGTGTAGTAGCAAGTTACGATTTTTTAATTTATTAATTGTCTTGGAGAGTAAATACTACGCTGACAGGAAAAGCGAAGGGAGAGAGGGTTACTGTGCATCCAACTATACAACGGAAATATTTTTTTTTCACTCAAACTTGGCTGTAAATACTGTTTAAAGTGACGTTAGCCCGCAGTTAGCTTTGCCCGTTAGCATGTTAGCTTCTTCTTCGTGATTACATTAGTGTGTATTGCTTTCTCCGCACCGGGGGCAGTCAAGTTGCAAACATGGTTTTCTGGCCAGAGACACCAGGGGGAGATGAAAGACCCTCCAATCATCTCATAAACACTTGCATTACCCCCACAGGGACTACGGAAAGGATTTATTAAGGTAAATAAGTTACTTAGTACTGCTTTAAGACATCAGCCAGGAAGTAAAAGCACAGATGGGTCTTCCACATGGACAATGACCCAAAGCAAACTGCCAAATTGGTTACAAAGTGGCTTAAGGAAAACAAAGTCAATGTTCTTAAGTGGTCATCAAAAGTCCTGATCTCAATCCAGTTGAAAATGTATGGGCAGAGCTGAAAAGGCATGTGAACGCAAGGTGGCTACAAATGTGTCTCAGTTACACCAGTTCTGTTTGGACGAATGGACCAAAACTCATTGTGAGAAGCTTGTGGAAGGAAATCCAAAATGTCTGACCCAAGTTATACAGTTTAAAAGGCAATGCTACCAAATATTAATTAAATGTATGTAAACTTTTGGTTTTGTAAAAAGCAATATAAAACCTTCTGGTATTTGACAAATAGAAATAATTTTCAGAATTCAAATTGACCTAAAAAAAATAAAAGTTACTTCTGGTTTCAGGACAGAAAAAAATGCAAATGTGTCTTTTTATAAAGTCCATGTAAACATATGGTTCCTGCTGTATATAAAAGTTCTTGCTTCAAATGATAAGCTATAGGAAAACCGGACAGAGGATGAGAGGATGAGAGGAAGGAAGAGAGACAAAGGAAGAGAGATAGGGAGGGCAAGAGAGAGGGAGGGCGAGAGAGAGGATGACAGGAAGGTGCGCAAACTCATTAAAGATCACTACACTGCATTTTAATCTGGTGACAAAGCTCTGTACAGCACAGCTAGATCTGCTCTGAAAAAAGGAATAAAAGAAGCCAAGGATGCTCAAAATCAGAAAACTGAAGACCAGCTAACACACACAAACCCTTGCATGGTCTGGAGAGGTTTACAACAGCTAACCAACAACAAAGGCAAGTCCAACAATCTGGATGGGGGCCTGGCTGAGGAGCTAAACCACTTCTCTGCCAGGTATGAGTTTCAGGGCCCCCACCCATCAACCTCCACAGATCCTATCCACCCACTCTCCATCCCTCACTTTGTGAGACGAGGATGTGCAGCGAGTTTTAAAGGCTGTTAACCCTCGATAGGCTGCGGGACCTGACGGAGTTCCAGGCAGGGTACTCCAGGCTTGTGCCGACCCTCTAACAAGGGTCTACACCAGGATCTTCAATCTATCCCCGGCTCAGGAGATCATTCCTTCCTGTTTAAAGTCAAGCATCATCATTCCAGTTCCAAAAAAGCCGGCATCTGTGGAGCTAAAGGACTTCAGACCTATCGTGCTGACTCCGGTTAAAATAATGTGCTTTGAGAAGCTTGTTCTCCTTCACATCAAGTCCAGACTGCCTGCCTCTTTTGATCCATATTAGTTTGCCTACCGTACCAACAGGTCGACAGAGGACGTTATTGCGACTTTCTTCGAGTGCTCCGGAAGAAGAAATTGGCGCTGTTGGTGTTTTTCTATCGGGCGACCATTGAGTGTGTCCTCACTTACTGCGTCACAGTATGGTTTGTGGCCTGCACCACAGCAAAAGTTTAAAAAAAGGGCCTGCAACGAGTCATGAAGTCTGCTGAAATAATAATCAGCTGCCCACTGCTCTCGCTGGAAGAACCGGCCTCTCGCCCTACTCGAGTAGAGCAAAAAACATTGTGAGAGACCCCTCCCATCCGAAGTACCACCTCTTCGAACTACTGCCCTCAGGGAAGAGATATTGGGCCGCCAAGTCTCACACCAGCAAGTAAGCTGCTTCCTGACATCCATCTCTAAATTTAATAATAATTTGGCCCAAAGACTTTCAAAGTAACTTTTTATTGTTATTATGTAATTCTGTATTTTTAATGCACCTACTTCGAGACCCAAATCAAATTTCGTTGTGTAGAGACTATAAAGCTGATTCTGATTCTGATAACGGGCAGAGAAGATGAGGGGCAGAGAGGATGAGAAGCTGTGAAAAAGAAATGCTGAGAAACTGACTAAGACACTGAGAAGCTGAGGGCAGTACCTCTTCTGTTAAGGCAGGGCCCGGCCTCAGGGTCCAGCTCCTCCAGAGGGATGGAGAAATGTTCCACCAGTTTGGACAACCTCATGTAAGTTATGAGACGCTTGAAACAGTTGTCTTCCACGTTCTACACAAACATATGGAGCATTAGGACTGACTTCTACCTAGTAATGTCATATGGACTGGTGATCTGACTGTGAGCATCAGTGCTTTACTGCGCACACCCAAACCTTTTGTCATTGTTTTACAAGTTGGTTAAATTGTAATGTTTAAGGTCCTGATCAACAGTTTAGCAGCACTCCTGAACAGGGCGCATGTGGGTGCTCACCAGGTGTTGGCGGAGGAACAGCAGAGTGCAGTGGCGTTCTGGAGACGCCTCCAGGATGTTGGACACCCGCTCCATCAGGATGTCGTACTTACTCCTCCTGTTCAGATGGCACAACAAACAACTTACTTTCCCTTCTTGGACATAAACGAGGGGTCAGTTTTGAGTCCGTACAGGCTGACGTGGAACCTCCGGAGCAGCAGCAGGCAGGAGTGCTGCTGTGTGCCCGAGCTCAGGCGGCACACGTGGGACTGCACCGTCACCAGGCTGTGGCGCACCAGGGACTTCCTCAGGTAATGGATCTTGCGGGAGTCGATCCTGTGGGAGCACAATTCAGCCCAATTCATCAAATATATATTTTACCTCACTAACTTGACCACTTTAGCCTTGCATTTCCTGTCGCAGAACTTCAAATGATGTGCAAGTCTGGAAAAATGTTTTATTGTACAACATGCGAGCAGGGGGCTAAATATTTGTGATGTAACGACTCAACCAAAATCGATTTAAAACTGTATAAAAAGTGAATCTATGTAAAAATATATAGATAAAATAATCAATGTAAAAAAAAGGACAAAAATGCACATGTTAAAAACATGTTTGTGTAATCCAATGTGCTTTGATTTTGTGGTTACATGCAGCTCCAATCCGGCTGCCGGCGCTGACCGGCTCGCTCAGAGTTTCACATCAACAGAGACTTTTTTTTGGCCATTTTTACACTTAAATCTTATTTCCATATAAAAACATGAATTAAGAGAACACTTGCAATATTTAGGTTACTAATCTGCTAAACCCGACGCACTATGTGGCACCATAAGCATAAGGGACAAAGCCAAATTTAGGGAGTTGAATATAGGGCTGCAACTAAGGATGGAAGGACCCGAGACTTTTCTCACAAAAGCTGAAGCTGTGGCTGAAGAACAAACAAAAATGTGAACACTGAACTGTGAGGCTGAACTTGGGATGGGAAGTGGTCAGATATGTCTTCTCTTCTTTCATTTTATTGTTGAATTGTTTGATGCTTTTCACTGATTTTTCATTTTTCTGTTCTTTTATAAACCCTCTCAAAAGCCTAACCAGGGACGGGGGCTGCAAATTAGCCGATGGCTAGACGCCTTATGTACAGAACATCGGCCAACGAGTTGGCAATTTTTCCTTGTACTGTCCCTGTCAAATAAACAAATAAATAAATAAAAATATTGGTAATCCATTAATCTACCGATTATTCTTGCAATGTGCTATATGCACAGTGACCCCACGTGATTTCCGCCTGGACAGTCAGCCAGAGGCTGTCCTTCCTGTCTGTCATCTCTTCCCATTAAAAATTAGCAGGTCCCACAGAAATGAAGCAATAGCTTAAGATTTGGTAAAGGACAGCGAGTAAAAGTTCGGATGTGGCTGGAGCAGGTTAAAAAATATTACGTGAGACGTAACGACTTCACTGGAAGAAACTCCGTGTTCATAACGGTGGATGTTTTTGTCTTGAAGCTAACGCGGCTAACAAAATAAAAAATAAAACTAGCGCAAAGTTTTGAACGAGCCAGCGCAAAAAAGAATCGTCCTGTTAGTAGTTTAAATAATATTTACTTGTTTACATGTTATATTATCATTTTTCAACACTAGCCTTTAGCTCTAAGATAAAAGCTCCTACCTTACGACAGCTGGCGTTTCCTTTGGGTGCTGGATTCAGAGCGAACATGATGTTTGTAATACGTTGCTGTGACTGTCCATCAGTAACTCGTTGTCCTTAACCAGATCCTGAGCTATCGCTATTTTTGTGTGGGAACCTGCTAATTGTGAACGTAAACGACCAGCGACAGGAAGTGCTGCGTCTGGCTGACTGTCCAGGAAGACGTCACGTGGGGAAACTGTGCATATAGCCCATTAATCGATTAATCAGTTGGCTGTTAAAAGTGTATGAAAATTGTATTTTGACCAATTTTTGTTCCCAAAAAAAGTGCCACCGCTTGAGGACATGTTGATGGAGTAAACTTAAAGTGAAAGTTTGTAGCAGGCTCTTAAAAAATTATAAAATGTTCAATGTACAAAACACTACAGACCGTAACTTTAAAGAAAAAGTAGGTTTTCATCAGAAATACAAATGGTCATTTTTGCTCTATTTGTGTCTGTGTTTACTAGAAAACAATTAATCGATAACTAAAATAGTTGTCAAACATTTCAATAATCGATTAATTGTCGATTAATCGATTAGTTGAATAACTCAAACACACAGTAGAAAAGCTCTCCTAATATCCAGCTGATTGGCAGACCAGCCGGCAACACTCAGCCAATCACAGCGCTCCTAGTACTAGTGTGGTAACGAGAGACGCCACTTTGACGCAATCAGCCAAACCTGGCTTCACCTCTTGGTGGCGTGAGTCAATAATCCACAGTACAGGAAGGATAACAGTTTCAACATGTCTGATTTCACCAGATTCCCTTACACACTAACAATGAACAAAAAGGACAGGACACTGTGAACTGACATGACACAGTGTCCCATACCTGAATGAGCCGTTGTGGAGGTCGCGCTGCAGCTCGCCCTGCCAGCGCGCCCGCCCCACTCGCTCCAGCACACAGTAGGACTCGTCCGACAGCTTCAGGTCCGGGTCGCTCTCACTCCCGATCAGAGCCCGGAACCGCACCTTCTGAGAGGCCACCAGCACCAGCCTCCGGCCAAACCTGAGCAGAGCAGGAGGTTTTTGTGTTTTATTGTTCTATTGTAGCTAAAACAAAGTCAGTATACATGACTGAGCGCTTTAAGAACGAGCAAAAATAGGTGTTGGCTTTTTAACCAAAGATCATGAATGCTCCAGCTACGCATCACATGGAAGATCAAATTAAGCTATAGTTGTGCTGAAAGGTTTACATATCCTGGCAGAATTTGTTTCAAAGAATATGAAAGATAACACACACAAAAAAGTCACTCATAGTTAGTGGTTGTGCGACAACTGCGTTTACTCTTTTTAAATCATAATGAAAAAAGAAAGTACCAAAATGACCCTGATCAAAAGTTTACATACATTCTTAATTCTGCGTATTTCCCCCTTTAACATAACTGACAGCTTGGATTCTTTTGTGGTAGTTGTGGATGAGATTCTTTATTTTTTCTGATGGTAATGCGGCCCATTCTTCCTGGCAAAAAGCCTCCAGTTCCTGTAAATTCCTGGGCTGTCTTGCATGAACTGCATGTTTGCGCTTTCCACCATACCTACTGTGAAATATGGAGGTGTTTCGCTGATGGGGACAATACACAGTATTAACACATTGAGTGCTGCGCTGTTTGAGGGATTTAGCTGTACAGTGGCAACAATCCAGACCATGATTTCATGCTATTTGTAGCACCACAGTGTATTCTGAGTTATAGCTATGCACATGTGCTATGGCTCGTTTGAAAGCTGAGACTCTAAGCTCTCCATAGGTGAAAGTTTAATTCTCCGTGCCTGGGTTCCTAAGAAATCTAAGCTAAACAGAGGCTAAACTTTATCAAAATCACAGATTTTTTTCTAGATTCGGAGATAACAGGGGGTTTATGCAACACTCTCCTTTCTGATTAACTCCTCTCTCCTCTCTGGACGGACACTAACGTTATGTGAAGAGGAAAATGCCTAAATATCTCTGTTTCAAGTCAAGTTTCTACAACAACATTGTTGACACGTTTTGAAAGACCGCGTGTTACCGCAGATCGATCGCTTTTTCTCACATGTGCATTTAAACAGCCTGGTTCTCGGATTGAAGACTTCTGAGCTGTCATTGGACAGATTTTGACCATTTAAAAACTCAAAGAAACGTTAAAATCTCAACTGTTTCGATTTTCCCATGTGAAGCCGCTCCGCTTTGTCAAACGCGCTCCAGAGAGTGAGAGAGAACTGTCGGCTTTACAGCTGTTTGCTACGCAACACGACGTCCCCGCGGACTAAAAAAGAACAGAAAAGAAATGCAATAATATATTAAATGTCCATATCGTGACTTCTCACAAGTTTTCGATCATCATTTATTTCACTTCTGTTTATCACAGAGAAACCAAAATCACACATAAGGTGTATTAAAGTGTCTAGTTTCGTAATAAATACATAAAAACACAAACGTCTTTGCCACTAAATGTGTTAAAAACTGGGGTATGTAAACTTTTAATCATTGTGTTTTTGGTACTTTCTTTCCAATTGTTTTGGATGCTCCTGACATGTACTTCAACCACTCTAGATGTTTTTTACAATACATAAGGTCACACTCTTCTGCTTATTTGTGATTATAGTCCTCAAATACATAGATTTCAGGCCATTTTCATTTAATATCTAGTATTTTTGTTGGCCAGAATTATCTCGGTTTTGTGTGTCTTTGTAAACACAGCAGGTTATGAGAAACCAGGATGCTTTCACTGGGATACAATACTCCCTGTGCCATGTAAACTGAGTATCCTGTTTTCTGAGTGCTGCTGCTGTAAGGAGCATAAGTGAAGGGCCCACAGCGACAGTAGCTTGTACCTGGGCTTTTAAAACCTTGTACCTTGTAATATTAAACAATAAATTGCAGTTTCTTTACAAAATACAACACTGATGTAGTTCCACAGACTGCTCTCAGACGAGGCACTCTAGGAACAACTGCTTGTTTATGTTTTTGTATCTGTCCCTATCAAATAAACTAAACAAATTAGATGAATACTAAACTGCTATTGGGACGCAAAAAAACAACAAACTAAAGATTAAAGAAAAATGAGAAAATGTACGTGCCTAAAAGAATGGTAAATGGTCTCAACTTATATAGCGCTTTTCTACCTTCATCAGGCCCAAAGCGCTTTACAGCAAGGAACCAGTCACCCATTCACTCCCGCATTCATACACCAATGTATGCAGACACTGGAGGCAAGGAGGGTGAAGTGTCATGCCCGAGCTGGGATTCGAACCCATGACCCTAAAAGAAAGGTTAGAGGTATGGGAGCAGTGTGGCACCTTTCCCAGGCTTGTTGGAGGTTGAGCAGAGGGGTGTTGGAGGCTGATCGGATCCTTGCGGTGACGTCTTTTCTTTGGGTGAAGTACACACACGAGCCCTGGATCCCACGCGGGTTATCCTGGATAATGTGCGGCTGGTACACATCTTTCCGGTTTTCAAACGTCTGCCCCATGAATTCGATCCCTGTGTCAGGGTCGATGTTCTCCAGCCTGAAAGAAAGAAGAGGATTCATTCTACATTTACCACACACAAGATTAGCTTAAAACAGCTTAGAAAAGAGCTGTGGAACAACTCCTGCAGCAGCCACGTCACAATGTTACTTTGCCACATACGTCATCCTATTTATTTAATATTCTTATGCATGCCCCCTATAGCCTTATAGTTTAAAGTTTTATAGCTTATTTTTTATCTAGATTCTGTGTTATATGTTTTATGTTGGACGTCAGCACCGAGAAAATGTCCTAGTTTGTGAACCTGTTCTCAAACCATGGCAATAAAAACGATTCTGATTCTGATATTATATAATTAAAGATGCACCGATACAGCTACCGATATGATATACTGAGTATCTGCTGATATCCGATTTTGCCGATACCAAGAGACTTTCTTAAAACCCATAAGGGCCCCACGGTGACACAGGTGTCACACACCATCTACATACTTAGTTCCTAATAGAACATTAATCTTCAATTGAACCATTGTAGTCCCAAAGTGACATCCACGTAACATACTGGAGAAGTCATGTGACAGGAAGTGAATTCTTGCTCCCATAACATCACTTGCTAAACAGTGGCATACGTAAATGAGCCCTTATTAGCAAACTAACACATTTTACAAAGCCCTTTTTTTTTCGACTGCAAAGGTATGTTCAACGTATATGACAATGGTAATCATTAAATAACGTAATGTCCAAGATCACTTTAAACTGTTCTGAGCACATTCATCTACACAAATTGAAATAAAAAGTGTAAAAAAAAAAATTGCTGTGACATATGTGTCACAGCGGGCCTTTTTTCATAAAAGTATTCATAAAAGTATTCTACTGTGGTTCATTTGAAAGCACAAAACAATGTCAAGTGAACTTTTGTGGGCCAGTAAGGTCACAAACGACTTCAGAGGGCGTTTGCATAGCAAAGAGCAGAGTCAGAGCTCTTAAATGAGATCTCTCCCAACATCCTAGGCTTCATAGGGTCGGAACAAAGTTCAGTATAATTTTGGACACGTGTTTGTACACAAAGTAATACTTTATGCTGCAGACTATAGCTTGCTAATTCAGAACCGTAAGAGATAGAGAGTTGACCTTTCCATCAAGTAAATTATTACCTGCCTAGGCATCCGGGGGCAACATTTTGACTTTTGGGGGCCCAACCGTGCCCAGGTCCACCAAATTGCCAATGAATTTGCGGCATTAAATTGAAAACTGAAAGTGATAGAGACTTGGGAGCTTTAAAATAAGCCCTTTCCCAAGTTCTGAGGCCTCATGGGGGCAGAGTAATATTGAGTTGAAATTTGAGTTCGTACACCACACATTGTGCATATTTTATATTTTTTCTTTTGCCCATTACTCCGGAATGGAACGTGATAGATTTACTGTTTTTTGTTTTGTTTTGGAATCTACTAATTTTTATCTGCAAGCAATACATTATCTGCATAGGACTCCGTGAGGCGATCACACCTTTGTGGGTCCCCTGCATGTATAGTTTTTCACCCAAAAACCCATGTGATACGAACAACAACCATCTACTCTTTCCAAGCTTTCAAATAAGCCTAACCTGATATCCCTAGGCCTTACGGAAGCTGTGCAACAACAAATTGAATAGTTCGACAAATGCTCGTCAAAAGCAGGTAAAAGGACATCCCTCCACCATTACCTGTTATACCGTCCCTCCACCCCCTCACTTAACCTGTACCGTCCCTCAACTCATCACCTGTCATACTGTCCCTCCACCCCCTCACTTTACCTGTACCGTCCCTCCACCCATCATCTGTCATACTGTCCCTCCACCCCCTCACTTCACCTGTACCGTCCCTCAACTCATCACATGTTATAGCGTCCCTCCACCCCCTCACTTGACCTGTACCGTCCCTCCTCCATCAACTGTCATACTGTCCCTCCACCCCCTCACTTCACCTGTACCGTCCCTCAACTCATCACCTGTCATACTGTCCCTCCACCCCCTCACTTTACCTGTACCGTCCCTCCACCCCCTCACTTTACCTGTACCGTCCCTCCACCCATCATCTGTCATACTGTCCCTCCACCCCCTCACTTTACCTGTACCGTCCCTCCACCCATCACCTGTCATACTGTCCCTCCATCCCCTCACTTCACCTGTACCATCCCTCCACCCATCACCTGTTATACGGTCCCTCCAGCCCTTCACCTCACCTGTGGTACAGCTCCACATCCTCCCGGTCCAGCGGCTGCTCGTAGAAGCTGACCTCGGGGTTGAAGACCAGGGCCCTCCACAGGAACCCCTTGGTCCGGTCGTCTAGCTTCAGCGGGAACTCGGGCTTCCGGTCCCCCAGCCGTAACCACAGTGAGGGCAGTGTGATCCCATCCAGCCCCTCCAGAGCCACCTCATCCTGCAGCGCGCTCAGACCGTCCATCACCAGTGTTGGGCAAGTTTCTCTAAAATTGTAATATATTCTATATTAGTAGATGTAGCTTTAAAATGTAATATGTTTGTTTTACACACTACTGTTTCAAAAATGTGCATTAAAAAAGTTACATTACTTTGAGTTGCTTTTGCCAAATCTAAACTGAAAATAGTAATAATGTCATCGAGCAAAAGTGCAGTCAGCGATTTCCTTCCCTTTCAGCAGTCGCTCGTGTTTTGTTTTGACGGCGTTAGCTACACGCAACTGAAATAGCGTCGGTCTTGATTTGGTACTAATATAGGAAGTTTGGCATTTTTTCATTCATACATCAGAACAAACCATTTAAATGCACTTGTAATCCGAGTTACTTCAATTGTAATGACTAAATTAGTACTCACTGTTGAAGTAATATTTACTACTACTATTTATAGTTACTGAAAAAGGTAATATATTTCTGTAACTTTACTCTTTGTAATATGTTACCCCCAACACTGTCCATCACATGTTACGGCTAGTTAGCAAGAATGCTACCAAAACAACCCAAATAACCGGCTTACGGCAGCGACTGGGATCCAAATAAAATCCCGCGCACGCCACCGGCTGTTTGCATGAGCTAAGTGCGGTTGTTTGCATTCAGAAAGAAGCATATGATAATGGAATAACCTACCTAAACTGCCTGTTACTGTGATTATTTGTAGATCATTGCCGTTTACATCCCTTTCGTCCAGGCTTCCGTAGTTCTTCTTCTATTTAATTTCGAGCGGCCGAAAGCTGAACTGTGTAATACTGCCCCCTGCCGCTGAAAGGGGAATGAGGCTTCTACAGTTTCCGAAACAAGCAGGGTTTGTAAAATAAAATCAGTGAGAAATAATAAAGAGAGCTAAGTCTAGGACATCAAAAAGTAGTCGTCGCTTATAATTTCATGCAGCTAAACTGTAAACATTTAGTGTGCTTTACTAGTTTATTGTGTCAGTTGACCTAAACTGAGTATGCGATGTCAGTATTTTTTATTACGTCTGAAAACCATCTTGAGAGTCCTGATCCCTACTCTGACCCTGCTGTAGATTAATTTATCGCAATAATTTTAATTTTAAAAATGACATTACAACACTACTACTAACTGTGGAAATCAAAAAGAGCATGAGGGTTTGTGGTAGGGGTGGTCACCATGAGCTGTGGTTCATTTTGTATTGTTAAAAAAAATACAATTCTTCACTGTGTGAAGTACATAATGTATTAATTGATCGCAAAAAAATACTACGACTAATAACGGCAATGATAATAATGCGTGTATAATTTTTGGATCTGATGGTTTCCTGTGTGTCACGTGGAATTGTTTAAAACCTTTGCTGTACTATACACATCCATTATCCTGTATATATTCAAATATAATACGCTGTGAGCACTGCCCTTACCATAAATTTCTTCTACATCAGAAAGCATTGCAACACGTGCAGTAATGTTGATTCAACAGCTTTATTATGAAGTACCATTTGAAAAGAAATGTACAAGTGGAACCAGCACAGTGACATGTTGTAGAACATGGTGGACATGTGGTGCAGCTCTGTATGAAATGATAATGTACATATTTACAGCAGCGCTTCTATCAGACCAGAGAGAGCTACAATACACCAGCAAATAAACACAGTCAAAGCATGGATCAGACAGACATAGGAGAAAGGCACTGTGTTTCACATAAACTCACTTCAGAAGACACTTGTCTGAGAGTATGTCATTCAACTGTCCCTGGGCATTCAGCAAAACCAATAAAATATATCATAGGGCCATAAACGTTTATGATAAACAATCAAATAAAATAAAATAGATATTCAACTCATCAGGAAACATTCCTTAAAAAGAACATGCTTGGTGATTATTAAAATTACTTTTTTTTTTATAAACAATACAATAAAAACTATCTTTTTACTTGTTGAAGGCATAATGGGCTGTATAAAATTGTTTTCCAATTCATGATCATTGATCGAACATTCCTCTAGAAGGACGGTCTGTGTGACCAACACATTCAGGTAACCCAGCATTATGGATCGACACACTGAAGCTCTGAGAGACGCCCGGCCTTACATTCACTCTCCTCCCTCTCCATGTGCTGCCCAAAGGAATACTTGGACTTTTTAGAATAATAACACATTTGGCAGAGGCACTGTACAAAACATGTGAAACTTCTCTTTTCTCTTTTTATTAGATGACTGTACAATTTAGGAAGCCGTGTTGCTAAAAAGAAAAAAATAATCAATCTGCAGTTGAAAAGTATTGGCCTTATGGTCTTAATATTGAGCTAAAAAACATCAACAGAAAAATACAAGTGGTTATTCTTCAGGCAAGCAGTCGGGACTTGGAGGTGTAAAGTATAGCACGATTGACTTAGTGTGAGACGGTCTGTGTGGACTGCCCAGGCACGGCTAGAGGGCGCCATCATCTGCTCTTTGGCTGGGTTAAACATCTGACCATTATTCCACAAATTGGCCAGACAGGCACCTAGACACAGAGGTACATGTACATCAGAAACAACAGAGGCATAGGAGCGTGTGGTAATGATCAGATCCCAAAGATGGACAGTCTAGTTCCTTTATATAGATATGGGATTATAAGGAAAAAAAAAAAAAAAAGTTTGCTCTGTCCTCCGAATGGCAAACGAACTAGCTTAAAAACACAGAAAATACAGTCGGACAAAAAATAGGCTGCGTTAAGAAGTACCTGCCTTGTACATACAAAAAACAACGCAAAACAAGTCTCCCCAACACTCCGCCGTCTTATCAAAAAAATATGTCGCTTTGGTAAACAAGAGCACTGCTGTGGCCGTGACAACTACTCGCTAAAACCACTACTGCGTTGAGAACCTCGCTCCGGCTTCCTCTAGGGGGAGAAAAAAAAGCACTTTTCAGGACATTTCGAGCACCGTTGTGATAAGTTTGTGGTAATGTAGCAGCATTCGGGACTGGTTTCTGCGGAAGACTACTTGATCCGGTCCGGTCTTGGAAAAGTGGAGGAAAAAAAAAGAATAAAAAGAGCTCCGGAAAAAAAAAAAGAAATCCACAGTGGAGGCGCGACCGACCGGTAAGGAAAGTCCATTCACCCTGTTGGTTTCGGGAAAATCCCCCTGTCTTCAAAACTTACAGCACTGTTTTTTTGTTTTTCCATTTTGTTTCACCTGGCTCTGTCCATCTGTCAACTTTCTTTTTCCAATGCTTCTTCAAAATAGCGCTCTTCCGATATGCCCGCCGCATCTCCATCCTTTTGTTTTGTTCTTGCCTTCTTGGTTAGACCTCCCTGTTTCCCACGGTCAGCTTCAGTCCACTTTCTCCACCTTCCCGATGATCTTCTCCTCGAAGATGGGCAAGATGGCATCGTCGTCCCGCACCTCCTCGAACACGACGCCGCAGTCGAACTCGTCGCTCACTTTCTTGAAGTAAAACCTGTGCAAAAAGACATACAGTTACAGCAGAAGGCACTTCGTTTGCTTTGGGTTTCATTCATGACTCAAGTCTTTTGGAAATCAATGCCAATGCAATATTTTTGCATACTTTTTACAGTAAAACTTGTGCACATTTCTGTGGGAGGAATAAACCAGCTTTTTTAATAATAAATATTGTCAATGAAATATAACATCCCAGGAACAAGGTTATCGTGCATAAAATAATAAACTGGTATAATTTTTGGCAAACAAACTAAATTTTAACTAAAAAGAATATTTGACCACAACTTCAAAAAAAAAAAAAAAAAAGGTCAAACTGAGTTTGTTGTTGATCGTGGCCCAGCCAAGGAGAAAGAAAGCCTCTCATGGGAATCACAATTTTTCACTCTTTTTATCCGTTTTCTGGCGGACTATCAAGATACTTATCACACACAGATAAAGTCAAGCCAGAATCTGGCCCATATAGAGGTTTTTACACAGCAAATAGTTCAATAGAAGCAAAAAATGGCACTAGTTGCTAACGTTAGCATATGTAGGATGACGCTAAAGTAGTTTCCTGGTTAGCATTGTCTGCTTTTTGAAGTATTTATGGGCTGTTGGCCCACTTTACCCCTCTCCATGTCTCTGTATCTTTATTTAGTAGTAAAATATATCCATCATTTATAAGCGCACAGCTCTAGTACATGTGGCTTCTGTGCGTCTCACCTGTAGTGGCCCTTTTTGGTAAGCAGCTCCTTGAACTGGCCCAGAGTGACCACGCGGCCTTTCACCGAGGTCCTGTAGGGGATGGGCTCTCCGCAGAAGTAGTAGGCCACAATCATGTTCTCGCAGCGCTCCACACGCTTGGCCGACTTGTGCCTATGGACAGAAACCAGAACTCATCAGTTACATCTTACAATCGGTTTAATGCAAGAGGATCGCCTTGAGAACCAGACAAAAACATAAGCTATCATTTTAGGTTTTAACGGAATTGTCGAGGCAGAGATGCCCAATATGTGGTGATTAACAGTTTGAGTGAATGCCTTATGCCCTCTTAAGGTGAGACCAATGGGCAGAGGAAGCACTTCTCTTTGGTCCACCCTTGCTGAGATACCACCCCCTACAGTTTATTCCTGTGACAACTCTGAGAAGAATGTCATGGCTTTTGTTATAATTATTGTGAAAGTAATATTTCACCAAAATAAATAGAATAAAATACAAGCATTTATTTCAATACAGATACAGATTTCAAAGACAACAACTCCCCTTTTTTCAGACCCGACTGTAACTTTACTGTGAGCGCATCCCCTCACCTCAGACCTGACTGTAACTTTACTGTGAGCGGATCCCCTCACCTCAGACCTGACTGTAACTTTACTGTGAGCGGATCCCCTCTCCTCAAACCTGACTGTAACTTTACTGTGAGCGGATCCCCTCACCTCAGACATGACTGTAACTTTACTGTGAGCGGATCCCCTCTCCTCAGACCTGACTGTAACTTTACTGTAAGCGGATCCCCTCACCTCAGACCTGACTAACTTTACTGTGAGCGGATCCCCTCTCCTCAGACCTGACTGTAACTTTACTGTGAGCGGATCCCCTCTCCTCAGACCTGACTGTAACTTTACTGTGAGCGGATCCCCTCTCCTCAGACCTGACTGGAACTTTACTGTGAGCGGATCCCCTCTCCTCAGACCTGACTGGAACTTTACTGTGAGCGGATCCCCTCTCCTCAGACCTGACTGGAACTTTACTGTGAGCGGATCCCCTCTCCTCAGACCTGACTGGAAATTTACTGTGAGCGGATCCCCTCTCCTCAGACCTGACTGTAACTTTACTGTGAGCGGATCCCCTCTCCTCAGACCTGACTGTAACTTTACTGTGAGCGGATCCCCTCACCTCAGACCTGACTGTAACTTTACTGTGAGCGGATCCCCTCTCCTCAGACCTGACTGGAACTTTACTGTGAGCGGATCCCCTCTCCTCAGACCTGACTGGAACTTTACTGTGAGCGGATCCCCTCTCCTCAGACCTGACTGTAACTTTACTGTGAGCGGATCCCCTCTCCTCAGACCTGACTGTAACTTTACTGTGAGCGGATCCCCTCTCCTCAGACCTGACTGTAACTTTACTGTGAGCGGATCCCCTCTCCTCAGACCTGACTGTAACTTTACTGTGAGCGGATCCCCTCTCCTCAGACCTGACTGTAACTTTACTGTGAGCGGATCCCCTCTCCTCAGACCTGACTGTAACTTTACTGTGAGCGGATCCCCTCTCCTCAGACCTGACTGTAACTTTACTGTGAGCAGATCCCCTCTCCTCAGACCTGACTGTAACTTTACTGTGAGCGGATCCCCTCTCCTCAGACCTGACTGTAACTTTACGTCTCCAGCTGGTCTCCATGGAGATGTGACAGTACTATGAGATTTAAAAAGGTTAGGACCTCATCCAAATCCATTCTTTGATTATCCACTGCATAATGGCACTTTATCTAGCTGGTCATTGGGAGCATTGGGAGTACTGGTTATAGTATGACTCAAAATGTTACGCAATGTGCCTTTAAGGGATAAAAGTAGCTAAGTGCTGCAGCGCATGGCCCTAAGCTCAGCTTTAGCGTGTTAGTTGTTAGATCCTCACCTCTGCTTGGCCTGCTGTGCGGCCGCCCTCCTGCGCTCCTCCTCCAGCCTCCGCCGCGCCTCCTCCAGCTGGGTGAGGGGGTTGGGGGCCGGGTTGGGGGGCATGGCGGGGTCCTGGATGAAGGGGTGTGATGGCTGGACCTGGCCGCTGGAGGGCGGGATTGCGGGGGACACGGAAGAGGAGGGGTTGTTCCGGAGCTGAGCAGACACCCACGGGTGCACCGCCCCGGGACGCTCCACCGAGGTGGGCCGCGGAGATTCGCTGCTGGTCCCTGTCCGCCTGGAGCCGCTGGTGCTGCCACTGTGAGACAGGATGTGAAAATAAAAGCTTTAAATGAAAAACGCAGTAAATGGGATTCGATTAGCCTTTATTTAGCTTTGAGCTACTGTGGCACTGACATGCCTACAATGTTTTATGACATGTATGCTGGCCAATCAGAAGCGGCTGCAAACTATAGGGTGGCTTCACAGCAGAAGGTCCAGGGGTCGACTCCCACCTGGACTGGGCCTTCGTGTGTGAAGTTTGCATGTTCTCCCCGTGTCTGCGTAGGTTTCCTGTGGTTTCCCCACCACTAAAAACATGTACAATAGGCCAGGATGAATTAGAGTGCGTTTGTGTGTGCCAGTGTGGGACAACGGATGCAAACCAGCCCATGGCTACAATCCTGCGAGGCGTGGTTACATCAGGGGTTAAAGCAAAAAATGTTCATCTGACTAAAAATAAATATTCAACAGTGATATTACAGTACATCAATGCAGGGCAGCAGTGCACACACATTCTCACACCGCCTCTTCCCTAACATGCTCCTCCTATAGTCACACAACATAAGCCTGAAGACATCTGGTCCTTTTGCTGTTGTCTACTATGGATCATTTGCTCAAATGATGCGCAAAATTTTAAATAGAGGTTTTCTCTGGGTGCATTTTTAGAACTCACAATAATCTGAGTAACTTTACAAAAACTATAGGTTCAGGAAGTAAACCATTAATTTATTCTAATGTTGAAATCTACTGATGAAAATGTTCCAAATGTTATTTTTAATCTTGAATAATCTACACTCAGGCCTATCTAAACACAGTCTTCTGTTTCATGGGCAAAGAATAGAATTTAGCAACCACATTTCCAGGTTTATAATTGAAGGGAAATTACTGTGTATTATATTAGTATCAGGCAGCTGTAAAAAAAAAAAAAAAAAAAAGAGATTTTCAAGAGATTTTCAAACTTTCAGAAGCTGCAGTATCACAATACTTTCGGTGAGCTGAACCTCAGGAGATAGTTACATGGACATGTTTGTCACGTGTACCAGGACGTCTTGTTAGATCTTTGCTTCATGAGGACAACGCTCAATGGCGACCGCTTTAGAAGCGCTTTAGCGCTGCATAATCAGATTGTCGTAACAAGCAATACCTTTGGAGAAGGTTTTGTGCGTGTCACCTGAATCCCTCCCTGACCGCGGGTGCATGGCCTCTTCCTTTCGCTGCATCATCGCTGTCCCCGAGCGGGAGGCGACTCATGGCAAACACCACTTCAAAAGTTACTAAAGGAGCGCAGTCTGTAGCACCGCCACCTCCATGAAAAAACAGTGAGTCCAGTCCACTCCATGCTGACACAGGAGTACCACTGAAGTCAACGCTTTAGCTTCGAAGGCGCTGATGTTTTTAGCCGAGAGCCCAAATGCCCTCTTCTCACTGCATCAACTCACTTCTGATTGGCTGATAGCCATAGTCCAATATATTCACCACAGACTTGTCGCTGAATGCACTCTCTCAACATTATTTTTATTGATTTATTTCTGACCGTTTCTGGGGGACGGAAATTTTTCCCAAATTGGTCAAAATGACAGAAATCCATCGCAGGGACAGAGAACTCTACCCCATGGTTTACATGTATGTGTACATGTATGTTCATTAGCATGCCAAATAAACAGGTTTGTGATAAATATGAGGAGGATTTTTGCGGCTTGTGATTCAGAAAGGGCTTTTAAGCAGCTGAATATAGAGAAAGACAAATATATATGACAATAATTCAAAGTAATTAATTATTTTTTTGTCAAAGCCCTAATTCACACAATAATGAAACTACTCGACTAATTTTGCTTAGTTTATGTTAAAAATTGTGCACGATTGTTGGCTGAAACTGAAATTGTTGTGTCACTTTTGCTTTTACACATTATTCCTCTCTTATGCTCCGTCCACACCAAACTCGATTTGCGTCGTTGGACGCCTGTGCTTATTGAAGTCAGACGCTCGTCACCAAGCGTCAAGACGCTCTCGACGCGCGTCAAGAGAAGAGCGTCGTCGTGGAGCGCGTTGGGAGGAGCATCTCTGTTGCCGTTGTCAGTTATCAACATGGATGACATAGAGAGAGTGGCTTGGCTTTTATTGCTTCATAAAGCCAGACGTCGTCGTCTACGGGCTCGTCGGCGCCGTGTCTGGATTCATGAGATCGTCCGAAGGCGTTCTCAGTTTGGCGAGTTTCACCATTTGCTCCAGGAGCTGCGCTCAGACGAGAGTCGCTTTCAACGGTACTTCCGCCGCTTTTAATCCTGGGTGTTTAGATAAAGAAGCACTGATGTGTCTTTCTAAAAGTCCCAGAGCTGCTGTAGCTCCGGTTCACAAAGAAGCTAAACGTCCGTGACTTGTTGACATCTGTGGGGCTGGCGTAGAATCTGCCCCGGTGGCTCAGCTACAACGTACGTCACTATGGGGAGAAAGCTCCTGATTGGTCGACGCTCGCGAATTTCGCCAAAAAGTTCAACATTTCCCAACTCGAGCGTCAGCCGCGCTCGACGCCCTGGAGGCGCGTCAAACACTCACCAAGCGCGAAAAACCTCAAAACGCGCCACAGAGGAGGCGCGTGACGCGCTGCGGGACATCTTGACGCCCCCGGAGGCGCGTCCTCCATGTATTTTAAATGTAAACCTGACGCTTTGGAGGCCCCAAATCGAGTTTGGTGTGGACGGAGCATTAGGGACTTAAATATATTGACTGATTTTCCTTTCACATTTGTGTCATTAAAAATATGGTTTTGGGGCTCGTGAAACAGTGAAGTAAATAGTCCTGTACCCGTGTGAGCTCTTCTTGTGCCTCAGGGCGTCTCCCTCCATCATCCACTGCAGGATCTTCTGGTTCCTCTCCAGGTTCCGCTCCATGTCCTCCAGGGGGCCCGGGGCGTCCACAGTGCGCCCGCTCTCCTCCGCTTTGCCCGAGGGCTCGCTCTTCTTCCCTCCTCTCCGCGATAATGTGCTTCCCTTACTACTGTGGAGCCAGAAGAGCAGCAGGGTCAGCATGAAGGTTAGGGGGAGGGGGAGACACCGTGTTATTACAAAAATAAAACTATTACAACAAAACTTACAGCTTTTGACTAAAAATCCCTGTTTGAAAATGCTGATGCTGAACTCAGGAAACACCACTCGTTTGTAATGTTTTCTACAGGATAAGTAACAGTGAACAGACCTGTTGCCCATGCCCTCCAGAGTGCTGGCCCCGGCCCCGTCGGCGTAGTTCCTGCTGCGGCCTGCCTCTCCGTTCCACAGGAAGTTGGCCTGGGACCTAGAGCCCGCCTCTTCCTGTGCATCTCTGCCTCGGTGGTGATACACCTGTTTGTGATGCAGACCTGAAACACATTTAACCATTTAACACAATGCTTTAGGCCTTTTGATTTCATTATAGCTCAGATAAGAGGATAGTAAGACAGGCTTTGTAGTGGAAAAATCATCATTTTCAAACAAACAGGAGTGAACATTTAACAGTCCCTTGAGCAAACTGAGCTGAATCAGTTTGTCGTTGCTGCTTTTGCAAAACTCTGTAACTTTCCCCACAACTATTTCATAACACCGTAAACTTTCTCAGGACACTTCATGATAAAAGCATGAGGATTTGGCGGTGTTTTTTCCCCACAATTCTGTGCAAAGTCATGTTGAACCAGTTATTGACTCATGAGCCTCTTTACAGCAGCTATGTCAAATATTACACAATCATTCCAATAATCTTGATCATGCTTCCAGCCAGGATTCCTGCATACTTTGCCATGTCAAATTTAAGACTTTTTAAGATTATGGGCTCTTAAAGATGGCTTGCATTTGAACAGAAAACAAAAAACAAACAACTATTTCATTTGCATAAATTATAGAAATTAGAACAGAAACATTAACATTAACAAACAAGTAATATATGGAGGCATTTTACTTAACACATTTACCTTAATTTGACAATGTTCAAATCCAGGCTGAAAACAGTTCTTTTTGCCCATGCATATGACAGACTATTTTATCTGCACTCTTGCCTTTTACCGAAACAAAAATGAACAAATGTTTTTCCTCATCAGTATATGACAGTGATTGGATTCACAAACCCGCCGCATTATTTTTATGTCTCAAAGTCCTTTCTACTGAACATCATGCTCATGTTTTTGAATATAGTCACTTTCGGACGCCTTTCAGAGAATATGTGAAGATAGAGGAGATAATGACTTTGACACAGTTTTTGTTTCATGTGGATTCTTCCAGTAATCACTGAGATATTTACCACAGTTACTGCCATGGAATTTTCAGTTTCCCTCTACCTCAATGTTAAACTATAGGCTCTTTAGAATGTAGAGATGTCACGTGAGCGCTACCTATTGCGCTCTACACACAAGTGTAATACAAGTGAAATAAACTTGGCCCCATGAAGCTGCGACAATCTGTAAGAGGGGACTGATATCAAAATAGAATAGAATAATATAGGTGATAAATATGAGTGTAAATGTGACGAGTGCCGCTCTCTTTGACCTCTTTACTTTAACAATATGATGATTCAAATTCTATTGTAACCTCTGTCTTATGTTTTCTGAGTGGATCCTAGTTACCTTTGCCCCCTGCGCTGGGTGCTCCGCGGTGTGGGGGGTAGTGTGGAGGGCCCGTTCCTCCGTCGGGGGAGCGTGAGGACTTGGGGGGGCTGTGGCGTCCTCCTCCTAAGGTGCTGTTGGCGGCTCCAGGGGACTGGCAGCCCGGGGTCTTCATAACCCGCTGCACGTGCTCATCCAGGATAGACTCCGGGTCGTCCTCGTGGGAGTCGTCCATGGCCACCAGCCCTCCGTACGTGGTGGCGCCGGCGGGGGTGGTCTCAGAGTAGCGCGCCCCATACAGAGGGGGGAAAGAGGGGGGCAGGGACAGTGGTATACTGTGAGAGGACATGGAAGCGGCCATGGAGCTGTCGGCGTCATCGCCCTCTTCCTCCTGTGGGCACATTCACAAACATCAATCTGACTGGTCCCGTCTTGAGTCTTGTGTGGGATTGCGAGATACAGTGCTCAACTGGTTTAAATCATATTTGACAGATCGGTCTTTCATTGTAAATATTGATTCTTTTAGTTCTAAAAGGGCCCCCTTGTCTTGCGGTGTGCCTCAAGGCTCAATTCTAGGACCCATTCTTTTTGCATTGTATTTGCTGCCTTTGGGTTCCATATTTAAAAAAATATGGCATTCAATTTCATTGCTTTGCAGATGACATACAAATGTATCTTCCCCTCAAGGTGAACTCACCAAACATTTTGCATCAATGTCTTCAAGAAGTGAAGGACTGGATGTCCCTTAATTTTCTAAATTTGAACGAGGACAAAACAGAGATTGTTGTTTTTGGAGACCTTAATCTCTGCAAAAATGCTCTTGGCCCACTTGAGTCTCGTTCTCAGACCTGTGGCAAAGCTCTTGGTGTTTTTATTGATAGCTCTTTTAAGCTGGAAAAGCAGCTGAGCGCAGTGGTTAGAGCTGGCTTTTTTCATCTTAGGCTTCTTGGGAAGGTGAAGCGCTACTTGCCCCCTAACCAATTCGAAACGGTAGTCCTTGCCCTTGTAACCAGTCGCCTGGACTACTGTAATTCACTTTATTTTGGCCTGAGCCAATCCTTGATCCAGCGCCTCCAGATGGTACAAAATGCAGCTGCACGACTGCTCTCAGGAGCATCACGATATGATCACATCACTCCTGTGCTTGCATCCCTTCATTGGCTCCCTGTTGGATTTAGAATACATTTTAAAATCCTCTTGTTTGTTTTTAAATGTCTAAATGGTTTAGCTCCACCTTATTTGTCAGAGTTGATATCTTTGCATAGTCCTGTCCGAGCTCTGAGGTCCGCTGATCAATATCTTTTAGACCATCCCAGGTCTAAGCGGAAGAGCAGAGGGGACCGAGCCTTCGCTGTAGCCGGCCCTACATTGTGGAATTCTCTCCCTTTACATATTAGAACTGTAACATCTTTGGAGAGTTTCAAGCGCTCGCTGAAGACTCACTTTTTTGCACTGGCCTTCGGCACGAGCTGAGCTGAGCATTTTTCTCATGTTGATTTTATTATTCTATTTGTATTAAATGTTGATGTTTTATTTTATGTATCTGTACAGCACTTTGGGGCAGTGGCTGCTGTTTGTAAATGTGCTCTATAAATAAATTTGACCTTGACCTTGACCTTTGACCTTGGTACTGTGAGGAGAGGTTTACTGCAGCAGAGAGGAAAACAGAGCATATGATTCAAGCGTATAGTTTGGCCTGAATTTTGTTTCAGAAAAGCCCATTAGAATGCTATATTTGCATACTTTTTATATTAATATATATACTATATATATACTATATATATATACGAGACGAGATCATTTTCAATAATAAACAATAATATTTAGGAGTCATTGTATTCCAATGTATTGTATTGTTTGTCTTTCATCCCCCCTGATGTCTCTGGCCAGAAAACCACAACTGCAGCTTTCCCGTCCACCAAGGCGGAGGGCCATTACACACTAATGGAATCACAAAGAAGCAGCTAACAGGCTCACGGGCAAAGCTAACTGTGGACTACCACCACTTTAGCAGTGTTTACAGCCAAGTTTGAGTGAGAAAATATATTTCCATTGTGTAATTGGATGTACAATATCCCTCTCTCCCCTTGTCTTTTCTGTCAGCGTAGTATTTACTCTCACGGACAATTAATGAGTAAAAAAACCGTAACATGCTACGACACCTGCAGTGGTGCTTATGGCCTCTAGGGGCATGAGTTACTCAGTTCTGCTTTAATGCAGCTTTAATTGCAAACCAATACCTATTTATACACACAGTTTCATAACTATTGTCTAAACACTTATTAAAGCGCCATAAGCTGTCTACACCTACAAGTAGGTCTATATTTATAATCAATAATCAATAATAATAATAAAAACAGTCACGAGAGGACTTAACGCTGCGACGACGAATCCCAGGGCCCTTTCCTAATTAGTTGAGATTTCAGAATTGGACAGAATTCCTTGTACCGCAAAGTAAACAACTCCTGCTCCACATGGAATTCATTTTGCAGACGACACAGAATATGTCTCAGAGTATGCCTGTGAGAGTTCTCAATCGTCCAGATATTTCCCATCACAGCAGAGGTTTGAGAACTACGTGCCATGGCCGCGCCCACCCTGTCTAAAATCTTCTGCTCTCCCACGTGTGTGGAGGTGTCCTCACCAGTCGTACTCTCTTCAGCCTCTCCTCCAGCCGCTCCTGGGCCTCCCGGTCTCGGAGCACGGTCTCCAGCTTACTGATGAGGGCGGCGGCGAAGCGCTCGGGCTCCACGTGGATGTCCTTTGGCATGCGGTACATGCGCTGCAGCAGGAAACAGACGGACAGACGCGGAGGTCAGAGCCAGCTCATTTGGAAACACTTTTCATTCATTGGAAAAGGAAATTCAGTCATTCAAACTGAGATGTTCTTGCAGTAAAGTGAATGACCCAGAGCATTATGGTGAATAACCTGAACCGAGCACATTTTCTCCCGGTTGGCTTTACCCAAATCTAAAAGCTTCTTGAAAGAAAAAGTCAAAATAGTGACGAAAACGAGGATGAGAACACAACAAAAAAAGCAACAAAGGAGCAACAAAAAAAGAGACAAAACCACAACAGACACTTCAAAAATATGACAAACGCTGCGACAACGCAACTAAAAAGTCAGTTTTGTGGGTCTTAGCTTTCAAATGAGTCTTACTCGGGCCTATAGGCTGTACATTTTTAGATTTGGGTAAAGCTGAACTGGAGAAAATGCGTTCGGTTAAGGCGAGGGGAAGTTGATAAAATGGAAGGAAAAGAGCAGAGGATCTGCTGCCCCCTAGTGTTGATAGAATATATATCTTTTATCTTGTGGACATTTCAGTCACTCCTTGTTCTGAAAGTGCGGAGTGACATATCAATCATAACAAATGAATTTGACTCAAAGAAACGCAATCTAATTGAGTCAAATTGAATGAGTCATGAAGCACCTCATGACATCATCAGGTGCTCTGCATGTCTTGACCATGTATGACTGAAGCAGAAGACCGGTGTGTGACTCACAGGTATATGAGGTAGGGGAACACGTCCGTTTGCTTTGGCACTTTCATGCATCTCTTTCCGATGCTGCTTTCGATATCTGTATGGAGGAATCCCATCTCTACAAAGACAGAACAGAATCAATCATCAATCATCAGCTGGTTCACTTATATATGGGTTTGGTCTTTGAAATGTGAATGGGACCATTTGGGACATGGGTTTGGTAAATACTACAGGTCGACTGATGTGGGTTTTTCTAAGGCCGATGCCAACTATATATTTTTTCAATATTTTTGCCAATTTTTAAAAGTCTGGTCTATGATCCTGTGTATGAAGCTTCTAAACCAGGGGTGGGCAGTTCATTTTCATAAGGGGCCACATGAGGAGCCTGAATTGAGTTGGAGGGCCGCACCAACAATAACTCAAACTTATATCGGGATATAAGTATATCGGGAGTGTATCGCCGGGGTCCATGAACAAAAGCTCCAAAATAAAAAAAATGTTTTGATTGGGAAAATACATTGAGGACTTTTTTTCAATAAATCTATAATGATGAGCCTGGCAGGACTGTAGCCTCATAAAAACGGCTTACACTTATTGCACTTTACAAGCCTGTGTCACAAGTCTCTGCTACATTGTAGTCAATATTCATTCACTCCGCACTCCGTGGTAGTAAGCTACTATTGTAGCCACAGCTGCCCAGGGGCAGACTGTCCATATCCCACTTGCAAGTCACACAATGTGTTGTTTATATCCTTATATCTTATTATGCCAGTGCCCTTTGCTGGACACCTGTGGAATTCTTTACTTTTATTCTTATTTAATCTGCCCCCTAGTGGCTGGAGTGAGCATTCTGGTAATAATAAAAAAAAAATCATAACTCCGCACAGGAATGAGCTAGAGACTTACTTTTTTTTTTGACATGCTTATGAATTTATGCCCTACAAGTTATGGGCCGGACTGAATCATCTCGCGGGCCGGATGTGGCCCGCGGGCCGTACTTTGCCCAGGTCTGTTCTAAACTGTAAAATGTGTCAGTGTTGAACTGCACCAGCAGAGGGCGCTTTACTAGGGGCATGGGGCTGATTTATTCAGGACATTCATGTTTTACTGGGGATATCACAATTCTATATATTTGAGTCACGATTATTCAGTTTTCAAAATGAAGGAAGAAAATATAGAGAGTTTGATCAAACTTTTACAGTATTGTCTAAATGTTCATGACATGTACATTTTCCGATTTATTTAATGGTTGTTTTAATAGAAAACGTGTTAAACCTTCAGCCTACGTTATCTTTTAGTCAGGGGGGAAAAAAAAGATTTTCAAATAATCAACAAGCAAAAGAATATTAATATTAGCTCCATCTAAAGGAAGCAAATGAATATTCCCTCTGATCTGTGTCTCATGAACTCACTCATTACAAATAAGTTTCTAAACAAATGAATGGCGGATTTCACTTTAGTTTTTATCATGACATAAAGCTGCACACTGTTCTTTTGGGACTCTTCCTTTGGATAAGGCCCATCGGATCATTGAACCTGTGTTTTGGTGTGGAACACACATTTTCGTCACGTTTGACCGGTGAGTTTCACCATTTGGGTACGACTCATGAGCCGTTTACTGCAGGCGCTGAAATTCTTACCATGAACCGTCCGTGAGCTTTTATAACCGCGGTCATTGTAAAACTGGTTCATCTTGACGTCCCTAGCAGCTACTTCAGAGGGAGCTCGCTTGAAAGATACAAATCAGCAGATTCCAAAAGTCTCGGTCTCGTATGGTTCTGAAATTATCCGCAAAAATCTTTAAGATAAAATCTATGAATACAATCCGAGCCTCCGAGGTGAACAAACATGTGAGTGATTTTCACCGCGATGTTTCCCAGCTCTAGAGGTCGAGGAAGTTGTGGGAGGCTCATTTTAAGGCCTTATACCTGCTTTTTTATTGCAAACAATGAAAGGGGAAGTCACTAAATTAAAATGTTAGTTGTGATCGCAACTAATTCGTAACTTTCCTAATATATTTGTAGTATCCAAATTATTTACAGGGACAAGTTTATAGGCACATTTTTGGATGAAAATTAGCTACTGTGCTAACTCTAGCATATTTACATCGATGCTCTTTGCTGACACATTGATTAATATGTACCGTCCTAATTCAAATAAATACATTTCACAACTTGCAGATTTACTTTTCAGGGTCACTTTCACAAAATATAAGAAAAGTAGCCTGAAAAAAACATTTCAGTTTAAAATATACTAAAGGAGGACAAAATAAATGGCATTCCATTTCTAAAAGTAAAATCAGGTATAGCTCCTTTAAGGCCCTCACTCAGAGAGATATCGGCCTTCAAGCAGCATTAAGTGTAGCAATGTTGTCATTGGTCCACGTTTCCATTTCACTTTTTGGTTCATGATAGGATTTCAGCCTTCATGACTTAAAGCATTGTGAGTGAGTTCTGGACGTAAGACATTGCATATTGCAGGGGGTTAGCACGTTTTCCATTGAAAACAGTATATTTTTGTAAAATTAGGCCAGATAACGAGACAATAATTCAAATAAACAAAAGTAAAAGAATTATTTGAAATGTTTTGCACCTGAAATGATCAGAAGCATTTCCCGAGCTGCTGGTCTGGTGAGTTTGGTTTGCAGGTATGCAAAACATGCGTTACTTTAATATGCAGCTAAAGGCATCTAGGGGTCCTCTAGAGAAGCCTCGTTTTAACACAGCCAACACTTCCTTTAACAGTTTGATTGTGTTCTCACAGTACAACTAAACACATAGAATAGGAGAAGGACTGAGTACTCACATACTACTGTCGGTCAGGGACATGGTGTCTGCGTCACTGGACATGCTCTGCTGCTCGCTGTCGTTAGCGCTGGTGGCGGGGGCGCGAGCGTAGCCCAGGTTGGCGTAGTAGGGGTTCACTGGTTCTCTCCACGGCCTGCACGAAGCACCACACACACAAAGTTTATTCAGAGACAGTCCAGAGCAAAGGCTTCCGCTCATTTTCCCACTACAGTGTAAAGAGCTGCTTCCATTTCCTCAGAACTCCACAAGCGTTACTAGTTTGGGAGGACTGCTCTGAACTTTTACTCCCAATTGGAAAATCAGCTTAAGACTAAGTTAAAGAGACTAGATAAAAGTTGGTTATTTTATGCTCACTACTGCCACCTCAGGTCTTACGCATAACTGCAGTCTCTATATTAAGCTCGTGCATGACGGCACTTTGGACCTGAAGTGACAGTGCAGGATTTTAGAGGCTGTTGTGGTGAACAGGTCTCATTCTACACGTTAGGACATGGCTGGAACATGTAGGGGAAGGAAAATACTTAAGTTTTAACATTTTTTAACTCTGTATAGTCCCTTTAGGATAATGAGCATGTTACAATGTAGAGAATACAGTACATGGTGACTTGTTACCTGCACTCCCTGGTGTCGGGCCTCCTCCTGTTCACTACCGCCCTCTGGGGGGCGGTCTGCATTAACAGGCTGTGGGTCAGTCTGCTGGCCGCAGTGTCAGCACACTCTCCGTCCTCTCCGTCCTCCTCTTCCTCCCGCTCTCCTCCACACCTCCACACAGAAAGCCTCTGTTATTATACTATACTATACAGACTTTAACAATCAATACAGCTGACAGAATGTGCTCCAATCAGCCAGGTAAAGGGTTAGGGTTGGTAATGATTCACGATACCGACACACCTAAACTAAAGTATTTGTTATCTAGAAAAATAATGTTCATTTATTCCATATTATTACACCATTTCTTTTAAATTTGTTTCAAGTATTTGAGCTGAAACAACCAAGTTAATGCAGGGGTAGGCAAGTCTGCTCGGTGGAGGGACAATTTAATTAATTGTAAAAAGACCAAGGGCTGAACCTGTCAATTTTAGCACAAAGTAAAGGACCACTTCCTACAAATGCCAGCGTTGTACAATATACATGACCTACGTGGGTGCTCAGTTTGGACATTTTGAAATAACTTTCTCACATTTTTAGAGTACTTTATAGTACTCTGATTTGTGTAATATTTCTCAAAATCATCTTGAGGGCCAGAGGTTCTATGCTGGAGGGCCGGATTTGGCCTACCCCTGGTTCAACGATGCCCAGCCCTAGTTCTGTCCTGTTCCTTCTCCAGGAGGATGATGATGATGGCTACAGCCCAGCCCTGTCCTCCTTCATCACCCGATACGATGATCAAAAAGCTAATTGTGCACTTCAGACAAAGAACAAGTAGACATAAACCCAGCTTGATTCACGGGCGAAGAGGTCCAACCGGGGATTGATTATGAAAAGAGCACAATCTTTCCTCACTCTGGAGATTCCGGTTGGACTCGGATCGTAATATGCTCTCAGATCTGCATGAACACCAGCCAGTGATCAAAACTAACCCTTCTGCCATTACATTCTTAAAGACTTCGGGAGTGTAATTGGACGACTGTGTGTGAAGTGTTGAAGCACGTTTGGCCAGGTCGCTGCAAAGAATTGCCCTTCAGTTACTTGGCAGACCCAGCATTGATTATCATTTCTCTGAAAACTCGGAACAGCTACTACTTTTATAGTTTTAGATCTGTGATTCCCAAAATGGGGCCCGTGGCCCCCCGGGGGGGCTCAGAGGCGCTGTAGGGGGCTGCAGAAGCCTGTTTTTTTTTTTTTGTTTAAATGGAAATGACCACCCTTTTATGTACTGCTTTAAATCAATATTTATCCATAAAGTCACTGTTATTGTTTTATTCCATATGTAATTTCATGCTATAAAACATTAAAATAGAGTTAATAATTACTATCTGGGGCCCGGTGTGATCTTCACATCAATAAGGGGGTCTTGACTCTTTGGGGTTTGGGAATGGCTCTTCTAGATCAGTGGTTCTGAACCTTTTCAGCTCTGGGGCACCCCTACACGCCCTTCCCAGGGGAAGAGGCTGAATGCATAAAAACCTCCTATCCTGTCAAATCTCAAGGAAAACATGGTTGACACGTTTTGAAACACAGCACAGTGTGCGTTGCCACAGATCGATTGCTGACAATGGTGTGCACATTTTAAATAGCCTGGTTCTCAGATTAAATTAAATGAATAAATAATCAATCAAATTAAATTATGTTTTTTCATCCTTCCATAGGCTGATTTAAGCCAAATAAAAGCTCGTCTCCACAGCTTTGCGCTGCTTAATGCCACACCCCCTCAGATGAAATGCTTTATTACAAAGTAACTCTATAAATTCATTATTTTATTTTATGGTGAAACCAACTTAAACGAGCGCCTTACTGGGTTACAGGTAAATGAATTAAACTGAAAGATTTTTGATCATTTTGCCCCATCTCGATCCATCATATAAATCATCCAACCTAGCGAAAACCCCTGTTCTAGAAAATGGAACAATATTATAAACCATGTACTAAGACATATTCCCGGCACTTAGCCATTCTAGCGACTAATCCTGTTGGATGGCGCTCCCTAACACCATCCCCACTTAAAACCTCCGAGGACCTACCTCCACTCCTCGTTCTCCGTTAGCGTGGGCAGGTACCCCGGCACAGCGGCGGCTGGCCCCGATGACGGGCTCTGGTCACTGGGGTTAGGTTTGGGGCTCTCTCCCCCGGTGCGAGTGTATTCTAGGTAGAGGTCTGACTTGAGGAACAGAGGGTACGTGTTCTCCTCCATCATGGCCTGGATCTCCGTTTGGGCCTAGATTTCAAAAGGAATATCATGTCACATACTTAAGAACAGCCTGTGAGCGAGGCAACACAGAGGACAATTACTAAACAATATAGCTTCAAGTGTGGTCCAAAATAGGGTTGGGCGATGTCCCCTTAATTGGTCGTTGACGATGTTTACAGTGAACCATCGTGATGGACGATGATATCGTCCATTTTTCATTATAAGCATTTTTTTAAAAGACAATAGCCTATATATATGCTGCATATTACTATGTATGTTAGGAAAACGTGAGATTGCAGGATAAATGGATCTAAACTAAACACGATCTGAACAGAGTCATGGAACACGACTTTTGCAAAAGAAATGTGTTAAAACTCGTGCGTAAAGTCTGAGAGGAGAACGACTTCAGAGCGTCAACTCCTCAATACCAGTGCTCTTATCACTCTAATACAAATGTAAATCAGAGCTTATTATTTGCATTTGCACAGTTTTAACGTAATGTTTAAGAAACAGTGGGTGAACGGGACAATATTTAGAAGTTTGCGTAGTAGCTACATTTTTGAAGCCGCTCCACGCGCCGCCCGGTCCGTGAGTTCGTAACCTCTTAACTCCTGCACCGCCTTTCTCTCTCCTCTCTCTTTCCTCTCTCGGTCCTTCGTGAAAATAATCCGCGCGCTCAGCTAGCTCCAATGTGAGAGCCATTCTCGTCATTTTAAAACGGTTTAAGTTTCAATACGCAGCAAAGTAAAGCAAAACCACGCGCTGTTAAACTGAGCTGCAGAGAGAGAGAGAGAGAGAGAGAGAGAGAGAGAGAGAGAGAGAGAGAGAGAGACCCGCGCGTCAGAAATACAGCAGCGCTGCGTCTTTACCTTAATAATTACGGCCAACACATCGTGGCTTCTGGCAGGTACTGACACTAGCGCGCATATTAGTTACATCCGTTATTTAATTTACAGTGCAATCCCTGTACAGTTTGAAGGTTTACAAGGCCCACAGAAGACCAGTGCGTGTTTCTGACAGGAGGGGGCATGGCATCACGATGGTGTCTCTCCATCGTGATGTTGCTCATCCATCGCGATGATATCGTCCATCGGCACAACCCTAGTCCAAAACTTTACTAACACATTTCAAACATCCCAGCTCTCAGGGAGGAGCATCGTCACAACTTTCAGGGAGAAGAGTGGAAATGCAAATGTACCAAGAGGCCAAGAGCAAGTCCCAGGTCTGTCCCTCTAATGTCACTCATGTTTTGGAACACATGTGTCAAACACAAGGCCCGCGGGCCAGGGCAACTGTGGCTACAATAGGAACTTATTGCCATCAAGTGTGGAGTGAATGAATAATGACTATATGTAGCACTTTGAGAAACGTGTGACACAGGCTGATTAAACACAATAAAGCCGCTGTTATTGGCCACAGCCTTTTACAAAATATGCGGCCCACGACCCGCCGTGGGGGCTGAAAGTGGAGGTGAGCAGAGAGAAGAGCCACAGCACTGAGTTTCCTGATTGGCTGTTGCCACAGGGATGGCTCTCCAATCAGAAGTGAGAGTAGTAAATATCTAACATGTTTTCAGGTAAAGATTTGAGGTCAGTGGAGTGATCTAACGTGCCATGCTATAAATACAGTGGGAGGAAAATGTATGTGAACGCTTTGGAATTTGTCACATTTCTGCCTGATCATAAAATGTGCTCTGATCTTTATTCAAATCATAACAATGCGTAAACAGTGTCTGCTTAAACTAATACACCCAAACCCCAAAACATTTACATTTTATCATCTTTAATAGCCATAACATGTAAACCCAAATTATTCAACTTGGGTTAATCAGTCCAGTCCCAGTTTCCAGTAGTGCTGTGGAGCATCCAAGTGCACTCTCGCAAACCAAAGTTGAATAGCTTGAGAGGAGCAAACTAAGACCTTGAATCTTGGACAATTCCTCTTGACAAAACTGTCAGTTCAGCAAGATTCCTGGGTTCACTTACTTATTCCTCCCTGTCCTGTGAATGTTTACATGTTATGGCATCAAAAACATGATAACATGTTATTGTTTGGGTGGTATTAGTTTAAGCAGACACTGTTTATTCATTCTCATGATTTTCATGAAGATCAGACCACATTTTATGATCAACTTAGGCAGAAATGTGAGAAATTCCAAAGCATTCGCTTATACTTTCCTCCCACTGTATAAGATTTGTTAAAGAAAACTGCAACGCTGCGAGTATCTAAAAACAGCTTTTTTTTTTTCCAAAGACTATAAATCAGGGTAATGTTTTTTGGGGGGTGATCCGCCCAGTTAACTTCTCAACTTCAGTCTTGCTTTGGGCTCCTAAACACATATCTAATAAACTCGGTCTGTAAGAGCAAGAATCGAAGAGATCGTAATTAACTATCTCTAACTTTAATGGAATGAATACCAAGTATTGGTGTTTTTGCGCACGCAACTTTTGGATTGGCCCACAGAGCGTAGTCTTTCATTCTGGCATCCACAATAAGATAGTTGAATTATTCCACATCCTACAATAGTCCTAAAATCATACACTCGTAATGATTACCTGTTCGAACATGGCTGGGTCTGGGTGGGGCTTCCCCACACAGTCTCGGATGAAGCTCTTTGTGGCCGGTTTGATCTGCCGGGACACGATGCCACTGCCATCGATGATGTACTTGCGATAGATGGCCTTGGCCAGCTTGACCTTCTTCTCCTGACTAGTTTTCCTGAAGCCCGAGCAGGCGAACCAAAAGTCCAACAGGTCGGCACAGCCCTCTTGGCACAGAAAGTTCCTGAAGAGCTGGATGCCCTCCTGATCATCCAGCAGCGAGTGGAGCGACTCGGCCCACTTCAGGTAGGGGGGCGTGGGGGAGGCAGAGCCCTCGGGTTCATAGCCGAGGTCCAGGTCAGGTCGGCGGGGGGTGGCGGAGGACGACGAGGATGTGTACGTGGAGCTGTCCCCCAGCTTGGACGAGGGGGGGTGGAAGCTGAGGGTTTGGGAGAGGGCGTTGGGGCGGGTGCTGGCATACTGCGCGCCCTCTTCTCCAGGCACCGGGGGTCTAGGCGCATCCTCTGTGAAGTGGGCAGGCCCGCTGAGAGGGGCAACCACCCCCCCTCCGCCGCGGAACCCCAGTCCATGTAATTCTCTGACAACACTCATGTCTGCCAACGCACGGGACAGACGTCAGATCTGTCCAACGCAGTTCACAGACAAACGATTTGGCCTGCAATAGAAAGGACAGAACAGATTTTAACTAGCAGTGAAAGCAACACACGATGAACTATGACATCATACTACAGTCGGAAACAATACCACAATACAAATGGGGATACAAACTCATTCTGTTCTTCTGTCAGATTGAAACTATTTTGCCAATCACTATTTTTCCCACGAAGTCTTAAATAAAAATCAAGACATCAGATTCCAAAAACTAATCATGTCTTTCTCTAAAATTTCCTTCATTTATCATACAAACGCTGCCCTAGTATACTCTTATAGATCTGTAAAGGAATAATCACTTCAAAGAAACCCTAGTTCAGTCAATTCTCTAATGACAGCTTGTTTGTTGGAGCCCATGCTTTACGATTATAGAGTATTCCAGAATCTATACACTACACTTTCATGCCTCAAAATATGATCACAATGCTGAACAAAACTGGTAACAACAATAATAATAATTGATTTGATTAAGTTATTGCAATATTTCTCCAGTCAGTTTTGTTTGCATGTCATGTTAGAAGCTGACAACAAACTTTGTCTGACACGCAAAATGATACACAAACAGAAGATCGTTACAACAACAGCATTTACAAACAGCTAACCTTGTTGTTACGTCAGCTCTAATGCAGAGGAATTCCTGGTCATATTTTGAATGCTGTTTAAGTGCATTTAGAACTGTACAATAGAGCTGTAGGATCCAAGTTTCTGCATTGTAGTAAAACATAGTCTTTCTGAATCCCTGGCATGCTTCTAAATGCAATTTTATGGTCCTTATTTTTGGCCAGATCCCTTGATAAACTTTTCATGGTTTGTAATACCCCGCGGAAACCGTGCAATGCCAGTGCTTTGAAGTGAGAATCTCATTCATCTTGGCCTGCAAAGACTGTGGGGGGATGGGCACAGAAACAAACTCTAGTCCACACAAGACGGGCCTTTGCACCAACAGAACTGCTTTGGGGACTCTTCAACAGCCCCGAACAACGCCAAAACACGCACAACACCGAGCAAAACTATTGAAAGTTCACCAACTGGCCCGAGAAAGCAATATTTGAAAGCCAAAACTGAAGGCAGAATCCCTATTCTACGAGTTGCTAGCTTGGACTGTTTAGGTGCCCTCTAAATTCCAGGCATCTCGCTCGGGGCAGGGCTTTGTTTCCTTACGTCACTCACCCAGTTGTTGACCGTAGATGAGATTTTTTTTTTTTTTAGACTCAACACTAGACTTAAAAATGTATGAATAATACGTATTGCAGACCAAAAGAGTCATTAACGTCATGGGCAGGGCTAGCTTTACGTGTGTGTCGTCAGCGCAGAATACGAGGAAGAAAGTTGGTCTAATGATCTAATGTTCCTGCCATTACTTGTACTGTATAAGTAAAGCTGCACATTTGCTATACTTGGTAGTAAAATAGTGCTCCAAATAACTTACGTGAACGCTTTATTTTTATATTCAATTAATTTATTGAATACGAAATAATGCAATACATTTTTTGTACAATGCAATTCATATTGTACAACGTAATGACTGGTGTGTGAAAATGACGTTGTATTTACACGAAAAAGTACCCACGAAAACGTAACTCGTTAATTAACCCCATTTCCGAGCTTTACGTCTTAGTTAACCCTAAATTTAATCCTAACTCTAGTCTTGAAAATCACAAAAAATGAGTCCCTATCCCTGACCTCGCTAACACCACGCCTGCTCGGACGAAATGCCTCGATTTGAGCCAGCCGCTGTTAGCTAGTTAGGCTTAGCATTAGCCGTTAGCACATTAGCTCGCGTTAGCTCCGTGCAATAACGTCCCGTGTTTCTAGGGAAAGTGTGGTGCCATACCGTCTCTGAAACCACGGGCCCCGTAATCCACCGCATCGGGGACACTGGCACAAAGTGGATGCTTCCAAAAGCAGCATAAGGACGAGTTAATGCTTGTAAAAAAAGAAGAAAAATAGTCCCGACGCCTTGCCCTTAACTCCCCATGGTGGCTGGTTCGAGAGAGCAACACACAGTGGAGGAGAGGATACGTGCACGCCGCTACAGACATACAACAGGTAGACAGGACAAGCGACTAGATAATGCCACAATAACAATCATTCCTTCATCATAACCGGACTATTTCAAATAAGAGCCACGCGCCTTTAAATGGGATGTCACGAAGTTGCCACCTGAACCTTACAACAACACAAAATCGCAAATACATCTCGTTTACAACTAGTGAGTACAGTAGTAAGGAGAAAAAAAAGTACTATTATCAATGCTACTTTGCTTCTTCAAGCACCGGGTCGTGACAAGTCTTAAGCCTATGCATCTGATCACTGTATAAAGAATAACTTTGAAATAGTAACGTACTTATCCATCCCGTTAACGTGAGTTTTATTCCGATTGTGCCCCATCGCAGCCGCACGTTTCCTCTATGTAGTGTATTTCTATGATCGCGCACCGGGAGGGGACTCTTGCGCCCCCAATGGCACATGTGGGTAATACGGCACAACGCCACGATTCCTACAATTCACCTTAATCATAATTAAAGCCACACTGCGGAACAGTTAAGATTATATTGGTTGTAGCCGCTTAACCACCGCCTGAACCGAGCGCATTTTCTCCTGTTCGACTTTACCCAAACCTAAAAACTTCTCGACTGGAGAGCAACAGTGTAACGTCTCATTTGAAAGACCTCCAAAAGTGATCCTAACTTTTTTGACATGTTGTCGACGCGTTTTTGTTGTGTTTTCGTCTCTTTTTCGTCATGTTTTCGTCAAGTTTCTTGTTGCGTTTTAGTCACTTTTTTGTTCCGTTTCTGTTGCTTTTTCATTGCTTTTTGTCGCGTTTTTGCAACATTTTTGTCACATTTTGTTGCTTTCTTAGCATGTATTTTGTCCCTTTTATGTTGTATTTTCATCTTCGTTTTTGTCACTCTTCATTTTTTTTTTGCACAGCAGCAACATCTCCTCAAAGACAAGCTGGTGATTTCCCGCCCTCAGAAAAGTCACAACACAGGTCTGAGGATAAATAAAGACGGCGTCTCATCATAGAAGGGGGCGTGGCCTCGCCGAGGGGGAAAACAGAATCTTTTGGGAAACACAATTTGTCTCTTTTCAGCCATTTTCTGGCAAAATATAAACGTATCTATCACATACAAATAAAGTCAAGTCTAAATCGGGTCCATATTGATATTTTCTCACAGCAGATTGTTCAGTTGAAGCGAAAAAATGTGCATCAAAAATGCATCATGTTGGCATTCTCTGTTTATGTATTTATGGAATGTTGAACCACTTTGCTCCTCCCCATGTCTTTGTATCTTTATTTAGGAGAAAACTATATTCATAATTCAGCGTTTGTTAAAGTAGTTTTTGAATGATTAGAGAAAGGTAAATTTGTTCTCCAAATTGTTTTCCCCTTTAACTGTTTTCAAACATGATATGGGCGATTCCAGAAATGCCGTCTGTGTAAGCCTCAAATGGTTGGCTATTTTACTATTGTGATTTGTAATTTAAGACACAATACCTGATTTTCTTCAAATAATGGAACTAAATTAGTTGTTTCCTTATACGTACATTTGTGCATCTAATTATAAAACATTTGCACTAGCATTTGTGTTCAAGAGACCCTGAAAAGTGAGCCTGCAAGTTGAGCAATTTGTCCATAAACTCATTCCTGTGGAGAATTGTAATGCTACAAATAAATTAGGAAAGTTAGGATGAAAACAAAAACAAACCAAAAAAAACATTTGTAATTTACTGTTTTGTATGAAATGTTATACAGTGTAGCTTTAAAATGAGGTATGGCGTCCAGCTTTTACATTTTGATTTACTTTTCTTAGAAGTGCAGTTAGAGAGTGACCACCATGCGTCGGTAGTTAATAATTTAAAGCCCACTTAAAGGGATATAGTTTAGGTCCTCATTCAATTAGAGCTGGGCATTTTTTTTAAAATAAAAAAACTCGATTTACGATTCGATTCGATTTGTTTCCCCCACATTTAAAACAAAAAAACTGCGGACTGTATATATGTTTTGAATATATATATTTGGTGTTTTTAATTAATGTTAGTATAATTAATTAAACAACATTGCAAAGGCAAATCTAATCTCTCACTGAAAAAGATTGTTAAACATTTAGTAACAATTAGTAATAATAATTTAAAAGAAACACTTTAAAAAAATAAATAATGTGAATCGATTTGACCTACCAACTCGATATTTAAATCAAATCGATTTTTTTTCCCAGCCGTACATCCAATTACATTCTTGAAAACATTGCATTTTCTGTCGAGCTGCTCATTGTGCATGTTTTGTTGCGTTGATGTTTGATACAAAATGTTACACAGTGTGCCTTTAGATAAAAATAAAAGTATATATTTTTAATTAAGATAATGATCCCGTTCAAACAATACCAGTCTGGTGTCAGAGAACAAGTGTAGGCTCTACTGGTACAGTAAAAATGTGTACATTTTTTTTGCCCCATTTTTTTCTCTCAATTTTCTTTGTTTTCCCCTAATCTTTGCCCATTTTTTATTACTAATATTTCCCCTATTTTACCCCCATTTTTACCCCCAACTTCCCGTTTTTCACACATTTCTTGACAATGGATATGAACCTGATATTGTAAATTTGCAGATCTCCCAAACATTATTGTTCTGTTTTCTGGTTCTAGATGACAAATATTTTAGCATCGATATCAGAAAAAGTATTGTTTAGGTATCGGTATCGAAAACCAACTAGTGTTAAAGTATTGGTATTGAACCCAGGCCTAATTGGCAATAGACTAATTCTTTTAGAGGATAAAAGAGAATACACATCCTCTTGCTTGGTCACATTTGCATTCAAACAGTTTTTAGCCTTTAGCTCAGTATGTTTGTTGTATATTTATAAATTGAAAACTTGTCGTACACCTGACTGACCCTTACACCAGATTTGGGGATGGGCATCCAGGCGCTGCTCCGTGATCGACCCATGACGATTGTCTTTTCTTCACCTTCTAAATTATAAATATTGTTGCCACAGGTTGTGAAAACAAATATGATCAGCTATCATTGTGTTTGTATTTGAAAATTGCTGCATTTGGTTCATTGTTCATCTGTTCTCATTCTCCTTTGCTCTAACGCTGCATTTGCGGTTTACTAATTGCCGGCATTCAAAGCGCCATTTCAAATAGTCCGCCCTGCCCTATGGACTATTTAAATGGATTTATTAACATTGAACCGCTCCTTACTACAGACTTTAATTCAGATTCAGAACCACCTATTTGTTAATACGAGACGCCCTCTTCATGACCTATCAGGGGACGGCAACCGTTTTAATTCAACAGCAATTCCTAGAGCAAGAAATACTACTCTAGCCATAGAACAGCAGAATGAATATTGCTCTTACCTCTGGGCAGGTGCCGCTGGAGTAAAGGACCGGCTGACTCCTGTGTTCCACTGGGGGGATCGTGAAGCTCCCCGAGCTGAGAGCATCCCTGGTCCGTCCCCACTCTGCCTCGCTGCTGTCAGTCCGTCGGTCCCGCTCTGCCCGGAGGAGGCGGCGGCAGTTCCCACTGCACCAGCGGGTGAGAGTGTGAGAGTGAGGGGGGGAGGAGAATACTGGTCTACACGATAATAGTCTATAGCCCAGTTATTGCCAACCTTTTTTTGTTTTGCGGACCCCTTCCATATACCTCCTACCTCAAGGGTGTTGCAGTTTATTTCGGAAGGTTTTAAAAGTGAAAAGACAATGTTGCGTTCAAAATAAAACCTAAAATTCTCCCCAAACTACACACTTTACCTTTTTTTTTTTTTTTCAAATCAGAAAGGGTTCCCCCTGCTACATGCTGTATGTAGGTACCCCTAGTTGGGAAACACTGGTCTAGCCAATTGTAGGGCTGCATGATATTGCAGTAATTACCTAACCATTTCTAAACACATTTCCAACAATTTGTTTTCCATCAAACTGTGTCAAAATGGTTATACCATAGACTTTATGTGTAGAAACTTCAGGCTAAACGTATGCACAGAAAACAAACACAGGGCTCTGAAAACTACAAATAACAACAGAGATAGATATCCATCTAACTCACTATTTATTAAGAGTATAAGACACAAGACAAGACGTACATAAAAGCTACAATGTTAAAGAGGTATGACAATTAAAGCTGTACATGAATAATGGGGAATATATTGAAATTATTTTAATAGAGAAAAAAAAAAAACTACAATAGGACCAAAACAAGGAAACAATTCAGAAAACCTCGACTAAATCTGAACTTTTGGATGTTTTTCTAAAGTTACCTGGCTTTTTAGTCTGTGTTTAAAAAAAAAAAAAAAAAGTTATTAGAGAAGTATTTACAAACCACTTAATACTGTGTAGTTACCAAATGGATTCATGACTTTTTTTATTTTGAGTATGCTGTATGTTTGAAAGGGAAAATGATAATGTCTATTTTCCATTTTACTGTGTTACGTTGACAAACATACAGTATGTAGCATACGGCGCATGTGGACTTGAAACTGTACCTGTGGTTGCTTTGGTTCACTCCTGTGCAGGGGGGCGGGGCCTGAGGGCGGAGCCAGGCCATCACAGCGCAGGTGTGCAGGTCGTGGTCAGTCATTACCTGGCGGACGACACACAGGTGAGTCTGAGGCTAATCCAGGGGTGGAATTAGGCTATATCCACATGAAGACAAAACACTGATGTTTTCAGAAACTTTCTTTGTAAGCTCAAAGCCAGCTCAGTAAAAATGTGTGCTTCCACATGGGTCGACTCAGGTCTGTAAAAACAGCGCAATTCATCTTCCATGCCTGTGTGAGGCGCTGTGACGCTAACACAGATAATAGAACAAGATGTAGAGGGCGCATGCGTAGTACACTTTTGTGGAATGTTAACTGCGAAAATAAAACTGATTCAAGAATTTCGATCTACAGAAGAGACGAGGAGGAGAGTTTATTCTTTAGACATTACGGGACTAAAGCAGATAAACCTGTCAGTGACTTTTGCTGTCAGTCCAAAAACACAGACTGACTCGTGTTTTTCTACTTGTCACCTGTGGCTTGTGGACTGCAGTGGAGCAAAGAGGAGCGGAGTCAAACCATCATAGATCCATGAGGAAAACTCATTCTAAGGTCAGTCGATTATGGATCACAGACACCACTCAGGAGCTGTGATGTCATTGTTTTAGTAAAGGTTGCGGAGACGTTGTAACAATGGCGCCATGTAAACGGCGTTTTGAGATCTTTCCACTCTGGGACCTGGTTAGGAAAATGTTCGTTTACAGACCCCCAAAACGCCAGGCATATAAACAAGCCTTCATTGTCTATGGAAAAAATAATTTAATAATTAACGTAAGACAAGGATTACTAATGAAAATCCAGATGTTTAAAGCAGGTTCAAATCAGATCAATCCCATTACTGTGAATGGGCCTAAAGTTCAGTTGGTGACATCATCGATGACATCATCAATTAACACATAGGTGGATACATAAAAGTGGGCGTGGCCTAGCCGAGGGGGAAGAAAACCTCTCATAGGAATCACAATTTTTCGCTTTTTAGCCGTTTTCTGATGGACTCTAAACATATTTATCACACACAAATAAAGTCTAAATCAGGTCCACATCGATGTTTTTTTCAGAAAATTGTTCAGTAGAAGTGAAAAAAGCGCTCATAGCTAACGTTAGCATATGTAGCACAAAGCTAGCGTTAGATTCCTGGTTGCATTGTCCGTTTTTTGGGCTGTTGACCCACTTTGCTCCTGTCCATGTCTCTGTGTCTTTATTTAGTAGAAACATATTGATGTTCTAAGCAGCAAGAGGCAAATCAAACAGGGGGAAAACTGAACTTTCTCCCAGTTCTCCACCGTTATTTTAACAAAGGCTGAATTTTGAATATATTTTTCTACTAAATAAAGACACTGAGACACAGAGAAGAGCAAAGTGGTTCAGCTCATAAATGCACATGCTACGTATTCTATTGCTAGCTCCATGCTATATATGCTAACGTTAGCAACGAATGCTGTTTTTTTACTTTTACTGAACAATTTGCTGAAAAACATCCATATGATTTTGACTTGACTTTATTTGTGTGTGACTAATGTGTATGGTCCGCCAGAAAACGGCTAAAAAGAGTGAAACTTTGTGTGATTCTTATCCCTTAATTTAGCGTCTCATTTAATCATGCACAATCCTCTTCTCCCATTGTATTCTATTTGTCTATTGTATTGTGTTCTATCTATAAATACATGTCCATCACTCTATGTCAAGATTTAGTCCAATAATTCTCTTCCATTTTAGTCTAGTTTTAATCGACTAAGATTAATTTAGTCAACTTTGCCTTGAATATTAATTATAATCATGTTTAATCAAGGTCCTCTACTTCATAGAGCTTTTCCCAGCTGTTCCCCGGGCAGTGAGTTTAAATGATATGAGGCTCTTTCAAACTGGCATTGAAAGTTTGGAAGATTTTTGTCTCTTCTTTTCATTTTTTTTTAGTCAGAACGAAAATATCTGGACATTCTCATAGTTTTAGTTTTTACTTATTATTTTAGTTTTAGAGAAAAACAACCATTTGAGGACTACGGTGCTGAACTCCTGGACAATTAAGAGCCATAAAACTGAAATCCTCTTCTGGCAGAGCCAGTTGGTCTACAGTTAGAGGAGATTGTGAAGTGCCCTTCAGATGGACCACCTTTGGCCAGACTGTTCTTTCAGTCAGGGGCTGTAACATCTGGAACAGCATCCGTCTCACTATTAGAGAGTGCCCTATGTTTAACACATTCAGGACTCAGTTAAAAGACTGGTTAAAATCAAATCAACAATGTGCTCATTATACCGATCTCACTGAGTTAGGATCCATTAAACAGGTGTTGCTTTGTAAATAACTTTACATATTTATCCTAATAATGTCCCCTGCCCTTGCACCAAAATCTATTTCTAAGAAGGAAGAAGGAACATCTAGATGTTATCAATGCATGAATAGTATGAACAAATGCTATGTTATGTAAGAATGCAGCCTCAACTTTTAAAATGTTCTATATGTTTTATAAGTTGTTGGCATTATTAACCTTGCCCAGGGACAACAGCTGAAAACTAGCTTTGCAGCTAATACTGACACTTTTACAGAAATCTGTACTGTCAGTAGTAACGGTGTTGATTTGCAGAGTTGCTCGCAGAGACATAATGTAAATGTTTTCTCTGCTCAGCACACACACACACACACACGCACGCACGCACTCACACACACACATAGATAAGCGGTGCAACAGGCTGTGGCGGTGGTGCGGCACTCCCCTGAGACCGCAGGCCGTCTCCGGCAGAGCGGAGAGCAGATGAGGCTGACCTTTGCACCACAGTGTGAGGAGGGCTGGAGCCACGAGGGGGCATGAATGTGTAATGAAGCGCTGCTAAGTGCCACATGTACAGTGTGTGTCTGTGTATATGTGTGAGGGGGGGTCTCAGCTCCACAAAGGTCAGCACCTGTGGGAGACCTGCCCCACCGACTGCTCTTCCTGTCTGTGCTGCTCCCATTGTCTTAGCACAGAAAGAACACTGTATAAAAAGACATTTCTCAGGGTTTTAATAAAAACTCCCCAAAAGAGCCGTTTTATGCGTTAAAACTTGTTTTGGAGACAGTTGAAACTCCTTGTCAAGGCTTATTTGGTGCAAAGAGACTTAAGGTGCCTTTACACCTAACGTGGATCGCACGGCAGATGCGGGTTATGAGCGGGTTATGAGTGTGCATGGCAGCAGGTGTGTTGCCGGCTCAGCTTATAAACAGCTTATAAACATACGAAGCAGCGGCTTGGGCCACTAAGGGGCCCCCGAGAGCCCCTACATTTTGATTAGCAATAATGCAGAATGATGTATACTTTAGTACAGAATTTAACTGAGTATGTCAAATCATGACATTTTTGTCAATTAAGTGTCAGACCTGATACTTGTCTGTAAACATTTACTTTGAAAACAGCAACTGACAAAGTAATTTCAATGTAGATCAGTAAAGTACTTATTTATGTATTATTTCCTCTCCTTGGTATGATCTCCAAACCCTTTGCAGTTTATTATAGTTGTCGAGAGCCTACAGAGTTTACAGGAGTTTTTTCTTTGACACTATGCATCACACTGCACACTGACTCCCCCTGGTGGGCTGCTGGACACCCCCCTCACATGCACCAATTTAGCCTGATAAACCACACCCACCTTCTTTCGTGCAGAAAGAAGGTGGGTCTGGCCACGCACGGTAGACAAGTTGTTGATTGGCGGCTAAGGCCTAGCCGAACCAATCACGACCGTCACAGAGAAATGAGAAGGTTACGTCACTCGCTGCACCTCTATGTTTTTAGTTCAATTAACGTTAACATCAGCCAAAACTAATCATTGGATGAAGTAGTGAAGGATTTTGCCTCGCGTTCTCCGCGTGAGTTTATATTCACTTCATATTTTTTTAATTGGACACAGCTGTCGTCCCGTCCACTAATTGCAAATTGGTTTATTTCACTGACAATCTGTGCGCGTTAGGCCCGCCCCTTCAAACTGCTCCAATTGCTCCGTGACCAGACTAATTCCCTGCATGGAATGGACAGGGAAGAGTATGGCAGAGCCAGGCAAACACCAATTCCCTCTCCTAGGGGCCACCTCGGTCACCTGTGACGTGCTCTGACTGAACTCTGTTGCTAAATGAAATATATTTTTTACATTTGTGGCATTAAGAATCTAGTATTTAGGCATTAAAATTACATTAAAATCATTACATTATACTTATATATAATGATAATAAGTAATGTACCATTGGGATGAAGGTTTACAGGTTAAGCTTTTAATAGACAGATTCCACCACAAAAGGCAGAAATAAGATTGTGGAAAGGGATGTTCCATCAATGAAAACTCGTAAACGTCTCATTGTTTTTAGCTCGGGATTTTTTATTTATCTTTAACTAGGTCAAATGTACTTATTCATAGAACATTTTACTTATTTATAGAATACCTTTGCAGCCTTTGCAGTGTTGAAAGCTAATACTACTTTGAAAATGGTAATATATATTTTTATGAACTGTTTGTGTTTCCCAGTGGGACCCCCTCAGTCCCTTTGCCGTGGGGCCCCAGTCCCTCTTTAGTCTGTTTCAGCTCTGCCCCTGCTCCAGTTGCATCTGTAAGCTAGGGACACAGGCTCCACTTACTGAGATCTACTGGAACTTACTGAGCCCTACTTGTACCTACTGAGCCCTACTGGAACCTACTGAGCCCTATTCAAACTTACTCTACTGGAACCTACTGAGACCTATTCGAACCTACTGGAATGAGACCTATTGAGACCTACTCAAATCTACTCGGACCTTTTGAGACCTACTGGAACCTTCTGAGACCTACTCAAACAGACTCCAGATGACACTAAAACTAAAACCTTTGTCAGGACTTTCTGTTTTTGTTGCTTTTATTACGGGCAGATTGAGAGGAAATAGTGTGTGGAAAAGTCCATTGTTAAATAAAAAGCTGCAGAAGGGATTTTGAGGAGGCGTGTTGAACCTACTGAAACCTACTGAGCCCTACTCAAACCTACTAAGACCTACTCGAACCTACTGAGACCTACTGGAACATCTTACTGAGACCAACTGGAACCTACTGAGCCCTACTCGAACCTAATGAGCCCTACTCGAACCTACTGAGACCTACTGGAACATCCTACCCAGACCAACTGGACCTATCAAAACCTGTTGAAACCTATAACCTACTGGGACCTATTTAGACCTACTGAAACCTATAACCTACTGAAAACTACTGAAACCTACTGGAATCTACTAAAACCTAGTGAGACCTACTAAAACCTACTGAGACCTACTAAAATCTCCTGAAACCTATAACCTACTGAAACCTACTGAGACCTACTGGGACCTCATGAAACCTATAACCTACTGGAACCTACTGAGACCTACTGGGACCTCATGAAACCTATAACCTACTGAGACCTACTGGGACCTCATGAAACCTATAACCTACTGAAACCTACTGAGACCTACTGAAAACCTATAACCTACTAAAACCTACTGAAACCTATAACCTACTGGAACCTACTGAGACCTACTGGAACCTGCTAAAACCTACTGAGACCTATTGAGGCCTACTCGAACCCACTGGAACCTTCTGAGACCTACTGAGACCTATTGAGGCCTACTCGAACCCACTGGAACCTTCTGAGACCTACTGAGACCTATTGAGGCCTACTCGAACCCACTGGAACGTACTGAGACCTACTGGTACCTACACAAACACCGGGAAAATACTGCGACTGGTAGGCTTTGGACAAGGCACTATTGTTGCGAACACATCCAGGGGAAGAAGACAGAAATACGAACGACTAAACTTTAAATCAATGCATTTCAGAACACGTTTGTAGAGCCCTAAACTACACGGTTTTGCAGCTTTTAGACAATAAGACCGGCTGGGGAGGAGAGAATTAGTTGTACAGGAGATTACACAAGACGTAATTAAACACAGTCTTTGTGATTTGCTCATTTTGACCATAAAAACGGATTGCTATTCATTTTATCGTGCCTCTGTTGGCTATTGGTTGCCAGCAGGGGGCGTCAGACAGGGACGTGCTGATGAGTATATCTGCTCCTGAGAGGGAGGGGAAGGAGGGCTCCTCCGTGTCGGGGCCTTTGTTCCGGCTGCCAGAGCCCATTTAGCCGTCCTCACACGCGCCTGTCAGGAGCGGCTTATCTCCTGGCAGGGCCCCCTGCGTTTTACAGGCACACACTGAAATCTTCATTATGGGCCCGTTCGCCGCCCTGTCACGGCATTAACCCAGGACAACCCCCAGGACTCAGCTGGGAACCCAACGAGACCACAGCCAAACACAGCCAGCAACGGGCGCTCCGGTCGATGGATGGTCAATAAGACACCTGCTACAACTATTGTAACTTTCTCCCTCTAACCGTCCAATGAGGCGACAGGGACCTATGGCTGTGGGACTTGATCGCAAACGGTACATCACGAACAAGGATCAATGCAACCATATTACTCCCAAAATGCTAACGGTGTTCTCCAATGCAGTGCAGTCGACCCGCCAGCCATGACCCACAGAACCATTCAACAATGTCCAATTCAGAATTTCACCCACAAATTATGGTCAAATAAGCATTAGAAAAAAGCTGAAATAGTCATTGCCAGCCAGCCACCACATGTAAGTCGTGTTTTATTCACACGGATCTTAAGCTTTCAAATGAGGAATTGCACTGGCACATAGGCTGTAAACAAAAACAAAAAAGCCTTGAAAACTGCAACTACAATGTGATATAAAATGCTGCAAAAACGTGACATAAATTTGTTTGTATCAGTTTTGTAGGTCTTAGCCTTCAAATGAGGCATTAGACTGGCCTATGGGCTGTAAGCTCTCCACTCAAGAAGCTTTGGTAGAGAATGTGCTTGGTTAAGGTGGGGGTAGAATAGACGGTTACAGTTTCCTAACCATTTTAGCAGATAAACATTGAAAGGCTCGTGACCCACTGGAAACAGCCGCTGTCCCCCCCCCCAAAAAAAAACCTAGGACGGGGCAACGGCAGGGCTTTTTCCAGTGCTTCTCAAATGGTGCAGCTTCATGACCCTTTGAATTTTGAATTGCATTTATTTTATTTAGACATTAGTCGGAAAAAAAAAAGTGTCATGTGCAAGGTTATAGCAACAATGGTAATTTCCACCCGCAGTCCCTGGACAGGTTGATGTTATACTTCAACATAAAAGTATTTTCCTCTACATCACTCACTCACTGTTTACGCTGCTTTCGAAGAGAACAATCGTTGACCAAATGCTTGGAACCTTCCTTCCGACAACCCACATATGAAAATTCATTTCAGTGCGATGATGATGATGATGATGACAAATCACAGCGCGGCCCCGTTGGGAGTCAAGTTCTGCTGGGTCAAACATTTATCACAAGGCCGCCTTTCGAAAACGTACAAAACCGCACATCGGACACTGAAAATGCACGGACCAACTGCCCATTCTTTGTCCAAATGCAGCGGACAAAGAATGGGCAACTGGTCAAATCACAAAGACTGCCATTATAGTTACTATACAAAGAATAGATAGCCTGTCTCCATTGTTTCTAAATTAACTGTGTCAGAATGAAGGCCTTAAAAGTCATTGAAAACATTGGAAGTGTTCCTTACAGGCATTATCTACAAAATACTACTTTATTCATAATTTCATCAAATAAAGTCTGTTTTTCCGTCAGACTTTGCTCAGAGATTTCCCGTTGTGTCCCATTAGACTTTTTAAAGTTTAAATACCCACATTTTCCTTCATTCCTTTGTTTACTGTAATGTTGGAAATCATTGGAGATCATCATTAAACCATTATATAAATACACCCTATCTATTATTGATATTGAAATGTGGATTTCAAAGCCTAATTCTACTTTTTGCAAACAAGTATTCCGCCATGTCAAGTACACAATAGTGCGTTACAAACAATCTTTCCACTTTTACAAACATGGACATGCTCACTACCTCCGTCTCCTCCGTCCCGGCCGTCTCCTCCCCACGTTGACGGGCCCCGGCCTGTGCCCCAGCCCGCGCTCCCGTGTCACTCTGTCTGCCATGGCGCCCCGCTGATGTGTATTGTGATGCGGCTTCTATACTGCAGCAGCCAATATGGCCTCGCACCGAGACTGGATTAGCCACAGTGGATTAGCCAGGCCGCCCTCCCGCTGCTTATTCAAATATTGTTTCACGTATTGTCATCAAGGGGGGGGGGGGGGGGGACGGCACCGCGGCCCCGATGGTTCATGTCCAAACTGCCCAATATTCCGGGAAAGAAATAAAAGATAAAACGAGGAAAACTCTCCGCGTCCGAAAAAGGCCTCATTCATATTTCAGCGATGGCGGCGAAGATGGAGAGGTGGTTTTGACGGTGTTTGGATGCAGGGGGGTGAAAAAAAAAAAAAGGTGATGGGAGAAAAAGCAACAGTCCAAATAAGCCGTGAAAAGGAAGCCTTGATCTTGGGTGTTTTTCCCCTTTCTCCTCTTGAAGCCTTGGCACATACACTCGGGAGTCAAAGCAATTGATGTGCTGCCTTTGATGGCGAAAGGCGGCCTATATTAGCGGCCGAAAGAGCAGCGGGATGAAAGGCGAAAAGAGCAAACGGCATAACCGGAAAAAAGAAAAAGAAAAGGGGAAAAATGGCGTTAATAATTGGGAGCGACGATGTCGGGCGTCGGACGTCTTGGCGCTCACTTGGCGTTTGCCGGCAGGATCGTCTCACCTAGCCGCCGCATGCACGACCGTCCCGTTGCACCGCATTCCATCTTTCGGGCTTGTCTCTTTGAGTGATTTGGCGAAATTTCCGAAGGGGAGAATGGACACCCCTGTCGCGCACCCCTCCCCAGTCCAGTCGCCCGGTTTCCCCCGCAGGTTGTTTCGGCGAGGGTTTTTTTGTTTGCTTTTCTGGTGTCCCGTGGAAAGAAGCCGTCGCCATCGCCATCTTTGTGCTCCGTTGGTGTTGTCGTTGTCTGGGATATGGTCGGCGTTTGATGGGGATAGTGATGGTTGCACCCCCTCACACACACACACACACTTCCCTGGCCTTCCTCCCCGGCTCTCGGCTGCGTGACATCATCACGCAAGCGGTATCGACGAGCTTCAAAGCCGCCCTGGGCAGGACTTTTCTCTTGGATGTGCAGGGGCTGGGAGTGTTTGAAGAGGCTGGAGATATATAACCCCCCCCCCCCACACACACACACACACACCAATATGCACAGCTCACTCTCCCCACACGCAGACGCTTTAAAGAGCCTCTGAACACATGCTCGACACCCAGCTCACACGGGCGTCTGCAGGCCCCCCGCCGAGCCGCCGTACCCCCCACCACCACCACCACCGGCGCCACACGTTTGATGTTGGGATAGATGCTTTATTCATCATCAGGCCCGTTCCCATCGGCAACCCTTTGGATTTATCTCTCTCTCTCCCTCCGTCAGGCGAAAGGTTCAAACGGATGGCAAGTTCGGGATTGGTCTCTCCCACAAACGCGTGGATTTATCAGGGAAGATCAAAAGCTCGCTCTACTCAAAGGCGATGGCTACATTAGAAATGCACGGCGGAACCAATCACAAACACTGCAGCTGAAAGAGTCATGTAACATTTGATGTAAACAACTGAATATCCTGTGTCTTCATTGGACCTTATTTCACGTAAAGGCTAACCCTGCAAACCCTTCAAACGTTCACTTCCTTTTCCAATCTTCTTTCTAATGTCAGCACACCTATGACAATTAGTTTACATGTTGTAACTGCCTCATTATAGTAACATTTAGATTTGTTTTACCAGCACTGCAATAGCCATTACAATTGCACTTCATATTTAGTCCAGAAGCATATTTTGTATATGTCCAGAAGCAACTTATTAGGTACACGGAGTCAGTAACTTAAACTTGAAGTGGTGGGCACCATAGAAAGCTGAGCCTGTTCCTAAGAATGCGCGCATTTAGTTAGCCGTTGAATCCCACACCCGTTTAAATTGAATGTTCTATCCCCCATACAAGTGAATAGGGAAACATGTTTTGTCTGTTCCATGGCTATCTTCCATCTTTATCATTGACAACTTATAGGATGATGTTTAGTGGCCACTGGATGTGTTTCTGACCCACAATAACTCAAAACTTGTCTGAATTTGAGTTAGTATTTAGCTCAGAGGACATTTTTATACGCTCATGTGTATCTAAAGTAAAATCTCCAAAGGTCTGAAGTTCATTCGTTTGTGATTTCTAACTAAGCTTTGACCTAAATGCGGTGGATCAACTGGATCGATCATAATTTGTGGTGTTTGGTGGCTAATGCTAGCGGCTAAAGAGTTCAGGATCGTGATGTCATATCACTATGCATCAGGGGATTTGCAGCAATAATAAAGTAATGGAGATTTTAAAAGGTCAAATCCTGGAGTTTTTGTTCACATTAAAGCACTTGGACACCATAGTGTGTTTGATGGATTGACCAGCAGTGGGTCAGAGCAAATTAAGTTGTTCCACGTTTTTTTTTCTCCACTTTTCACAAAAGTCTAGTCTAGCACCCACAAACATGGCCGATCTTCATGGTAACACCGGATTTTCCCGACCTCAATGGGACCATTTTTGCTGGAGAAATGGTGAGATATATTATTCTAATAAGGAGTAAAACAGTTGTTGGCCTTTTATAGTGGGAGCAAAAAGTGAGTACACGGTACACCCATAGGAATTTCTCGGATTTCTGCCTAAATTGGTCATAAAATGTGGTCTAATTTTTATTAAAATTACAGGAATGATTAAACCATGTCTGCTTGACCTAACACCACCCAAACATTTACATTTTATCATATTTTTATTGGCCATAACATGTAAACATTCACAGGAGAGCGTAGAATAAGTAAGTACACTGCCTGAATCTCGCTGAACTGCAGCAGTTTCTGCTGGGTTTTTTTTTTTTTCAACTTTGGGTCCATCAGTCAAATTGTTTTTTCATGAAGTCGTATATTTTGTATATTTTCTTTTTGGAGATTACTTTCAAAAACAGTGTTCTCGCAAAGCCTTCCTCTAGCCTGGCTATCACCAGGCAAAATATCACAAGTTATATTTAATTTGGGGATCGAAAGATGGAGTTGCTGTTGTCATGTTGACCAAGGCATTCAACTATTTCACGCTTTTCATCAGCAGAGAGATCCTTTTTCTTTCCCATATTGCTTGAAAATGATGATCTGCATAATAAAGTGGAACACCCTTTTTCCAGTAGCTTTTCCCTTAACTGGGCTTAACCTGACAACTAATCATCCCAGGTCTCTGAGATTAATGTCAGTGATTCATAGAGCCCCGAGACACGATACCATCCATGAGTTTTTTTGTTTTTTTTACCTTTTTGACACAAAAATACAATTTGCATAATAATTTGGAACGCAGTGTAAATGATTTGAGCGTACACAGGAGCATGGGGATTCCCAGGCTAGCCTTCCACCGACCATTATGACGTCATTACCAGTATATTTGAGTGACTTACAGTAATAGCCCAGATGACCTCTACAATAGTTTTGTCAAAATTCTGTCAAATGTAATGATATTTAATGCTCATTTATTACCCCAAACTACATTTTAAGGCCACACACAACTAAAAAACTATGCATTTATCATTTGTATACAAAGGGATTAAGAAAAAGTACTTGAACGCAACACATCGCGAAACATTGATTGAAAATTGCCAGAAATGTTCTACAAAACCTGCCGCAAGTGGCTTTTGGACCGTATACAGTGCCTCTCGAAAGTATTCATACACCTTGAACTTTTGCACATTTTGTCATGTTTACAACCCTAAACATAAAGATTGTATTTTGATTTTTTTACTGAACGTTCACACACAAGCAACAGACAACTGTGAAGTGAAAGCTAAATGATACATGATTCTGTTATTTTTCAAAAAATAGAAAAGTGAAAAGTGGGGCCTGCATAAGTATTCATACAGCATTTTCTGAGTGCCTTTATAACATTCCTAATGACTGCAGAATGTTCACACCTTGGCCTAACCATTAAATAGAGGCCACCTGTGTGTAATCTACTCTCAGTATAATTACAGCTGTTCTGTGAGGGCCTCAGAGCTGTGGTCGGAGTGTATTGGTCACTAAACAACATCATGAAGGCCAAGGAGCACCAGAGAGATCAGGGATAAAGCTGTGGAGAAGTTTAAAGCAGCATTTAGTTCTACAAAGATTTCCCAAGATTTAAAACATCTCCCGGCGCACTGTTCAATCCATCATTCAGAAATGGAAAGAGTATAGCACCAGTGCCAACTTACCAAGACACGGACGTTCACCTAAAATATCAGACCGAACAAGGAGAGCACTGGTAAGAAATACAACCAAGTGCCCCAAGATAACTCTGGAGGAGCTGTGAAGTACTGCCGCTGAGCTGGGGGAATCTGTACATGGGACAACTATAAGTCATATCTACACAAATCTGGCCTTCATGGACGAGTGGAACAAGAAAGCCATTATTGAAAGGAGGCCATAAGAAATCCCATTTGAAGTTTGCTAGAAGTCATATGGAGGACACAGCTCCATGTGGAAGAAGGAGCACACAAAGATAAATCTACAATGGAATGGTTTAAAAAATATATATATAAAAATAAAAATATAAATATTAGAATGTGTTAGAATGGCCCAGTCAAAGTCCTGACCTAAATCCTATTGAAAATCTGTGGAAAGATCTGAAAACTCCTTCTAATGTGACAGAGCTTGAGTTGTTTTGTAAAGAGGAATGGGCTAAAATGTTAGTCTCTAAATGTGCAAATATTGTAGAGTCAAACCCCAGAAGACTTGTGCTGTTATTGCAGTAAAAGAGGGTTCACAAAGTATTCATTCATGCTGTATGAATACTTATGCACGCCCCACTTTTCACTTTTCTATTTTTTGAAAAATAACAGAATCATGTATCATTTTGCTTTCACTTCACAGTTGTCTGATACTTGTGTGTGAACATTCAGTAAAAAAATAAAAATAAAATCTTTACGTTTAGGGTTGTAAACATGACAAAATGTGCAAAAGTTCAAGGCGTATGAATACTTTTGAGAGGCATTGTATATTCGATTGGTAATTGATAATGTCACTATTTCCAAATATTTTGCTCACCTTTTCAATCGCGACCCAAATGATTGTGGTTTAGACGTTGTTCGATCCGCATTGGTCATCCACAGAGGCCCCTCCCCTCGTCCCCCTCGTCCCCCCAGCTGTCGGGGCCATTACAATCCTGTTAGAGAGATGTCCCCATCCACATGTCACACTCTGGAGACGCCTCGCTGCCAAGTCCACAGCTGGGACACTGATCCCGGCCAATCAGAGGCCACCAAACCTGAGCACTATCTACGTCGCTGTTCACTTGATACATTGAGAAAATAACAAAAAATCTGCACAACTGAATGCTCACCAGCTTTTTTATTTATTTATTTTCGGGCTACCTTCGTTTCGGGGAAGTAGCCCTTCTACAGACAAGAAGATAGAGTGAACCTATTTTTCTACCAACAATTCCCCTCTCCTGCCTCACTGAGGGCACTCTGACCTCTTGTACAGCGGTCAGGGCTGGTCTGAGTGAACATGGCTCCGGATAGGCTGACCTTCTGCTGCGTTCAGGACGACTGGGAACTCAGACCTTTCCGACCTTCCCTGTAAACGCTCCATAAATCTGTTATGCCAACTCACTGGTTTCTACTTGTTACAATGATAAGCTTTGGCTTAAAGACCCTGGACCCAATGTTCTTCTCGTAGTTTAGTGAAATGTATTAAGCCGTGCTGTGTCAACCATACAACATACTACTGAAAATGTATATGATAATGGATGTTTTTTATCTTATGCAGATCTTCTTCAACAGTGTGAAGTGGAAGGATAACTTTGGGAAATCCAAAGAGAATACATTAACATGCCATTACATTGGTAATGCTTTGCAGTTTTAAACGCTTTTCAACCATAGAGTGTTGCTTCTGGAAATATCAAACTTTAATGGGAAATATGTTAAAGACACCAGTGTATAAAGTACAAACCTCTACACAGATACTATCATACTCCGGTCAGACTACACAGTATGAAACTTGTGTCGAATAGCGTCTGTTGGAAATGTGAAGTGCAGTGGGAACATTCTTACATTGTCTGTGGGAATGCTGTAGGAAGTTTTGAGTGATTCAGGCTCTTCAACCCCAGAATAGTGTTTATGAGGAGAAAGGCCCCAGATGTTTACTGTTCCCAAACATAAAAAATAAAACAACATTGTCATCAGAAGTAATGTTTGGACACCGGCGTAATACCACTATAGAAGTGATATAATCTGCATGTTAACTACAGAGTCAGATACAGCAGCATGGACAGGACTGTGGACACTTTAGGACCAGGCGCTTAAAGAATTTACATGAAGCTTCTCTGTCGCTTGAGCAGATCATCTTTGTGAGGAACGGCTCAGACTTTGTGTCTTTGATGAACTTGCTTTGGCATATTCACAGTTTAACATCCAGATGATATCAGGCGGCAGTTTGTGGAGTGAAAAGAGGAGCATCTACACGCAATGATGTGTGTCTTTCCTCTGGATTTCCTTTGTATCAACCTGAAATAAAAGCAACATAAACAGAAAGTCATGAGTCTGACAGAAGGCTTTAAAATGTACAGTTTCCCCCACCTGAGCTGTAGCTCTCTGCAGTTCATCCAGGGTCATCATAGGCTTCTTGGTAACAGCTGTGGTCAGTGCTGTCCTTGTTCGGTCAGTAAGTTTAGGAGGACGGCCGGGTCTTGGCAGGTTTGCAGTGATGCAAGACTCTTTCCATTTCTGGATGGTTTATTTCACTGTACTTTGAGAGATGTTCAAAGCTTTGGAAATCTTTGTATAACCTAACCCAGCTTTATACTTCTCAGTAACTTTATCCCCAACCTGTCTGGTGTGTTCTTGGACTTCATGATGCTTCTGCTCCCCAAAAGTCTCTTAACAGACCTCTGAGACCATCACAGAGCAGCTGTATTTGAACTCACATTAGATTGCACACAGGTAGACTCTATTTAGTCATTGGGTCAACATGTGATCATTCAGAAATCATAAGGAAACTTCTGAAGGCAATTGGTTGCACTAAAAGGTAAGGGGGCCGGCACTTATGCAACCCGCCGTATTAAATAAAATATGCTCATCTAAAATGGACCAGATTGCACTCAATTACACCTGTTCTCCCCCGTTTCTAACAAGCGCCCCTCCTTTAAATAAGCCAGACCCCCCCCCCACCCGAATTGCCCCCTCAAAGATCAATCAATCAATGGTTTTGTATAGCCCAATATCACAGCAGGAGTTGCCTCACAGGAGAGCACAAACATTAAAGCAATAAAACAGAACACTAAACAAGACAAATTCAAGTTCAGGCAAATGAAGTGTCCAGGTAATCGTCGGCAGCAGGTGGTGACGAGCCACGTGTGCATCCAAAGATACGTTTATGGAGCTGCCACTGCTCACATTGAGAGGCTGTTTTTTATCATAATAATCCTAAAAGGTTAGGGTCCAGGAGTGCGTGTCGGAGCGGTCAGTGGAGGAGGTGGATAACTTAACTGTACATGTACATTGAGACTTGCCTGAGTAATCCTGCATATTTAGTCTGTCCTCCTCATTCCAAAGCCCCTGACGCTCCGATGGCACTGGTCTGTAAATCTTATTAACATTCGTCATTCCAATTTGTCCACACTTCAACATTCATTTGCATTCCGCCTGTGCCTCATGCCCATTTCAAACTTTTCCCACTTTCATTGTCCCCACGAACACACGGCCGTTCCCCGGGTAATCCTCGGCACTGATTGGCGATTGTGTTGTGCTCGGGGGGCCAGTGGGTCTTCGGGCCGCTCACCTGTGGGGGCTGCGGGCTTGTTAATGCGCAGCAGACTGGAGAGGCCCGATAAGCGCTCTCATTACTGTGCCCATTCATAATCTCTGCACACAAATAACAACAGGCTGGTGTCTATCTGGGCAGAATGCAGCAACAATTAGCAGGAAACACGGCGACAGCGGCTAAGAGCTCACCTCTTTCTGTCCAGGAGGGTTTATTATTTTTAGGGCAGCTGTCAATCTCAGTTAGTCCAGTCAAGTTTTAATATTCGCCAAATGTTTTTTCTATTTTCCCTTTTATTCTTTCTGTTTTTTCTCCCGTGGTGTGAAGGCAGTGTATCCCCACAGAATTAGGTCATGTTCATGTTCTAAAATGTGATGTCAAAATGTTAGGTGGAGCAGAGAATTTAGAAACAGAAAATGTACAAATGGTCAACTTGATCCTTATTTGTGCGGGATTAGGTCCTTTCAAGTGACCAATGTTCTGAGACTGCTCTTGGATATCTTTATGAGAGCATCATTTAATCTTGGTTCATATGTGCAGACAGAGAAGACGCTGAACTGTGTCAGTTTTGTTTCATGTGGATAGGTCCAGGAATTACAGTGACATTAGCCATAAACCAAGTTAAAAGCATCAACATTTTCACCGTTACCACTATACAATAGACCAATAGAAGCCGCTCGCTCGCCAATTCTGAAATCCTTGCACTGGCTTTTGTTCGGTTCATTTTTTTATTTAAGACTCTTTTATTTGTTTCTAAATGCTCCACGGTCTCTCTCTGACCGGCTGCTCGCGAGGTCGGCAGATCATTTTTTGCTTGAGGTGCCCAAACATAGAAAGTGGTGAGGGGGACCGAATGCTCTCCCCTCGTACCTTAGACAGGCCGAGTCACCATTTCTATGTCGGCTTTTTAACTTGCATTCATTTATTGTCTTTTTCTACCATTTAGTAGTGTTGCTTGTATGTTTTGTGTGTTTGGCCAAACTGTTTTTAACACATTGAGTGCCAAAAACGTTTTTGTGGGTTTTATTTTTAATTACACTCTAATAAAACTTATGTGTGATTTTGGTAGCTCTGTGAGGAACAGAAGTGAAATAAACAACGATCAAAAACTTTTGAAGAGTCAGGATCTGGACATTTTATATTTAATATTGCGTTTCTTTTCTTTTTTTTTTAGTCTGAGGAGGCGTGGTGTTGTAGTGAACAGCTGTTAACCCGACACTTCTCCTCACTCTCTGGAGCGTGTTTGACAAGTAGAGCAGCTTCCAATGGATCCAAACAGTTGAGATTTTAACATTTCTCTCAATTTTTAAATGGTCAAAATTGATCCAGGGACAGCTGAGAAACATCCTGTTAAAGTCTTCAATCCGAGAACCAGCAATGTTGTCTTTGAAAATTTACTCGAAACTGAGATATTTAGGCATTTGCCTCTTCACATAACGTTAGTGTCCGACCAGAGAAGAGAGAGAGAGAGGAGAGAGGAGTTAATCAGAACAAATCATGAACATGCATTGTCCCAATCAAATAAATACATAAAGACATTTGAAACCCACACATTTCTTCTTCTGATACAGAAGATGCACCAAGAGCCTCCACACCTGCAGCACAGTGGAGGCAGCACAAGACGCGCTACAGGAAACAAAAAAGGGACAAAGGAGGAGGTATCCGGGCAAGATTCACAGCTATGCCACACAAGTCTTCTATGGAAGATGGAAACATTGCTCAAGTCTTACAGATGGAAACTAGTATCTCTGCTATACTCTGGCACATTGACAGTGCACATGTGCATCTGTTCATTAATATGCACTGTCCCTATCAAATAAAAAAAAACCTACAATTGTTCTATCTAAAGAAGGATTCGCTGTGCTCCGTCTCACCTGCTCAAAGCAACATCTGCACTGAAGCTGACAGCTGTGCAGCGCTCGTGTGTACAATGTGTTTTTTTCCGAGTACTTCAGTAATTGTAACAAAATGCCTCTGTCCCTGTTCAGACGCCATGTGGGAGTCGTTGTTAGAGAATAAACAATGGTGTTCGAGAGAGTAGCTGAAAAATAGGCAGCAGTCTGGATGTCATATGCAGGAGAAGTTTATTTACCATTGATCGGTACGGGACGCGGAGACATGAACTCGAGACATTGTGCTAGTCCTACCATTCAAATCTGTCTATGCTTCCACAGAAAAGGGATAAATACCCTCTCAGAGCGTCAGACTGATACACAAGCAAACATTCAGTAGCTAGGAGTGGACGCCTGAGCCCCATAGTCAAGACTATGACAGAGATAGTACGACTGTACAGCCTGACCCAGTGTGATAAATAGCGATTTAATGTTATCCTCTAACAGTCGTCTCTGAGTGAATTGTGTCTTAGAGAGTCCCGTCACCTTTTTATTTCTGTTTATGTCACAGAGAAGTTTGTATATTTTTCTGGCTCGTTGATCAAACATTGGCAGCATTAGCGTGAGGGATAAGACACATTGAGAGAGTTGAATAACTCAAAAACACAGTAGAAAAGCTCTCCTTATATCCAGCTGATTGGCTGACCAGCCAGTAACACGGGGCACACGTTCAGACACCACGACATAGTGTCTCTCTCCTCACTTTGCAATCTTACAGACTATCACTTTAACTTCCCTCTATCAACCTAAAATGACCATCGGTTAATCCTGCTGCTAGGTACTCCTACCCTAAATCCGTAACAAGCTTGTTTTGACGTAAAGTCCACCTCAACTCAGTGAATGTATTTACAAATTCACTGCAGGACTCTCCACTCTCCCCCCCTCTCTCTCCTGTCAACTCTGCGGTAAATATTGGTATGTGAGCGGCGCACAGACACACAGGTTTTAGGTCGGCTCTTTCCCTCCTAATTATCTCACTTCTTGCGCGTTCGTTAGCTACACCGTTAGCTCGGGGAGGCTCCGCTAACGAGCTTCGGGTCACGCCGCAGCTCACACACCGCAACGCTCCCTGAATGTGAATTATCAGCTATCCAACACACAAATACAGACTGCAATGCCACATAATGCACAGTTATTAAATTTGACAAGTGCACAGGTAAGTCTGATTATGCAAAGTATGAAATGAGTAACAGGTAATGTCCTATTGTTTATTATGCAGACATGTTGTTGGTGTGGTGGGATAAACTGGCAGGCGACTGAACCTAAAAAACTGAGCATGTTTTGGGGGTTTTCATTTTGGATTATTCTGATAAAATGCGATTATTTTCAGGACTTAACTTTTGAATGGAAAGTGGTAGTGCGGTCTTTTGTGTCGGCCCTTTTACGCCTCCGGGGAGCTGTGGAACATCTTTCTGACCTTCCCTGGAAATGCGGCGTAAATCTGAAATTCCAACTTGCGAACCAGGGACAAATAGCTGATTTGTACTTGTTACAATGACAAACTTTGGCTTAAAGACCCTGGACCCGATTTTTTTCTCGTAGTTATGTGAAATTTATGAAAGGAACAGACCACCGTTTTCCCATACTGAGATATGTTCTTACCTGAGCTTAGACGAGTTGATGCGTACCTGTCTGGTCTTTACGTGTGCACTCAGTCACGCAAAAAGACTAGAAATGTTTTTTTTTAACCTCCTCATGGACCCAAACATGTCATTTTCTAAGCGGATTAATAGGGTTAATATTTTGTAAGGCGTAATAATACCTTAAGAGCACTTCAACTTTACTGTGCGGATGTCAAAATGCTTCTATATTATTACGCCTTACAATATAGTACCCCTTTTTATCCGCTGAGAAAATCAACATGTTTAATGTGTGTTACTACTTGGATCGTGTAACTACTCACGTAACCGTACTTAAATAGGGAAAACATGGAAGAGCTTGGTCACTTCTAGCCTGGTCTTACCATACCCTCGTTCTCACAATCGTTTGTGAAAAAGGTGCCCAAGTGAGTGAAGCAAGCTAGCATAACTCTTGGGGGCAGCCTTGTGCATTCCTGGATATTTGGGAGCCAGAACGGATTGACGAGCGTCCTTTACTTTTGTATCCGCCACCATTGCCAAACTAGAACCAACAAATCCGGCACAAATGCTTGACGTCACCTACAACAACTTCCCCCGCTCGCTGAATGGTCGGTTGGAATTCAACCCAGACGTAACATGTAAGGAAAAGATGATTGACCGGAGTTTACGGATGGCTAAGGCCTGGCTAGGTCACTTCTAACTTCACCCCCGTTTGGGTCCATGTGCAGGAGAGGCTAAGTGCTAACAACGACAGGTGCGTATCAACTCGTCTAAGCTATGTGGCAGTATCGCCTGCAGGCAGGCTCTGCTACGTAAATGTTTCGTTTTTATTATTGGCTTTGTGCCATTGCGTCGCCCTATAAATAGTGCGTGGTTTAGGATACACGCCCTCTGACCTCTCACTTCCGCCCCTGGTCTCCGGGCCATCCGGTTCGAGCGCTCCGTCATGTCTGCGCAGGTAATGTCAACCTGTAAATTAAATGGTAAATGGTAAATGGTCTCAACTTATATAGCGCTTTTCCACCTACATTAGGCACTCAAAGCGCTTTACAGCAAGGATCCACTCACCCATTCATACTCTCATTCATACACCAGTGTACGCAGACACTGGGGGCAATGTGGGTGAAGTGTCTTGCCCAAGGACACAACGACAATGTGCACTTTCAGGAGGTGGGATGCTAAATTAGTCCTAATGCAGAACTTCTCCACTACTTTAGCATGTCGGTGCAGCTGGTACCTGGTGCGCTGGTTACATCGTCCAACCTTCCGATGCTTATGTGGGAGGTAAGAGTGGCAGCGAGCCTTTTAGCTTAGCACAATCTTTCAAAACATACTGTATTCCTGTCACAGCTGTGGTAGCTCGGCGTGGCGTCCACCTAAAGCTCTGTCCACTGTTGACAGCCTAGGATCCGCTCGTTTTGTTAGCAGGCAACGTTTTATTTAAGTAAGACCGATATGTAACTTTATTTAAATAGTGCCTAAAATGCGCCTTTAATATCTGTGCTGCTGCAGGCATTGAAACAGCTGCTGTCTTGTCTTGCCTTGTCCTCATCCTCGTCGAGGGTAAATGAATGGTCACTACTCCGTTGATTTGTGTAGCCCACTGAAGCAACGAAAAGCTGGAACTGGATAACAAACTGAAATTATGGACTATTAGTTCTAAGTTACATAAAGGTAACAATTGTGCGCTTTGAGATGGAAATCAACAAATATGAACAGATGTTTTAACTTATAGTAAAATAAAGAAATCTTTTGTAATCTGAACATTGCCCGCCTGTCATTTCACATTATAACGAACCTGTGTGCCTTGTGCTTTGTCAGTCTGTATTTAGTAAAATCTCCAGGTGAAACTCCTGGGGTGGCGTTGTGGCATTTTGAAGCTAAAGTAAACCCTCGCCTTGCCACATAAGGTAAGAAAATATCTCAATATGCAAAAACGGTGGCCTGTTCCTTTAAGCCGTGCTGTGTCAACCATACTACATACTACAGAAATTAAATATGATAATGAGTATTTTACAATATGTTCACAATCATCATGCAATCATCATGCAAATTGTATTTCAGTGTCATAAAGGTAAAAAAAGAAAAGAAAAAAAATAACTCATGGATGGTATTGTGTCTCGGGGCTCTTGGAATCTCTGACATCAATCTCAGACGCCTGTGATGATTAGTTTTCAGGTTAAGCCCAGTCAAGGGAAAAACTACTGAAAAAGGATGTTCCACATTATTAGGCAGACCATCATTTTCAAGCAATATGGGAAAGAAAAAGGATCTCTCTGCTGATGGAAGGCGTGAAATAGCTAGCTGAATGCCTTGGACTAGGTATGAAAACCTTCGATATTAAGATTAAGTGTAATCATCGTACTGATAAAAGATTTTTGACTGATTCAGAGCACACATGGGTTTGTGCAGATAAAGGCACAATGAGGACGGTTTCTTCCAAATACAGCAGATTTATAGAACAGCTGTTACAAAGCAGCAAACAGGTATTTGAAGCTGCTGGTGCCTCTGAAGTCTCCCCAACATCAAGGTGTAGGACCCTCCAGAGTCCAGAGGCTGCAGTTGCAAGCATAAACCTTCTATCCGGCCTCCCCTAAACTGTTTATTGAATGTTCATGAACAGAAACGACTGCTGATGAGTGCCGTGTAACCCTGGATGGTCAGATGGATGGAGTAGTGGATGGTTGGTGAATGGCCATCATGTCCCAACAAGGCTGTGACGTCAGCAAGGAGGTGGTGGAGTCATGTTTTGGCCTGGAATCATGGGGAGAGCGCTGGTCGGCCCCTTTAGGCTGCCTGAAGGTCTGAAAATGACCTCAGAATACCTCTGCATCATTGGCTGCTATAAGGGAATAAAAGGAGAGAAACTCATGATGTGGACCCCCCTCCTCCCCTGATCTCAACCCTATTGAGAACCCTTGGAGCCTCAAGCAAAGATCTATGAGGGTGGGAGGCAGTTCACATCCAAACAGCAGCTGTGGGAGGCTATTCAGACATCTTGCAAAGAAATCCTAGCAGAAACTCTCCAAAAACTAATGGATGCAGGTATTTTGAAGCTGCTATCAAATAATGCTCCTATTTTAAATGTAACTTGACCTGTTAAGATGTTTTAGATTTAAATAGCTTTTGATTTCAGTAAATATGACCTCCTAATGCTACAAATTTAACAAATGACCATTTTCAGTTCTTTACAACCTATAAAATGTATTGAAACGCTGCTGTGCATAATTTTGAGCAGTGCATTTTAAGTTGTTTATTAAAATACTGTTCTCATTGGGAATTTTGTTTTTTCAATTACATTCAAACGATCCTCTAACAGTTAAAGACTTGAAATTATGCTGACTATCATTTGAGTTGACAATTTAAAAATCTAAAAAAATCTGCATAATAATTGTGAAAATATGGTGTATCTTATGCAGATCTTGTTCAAAAGTCTAAATTGGAAGGGAAGGATAACTTGGCAAATACTTACAGATACAATACAGATGAGACATTGTGTGACCTCCAAATCCAAAGAGGGTAGTGAAAATACTATCTTAGTTAAAATACATTAACATGCAATGGGACCGCCACACAGCTTCAGTTTTATTGGCTTTTCAACCATAGTGTTGACTACATCCTACACAAACACACTTCTGATTGGCTGATAGCCAACTTAGTCCAACTTATTCACCGCAGTATGCGCCATCTCGAAATTACTTTTATTGATTTATTTCTGACAGTTTCTAGGTGACGGACATTCTTCCCAAATTGATCAAAATGAAAGAAATCTGTCGCAGTGACAGAGAACTTTAACCCTTGCCTTAACCTTACCTTAGCCCTAACCCTAAGGATCGTGAACTTTTCAAAACTAACCCTAGCCTTACCTTAGCCCCAAAGGCTGTTTTTTTCTGCAGCGACAGCTCCGTGTTTACGTGTTGGACGCACGTGGGAGCCAATCAGGGAGTTCGTGACAGCTGCATCTGCCGCTGAAGTCACCTGCGGCCAATGGCCGCTGGCTGCCCTGCTTTTTGACCACAAACGTGGGGGCCGCCATTGCTCCGCCGTTGCTGTAGTACCTCCATATCGCCGCTAGGCCCCCATTGAAAAGCATTGGACTTTAGACACGTTAAAAACTACTTTAAAGCCTGGTTTCAATTGTTTCAACACTAGACTAGGCTAGATGTTCCTCCTGAGATAACGCTGGGTTAATAACAATATATGAAACCAGGCTGGTTTTCGTAATATGAATTTTTGAAATCTCGTACTTAATGAGGCTCGGACTGTTAGCATTGGAGCAGCGCGAGCTATACGTCGCGCAAGGGCCGAGTCTACGGTGAAAATCCCGCCCGTATGTCCTTTTTAGGAACATGCTTCGTCAGAGCTGGGGAGGGGGAGTCTGTAAATCCGCCATGAATTGCCCCACGGCCGTGGTCAATCTGGTAAACGGGGAGGAGTGAGCATAAGACGTCCATTTTTTTTTACAGTCTATGCCTGCGGCACAAGGTGACTCCGCGGCAAGTGCTGCAGAACGCAAGAGCAGTGATTGGTCAATCTTTTCGCAAAACAAGGAAACACACAACAAACTCCTGCAGTCTCCCTCTTTGACGTTATTTTTCATGAATATATTGTCCCTATAATTTAGTGTCCTCTCCTGGAACCGCCACGTGAGGGGTTTGAGCGCCCGAATGATCCTGGGAGCTCTGTTGTCGGGGGCTTCGTGTCCCTGGTCAGGTCTCCCAGGGCAAACCGGTCCTCGGTGACGGGTCAGACAGAGAGTGGTTCAGAAGCCCCATATGAGAGACCAACAGGCCCGGTTAGAATCTTGAGGCCCTCCTTCTGTGGACCCACCACCTGCAGGAGGAGCCATAAGGGGCTGGTGCAATGTGATTTGGGCAGCTTTTGTATTTTCACTTTTATGTTGTTATTATTTTTTAATAGACAAAACAATGTGAAGGCAAAGGAGATGCGCGGAAGTTCGACTGATTCTGGCTTCAAGAGAACGGGGATTGGGGTGGGCGGGACAGGCCGCTCGACTATAAAATAGCCTTTACCCTAACCCTAAGGGTAGTGGAGTTTACAAAGGTGTGAGCACGAATCTAACCAATTGAAGTCGATGCAAATATGGCCTTTCCCATCCTGGGAAAAAAAATTATGACCAGGACCTCCACATCCAGCATGTTCATCTCCAAGACCATCAGAGATCAGCCATTTCAAATGCTCAGAGACAATGTGACGAGATCCTGGAGCAGCATCTGAATACTCGTGAGCTGGTGTTTAAAGTAAACCCTGCTTAAGATGAATGAAACGAGCCCCAAAGCCTGATCCTAACCCAGGTCTCGCTCAAAAGAGTTTCTCTCAAGTCACTTCCTGGTAAAATAAAGGTTGAATCAAATAAAAGATACCTCTGGAATACTAACACCCTACATTGGTCCATTTCTGTGATGCAAATACAAATGTGCACAGATTTAACAATTGTATAACATTTATTTCCGTGGTTTGAAATGGAAACAGTGAAGAAAAACATAGGAGAGCTGATGATGCTAAAGCCTACTATAAAAATATCTACAAAAACCTCTATAGAATGTGAGTTTTTCCTGACGACTGAACAGCTCTAGAAGATATGTTTCAAAACACATTTTTAATAATTTTCATTCAAAATCTTCATGAAATTTGTTAAACTTAATGAAAACATAATTTTTAATGAGATTTGGGATGAAATTTGATGACATGAAAAGTACGTGAGACAAAATAGCACAGAATTCACTCAAAAAAAGTTTTTGTAAAAACAGCCAAAATAAATATTTTTGAATGAACCAGTAAATGACGTTTTCCTCGACAAAAACATGTTACTGAAACAGAACTGTCTTTAAAAAAAAAAAAGACTACATCACAACTTTAGGCTGCGATTCCATTGGTGACCACTTGTATGCGTGTTCAGTTCATCTCGGACCCCCTCATTAAATTAACTAAAAAAACTATTGTAGACTATTCACACACTCGGAGGCACTCCTGTGTGCTCCTCTGTGCTGTGCCTGTTCTCCGTGGGGTCCTCGCCCTCCGGATGCAGTGTGCTGTTAGTGTCCTCGCTCGTCTCCTTCCTTTCTTCGGGTTTAGTGGGCTCTTCTTTGACCACCTCCTGGACATTGTACTTCCTGAAGAGCGTGTAGTCTCGCACCACGCTGAGGCAGCACACCGCTTTGATGACCTCCACGATGATGGTCAGCTCGGGGCTGGTCAGGTCCACCTTGTTCTTGGGGTTCAGTTTCCCCACTAGACCTGCATGGAAGAGGAATCTGCACTTACACACATTATTGTGGTAGTTAATGAATGTCTGTTATAATGGAGTGCTGGGTGGGGGTGCACGTAAGGTATTGAACTGTTTCGGTTCAGCATGTTTTGTTCCGTAGAAACGGTTCACAAGTGGACGAGTGACAATAAGAAGCCACAGAGAACAGACGATGATAAAAAGCATTTTCAGGCATACAGTGGTATGCATAAGTATCCCTTTGACTTTTTGCCATACTATGGACCATAAACATAAATATATTTAATCGAAATTTTAGGTGAAAGACACACACTAAGTGCCACACAATCATGAAGTTAAATGAAATTTATACATGATTCAGAATTTTTTTATGAATAAAAAACTGAAAAATGGGATGTGCATAAGTAACGGCCCCCCTTTCTATTTAGTGCAACAGATTGCCTTCAGGAGTTGAAAAAAGATTTCTGAATGATCACATGTTGACTCAATGACTAAATAGAGTCTACCTGTGTGTAATCTAATGTCAGTTCAAATACAGCTGCTCTGTGATGGTCTCAGAGGTCTGTTAAGAGACTATCGGGGAGCAGAAGCATCATGAAGTCGAAGAACACACCAGACAGGTCCGGAATAAAGTTATTGAGAAGTATTAAGCTGGGTTAGATTCTAAAAAGATTTCCAAAGCTTTAAACATCTCTCAAAGTACAGTTAAATACACCATCCAGGAATGGAAAGAGACTGGCATCATTGCAAACTTACCAAGACCCGGCCGTCCTCCTAAACTTACTGACCGAACAAGGACAGCACTGACCACAGCTGTTACCAAGAAGCCTATGATGACCCTGGATGAACTGCAGAGAGCTACAGCTCAGGTGAGGGAAACTGTACACAGGACAACTGTTAGCCATACACTGCACACATCTGGCCTTATGGCATAGTGGCTAGAACAAGTCATTTTTGAAGTCCTGTTTGCTAGAAGCCACATGAATGCTCCTGGCAAACAGCAAACAGGACTTCTTATGGTTTTCTTTTAAATGCCATTCTGTCATAACGGCCAGATTTGTGCAGTGTATGGCTAATAGTTGTTCTGTGGACAGTTTCCCCCTCTTGAGCTGTAGCTCTCTGCAGTTTCTCCATCTGTGAGATCAATAAAGTATCATCTCTCTCTTCATCCAGGGTCATCATAGGCTTCCTGGTGACAGCTGTGGTCAGTGTAATTAACTGTACACTGAGAGATGTACAAAGCTTTGGAAATCTTTTCATAACCTAACCCAGCTTTATACTTCTCCACAACAAAAAGTGCACTTTAAATATGAGTGCACATTTTAATATAAGTATAATATAAGCTAAACACCCATACAGCCGCAGGTTTCTTTTTTCCTAAAAAGTTATATAGTGCACTTTTAAGAAAAAGGGGAACCATGCACATGAAAGGAAATGTAAATCATGAATAATATGTAGTATGTTAAAAAGAAAGGTTAAAAATTGCATACGTTTCTTAATGGTGATGCATGATTATTTTCATGCCATTCATCTATTATCGCAGTATCGATCGGCGTATCGTAAGGTTATCGTTATCATGAGCCATATATCGCTTATGTTATCGTGAGGTACCAGAGGAACCACTCTTAGATTTGAATTTTCTGGTGCGTACCAGCAATGGCCTTGATGATGTCGTCCCTCTTGTTGTGGCTGCTGTTGCGGGCCTTGAAGACGATCTGGTAGGACGCGGCATTGGGGGTTTTGAACCAGGGCTCCAGGAACGTGGTCAGAAACTTCAGCATGTCTTCTTGGAACGCCTTACATGTGCCCGTCACCTGCACACGGAGCACACAGGCCCATGGACATATCAATGCAGAGACACCCCCAATCCCACTTATATGATTTATTCATTACTAAACATTTCAAGTGATCTCAGACCATGAAGGTTTGACATTTCTGGATGGGTTTGCAAGGAGTTACTTATTGGTTTATTTGGTCGGGACAGTGCATGTTAATGAACATACATAGGTCTCATGCATGTATGTTCATTAACACGACTGCACTTTTTGCTCATCTTTGAGTCAAATGTCCAAAATTCTTACCGGCAGCATTCGGAGGATGACGCGAGATTTCTTCTTCTTGGTCGTGTGGAGGTCAGACAGGATGTGGTGGACCAATTTGTCGGATTCTACAAGAGACAAGGATGTGTCAGTTCGATCTACAGGGAAATACCAATGGCACATTTACAGATATTGAAGATATGAAGAAGACGTTGTTATGGGGTGTCTGACCGAGGTTGAGCGTGCGGATGAAGATGATGTTGTTATGGGGTGTCTGACCGAGGTTGTGCGTGCGGATGAAGAAGACGTAGTTATGGGGTGTCTGACCGAGGTTGTGCGTGCGGATGAAGATGACGTAGTTATGGGGTTTCTGACCGAGGTTGTGCGTGCGGATGAATATGACGTAGTTATGGGGTGTCTGACCGAGGTTGTGCGTCCGGATGAAGAAGACGTAGTTATGGGGTGTCTGACCGAGGTTGTGCGTCCGGATGAAGATGACGTAGTAATGGGGTGTCTGACCGAGGTTGTGCGTCCGGATGAAGATGACGTAGTTATGGGGTGTCTGACCGAGGTTGTGCGTGCGGATGAAGAAGACGTAGTTATGGGGTGTCTGACCGAGGTTGTGCGTCCGGATGAAGATGACGTAGTAATGGGGTGTCTGACCGAGGTTGTGCGTGCGGATGAAGATGACGTTGTTATGGGGTGTCTGACGGAGGTTGTGCGTGCGGATGAAGATGACGTAGTTATGGAGTGTCTGACGGAGGTTGTGCGTCCGGATGAAGATGACGTAGTTATGGAGTGTCTGACGGAGGTTGTGCGTCCGGATGAAGATGACGTAGTTATGGGGTGTCTGACCGAGGTTGTGCGTCCGGATGAAGATGACGTAGTTATGGGGTGTCTGACCGAGGTTGAGCGTGCGGATGAAGATGAATTATTTAGGGGGTGTCTGACCGAGGTTGTGCGTGCGGATGAAGATGACGTAGTTATGGGGTGTCTGACCGAGGTTGTGCGTGTGGATGAAGATGACGTTGTTATGGAGTGTCTGACGGAGGTTGTGCGTCCGGATGAAGATGACGTAGTTATGGGGTGTCTGACCGAGGTTGAGCGTGCGGATGAAGATGAATTATTTAGGGGGTGTCTGACCGAGGTTGTGCGTGCGGGTGAAGATGACGTAGTTATGGGGTGTCTGACCGAGGTTGTGCGTGCGGATGAAGATGACGTTGTTGGCTCCACTCTCCATAGCCTGAAAGCGCCTCTGCTGTTTGGTCTGAGTAGAGCCTTTGAGTTGCTCCACCTCCTTCTTCAGCGCTGCGTCCACATCCTCTTCCTCCTCTTCCTCCTCCTCACTGCTACCCTCTGTGGACTGGAGCTGCACACAGGGTAACGGGCCGTTAGAAACAAACACATTTACAGAACAGCAGACTCGAGTGTGGCATTGTTCTGGTAAGCTTCTGAAATGTCACACAGTTTATTTCCATCCAGTGTTTCTATTTGTATTAGGGTGTCCATGGTTAACCGGTTAACCGTTAAAAATGGCGTAACTGAGCAAAATGCGTTTACTCGCTTAAGTGGCGTCTATCATTTGCAGTGAAATTTAGTAGACTTGTATTACATTTTTGCAACACCAGAGACCACCATAGCGCTCCCATTTGTATTGTCCATGAGTTTTCTACTAGTTCTAATAAGAAGTGAACAAAAAAAGCACAGCGTGGGAGCACTTTATAACCAAGAACGACTGATCAAAATACAAGTATTGCATTGCAGTGCTTAGACATACTTCAAGTACAACTTCGATGTTGTACCATCTCAACAGCCGACACCTGGGTATCCCTTAGGAGGTAGCTAGGTAAGCTGTAGGCACAAAACTCACCTTTCTCGTTATTGTTAAAAAGGGGTAGAGATGAATGTTGTTGTTGTTGTACGCATGAATGACTGTTTCTTTGGAAAATGTTTCAAAAATAGCGGGCTAAGTGACTGCAGGCAAAATAAATTAAAATACCCTGGACCTTGTGAATGCAAAAGTCAGTGACTTTACTGCTCCGTAATTACCACTGCGTTTTATTTCTATAAATGAATTTTGTTTCAGATGTGTTTCAGGCATTTAATAACGGTGTTAACAATGAAATACCCCTTTCGCGTCTGTCAATATAACGGAGGGGAACAGCGTGCTTGGGGGTGGGGGGTATGGTCAGCTAATGGTTAACCGCGTATTAACCGCTATGTGCCTCGGTTAACGGTTAATGAAAAACTTGAAAACATGCAGCCTTTGTTTATTTGTATTGATGATGGAAGAGTCAGACCACTCTTCATGTTTGGCTGTGCGTGTTGTCGTGTGTGTATAGGAAAAAAACGAAACACTATGACAAATCCAAATCTTTAGAAAGAAATTTCAAAATGTGTGTTTTCAGGACACTTTACTGGGATTATCTCTCTTTAAGTTTTGTAAAATAGCCCTAGCCCAGGACAGAATTGGTACAAACTAGGTCTCAACCAACTAGTACTTTCATAAAATAAAAAAGGGACAAAAAAGGCCAGGAATTCTTCTAGAAGTGGCTAGTGATGGGCAAAAAACCTAGAGCTCCGGAGTTTGTATCACTCTTCCTGAAGCAGAATGCTTCGAACTCAAAGCACTGCACCGGAGCCTGTTTCGCGAACAGCTGGTCATGTGACTAAAAGTGTCAAATGTCTGGAAAAGTGCTTCACTCTGATAGTGGTGTATCAGTCAAAGCGGCTCATTGGCTCAGAGCGTTTCAATGTGTCACCTTGACAGCTGTGAGCGGCGCTGCGATGTAAACCGATAAGTAAATGTGCTGCATTTCCCTTTTCCATTTATCCCCGCTTAAATGGTGAAGGTTTTCTGTGCCTGGCTGTGGGAAACATAAGGAGTGCTGTTTGTGGAAGAAAAAAATGATTATTAACTTCTTATTATTAACTTATGATTGATCTAATCATTCAAACATCAATATCAGATTGTTCATGCGAATAATGAAAACGCCACACGTCTGAAACTGGCACACATGGATTTGATCGTGTTTATGAGAAGTCACAATCATTAACTTTGTCCACAAGAGGTCAATGTTCAAACAGAATGAAACAGAATGAAGCAGCTCTGAAGCTCTGAACAAGACTATTTGGCACGAAAGCCTTGTCGACATGAAAGTGTCAGAAAGCTTCACTCATCACTAGAATTTGTGCTATCTTTTTTCCCCCACTTTCTAAACCATGTATATTATATATTTTCTTTAAACATGTATTTGATCTCTGGTGTGTGTGGCTTCACAGAAAGAATGTTCTCCCTGTGTCTGTGTAGGTTTCCTCCGGGTACTGCGGTTTCCCCCACCACTAAAAACGTGTACAATAGGCCAAGATGAGTGAGAGTGTGTTTGAGAGAGAGACAGTGATTGGGGATGGGACTACTGAACACTTCCACAGACTGGCATAATAAAAGCATGACTGTCGAGACAGAACTACTGAATACTTCCACAGACTGGCATAATAAAAGCATGACTGTAGAGACAGAACTACTGAATACTTCCACAGACTGGCATAATAAAAGCATGACTGTAGAGACAGAACTACTGAACACTTCCACAGACTGGCATAATAAAAGCATGACTGTAGAGACAGAACTACTGAACACTTCCACAGACTGGCATAATAAAAGCATGACTGTAGAGACAGAACTACTGAACACTTCCACAGACTGGCATAATAAAAGCATGACTGTAGAGACAGAACTACTGAACACTTCCACAGACTGGCATAATAAAAGCATGACTGTAGAGACAGAACTACTGAATACTTCCACAGACTGGCATAATAAAAGCATGACTGTAGAGACAGAACTACTGAATACTTCCACAGACTGGCATAATAAAAGCATGACTGTAGATACAGAACTACTGAATACTTCCACAGACTGGCATAATAAAACCATGACTGTAGAGACGGAACTACTGAATACTTCCACAGACTGGCATAATAAAAGCGTGACTGTAGAGACAGAACTACTGAATACTTCCACAGACTGGCATAATAAAAGCATGACTGTAGAGACAGAACTACTGAATACTTCCACAGACTGGCATAATAAAAGCGTGACTGTAGAGACAGAACTACTGAATACTTCCACAGACTGGCATAATAAAAGCATGACTGTAGAGACAGAACTACTGAACACTTCCACAGACTGGCATAATAAAAGCATGACTGTAGAGACAGAACTACTGAACACTTCCACAGACTGGCATAATAAAAGCATGACTGTAGAGACAGAACTACTGAACACTTCCACAGACTGGCATAATAAAAGCATGACTGTAGAGACAGAACTACTGAACACTTCCACAGACTGGCATAATAAAAGCATGACTGTAGAGACAGAACTACTGAATACTTCCACAGACTGGCATAATAAAAGCATGACTGTAGAGACAGAATTACTGAATACTTCCACAGACTGGCATAATAAAAGCATGACTGTAGATACAGAACTACTGAATACTTCCACAGACTGGCATAATAAAACCATGACTGTAGAGACGGAACTACTGAATACTTCCACAGACTGGCATAATAAAAGCGTGACTGTAGAGACAGAACTACTGAATACTTCCACAGACTGGCATAATAAAAGCATGACTGTAGAGACAGAACTACTGAATACTTCCACAGACTGGCATAATAAAAGCGTGACTGTAGAGACAGAACTACTGAATACTTCCACAGACTGGCATAATAAAAGCATGACTGTAGAGACAGAACTACTGAATACTTCCACAGACTGGCATAATAAAAGCGTGACTGTAGAGACAGAACTACTGAATACTTCCACAGACTGGCATAATAAAAGCGTGACTGTAGAGACAGAACTACTGAATACTTCCACAGACTGGCATAATAAAAGCATGACTGTAGAGACAGAACTACTGAATACTTCCACAGACTGGCATAATAAAAGCATGACTGTAGAGACAGAACTACTGAACACTTCCACAGACTGGCATAATAAAAGCATGACTGTAGAGACAGAACTACTGAACACTTCCACAGACTGGCATAATAAAAGCATGACTGTAGAGACAGAACTACTGAACACTTCCACAGACTGGCATAATAAAAGCATGACTGTAGAGACAGAACTACTGAACACTTCCACAGACTGGCATAATAAAAGCATGACTGTAGAGACAGAACTACTGAATACTTCCACAGACTGGCATAATAAAAGCATGACTGTAGAGACAGAACTACTGAATACTTCCACAGACTGGCATAATAAAAGCATGACTGTAGATACAGAACTACTGAATACTTCCACAGACTGGCATAATAAAACCATGACTGTAGAGACGGAACTACTGAATACTTCCACAGACTGGCATAATAAAAGCGTGACTGTAGAGACAGAACTACTGAATACTTCCACAGACTGGCATAATAAAAGCATGACTGTAGAGACAGAACTACTGAATACTTCCACAGACTGGCATAATAAAAGCGTGACTGTAGAGACAGAACTACTGAATACTTCCACAGACTGGCATAATAAAAGCATGACTGTAGAGACAGAACTACTGAACACTTCCACAGACTGGCATAATAAAAGCATGACTGTAGAGACAGAACTACTGAACACTTCCACAGACTGGCATAATAAAAGCATGACTGTAGAGACAGAACTACTGAACACTTCCACAGACTGGCATAATAAAAGCATGACTGTAGAGACAGAACTACTGAACACTTCCACAGACTGGCATAATAAAAGCATGACTGTAGAGACAGAACTACTGAATACTTCCACAGACTGGCATAATAAAAGCATGACTGTAGAGACAGAACTACTGAATACTTCCACAGACTGGCATAATAAAAGCATGACTGTAGATACAGAACTACTGAATACTTCCACAGACTGGCATAATAAAACCATGACTGTAGAGACGGAACTACTGAATACTTCCACAGACTGGCATAATAAAAGCGTGACTGTAGAGACAGAACTACTGAATACTTCCACAGACTGGCATAATAAAAGCATGACTGTAGAGACAGAACTACTGAATACTTCCACAGACTGGCATAATAAAAGCGTGACTGTAGAGACAGAACTACTGAATACTTCCACAGACTGGCATAATAAAAGCATGACTGTAGAGACAGAACTACTGAATACTTCCACAGACTGGCATAATAAAAGCGTGACTGTAGAGACAGAACTACTGAATACTTCCACAGACTGGCATAATAAAAGCGTGACTGTAGAGACAGAACTACTGAACACTTCCACAGACTGGCATAATAAAAGCGTGACTGTAGAGACAGAACTACTGAACACTTCCACAGACTGGCATAATAAAAGCGTGACTGTAGAGACAGAACTACTGAACACTTCCACAGACTGGCATAATAAAAGCATGACTGTAGATACAGAACTACTGAATACTTCCACAGACTGGCATAATAAAAGCATGGCTGTAGAGACAGAACTACTGAATACTTCCACAGACTGGCATAATAAAAGCATGGCTGTAGAGACAGAACTACTGAATACTTCCACAGACTGGCATAATAAAAGCATGGCTGTAGAGACAGAACTACTGAATACTTCCAGAGACTGGCATAATAAAACCATGACTGTAGAGACGGAACTCCGCTCCTGAATCCTTCCCAACACTGGCTGACCTTCTCGGGGCCGTAGAGCTCGTCCGCGTACTCTCCGAGCAGGTTGTAGGCCTCGCTGGTGCACTTCCTCTCATTCATGTTGCAGGTGATGAGGACGCCCTGCATGCCGACCTCCAGCTCCCGGGAGCCCTTCCAGCGCTTGCCCTGGCCGCCCCCATAGCGCTTCTTGCCGCGCTTCCTGGACTCGTTTTGCCCGTCCGACATAGGAGCAGTAAAGCCGCCGCGGGATGAAGAGCTAGCACGACGGGCTACAGGCGCGTTCTCTCCCGTAGTCCCGAGTCAGCAGCAGCTGCAGCAGCAGCAGAGGCAAGTGGATGTGATGGAAATGTGAAGGAAAAGCGTCTGAAAGTGCGCGCTCTGTGCAGCTCCACGTGCGCCCCGGATATTTGAGAGAAACGCATTCGTTTACAACAACATACGGTAGCTGATGAGGGTCAAACCACACAGTGCGCAGTAGGTAGGTTGAAAATGCAAGGATTCGGCACTAGAGGCCAGCAGTACTCCGTTACATTCTTTATGGAGTAACTCCCGGGACACCTTTAAAAAGTTACGTTAACGTCCCTTCGACACAAACATGTGCTTGAAACTTATTTTATAAAATAATGAACGATTCATATTTTTCAAAACTTTTTGTTATTTTGAACGTCTGACTCTTTAATACATATAAAATATATATTACTTTTATACTTTTAACCTTTTAATTGCCAACTTTCTGACCCAAAGTTACTATGGGTGCCTGTTCAAAAAACACAAAAAATGAAATGTATTTTAAATATTTTCCAATGGAAAATGGAAAATTCAGGTCTGGCTGATGTGGCCTGATGTCTGTGACATATGACCTGAAGGATTTGTTTCGAAGTTAAGATGTGTTTATGTAGGGGCAATTTTAATAAAAAAAAAAAAATCACCTTAAAGTCCCTTCGACACAAAGATGTGCTTGTAACAATAATTTTTATTTTTCAATTTTTGTTTTGAAGGTCTGACTCCTTGTAGCGGCCAGGATTTGCCCTATGGTCCGCTCTATGCTACAGACGCTGCAGACCATCCATCCATCCATCCATCCATCCATCTTCTTCCACTTGTCCGTTGCCGGGTCGTGGGGGCAGCCGTTGGAGCTGCCCAAATCACATTGCACCAGCCCCTTATGGCTCCTCCTGCAGGTGGTGGGTCCACGGGAGGACGGCCTCATGGTTCAAACCGGGCCTGTTGGTCTCTCATATGGGGCGTCTGAACCGTTCTTTGTCTGACCCGTCACATAGGACCTGTTTGCCCTGGGAGACCCTACCAGGGGCACGAAGCCCCCGACAACAGATCTCCTAGGATCCTTCGGGTGCTCTAACCCCTCCACCACGTTAAGGTGGCGGTTCCAGGAGGGGAACCGCCACCTTAACGCTGCAGACCATAAACTGTATATAGACAACTTCTTCGCACTCCTCCCCGTTTGCCACAATGACCACGTTCCAGGGGGAAATCCTGGCTGATTTACAGACTCCCCATCCCCAGCTCTGACGAAGCATGTTCCTAAAAAGGGCATAAGGGCGGGATCTTCACTGTAGACTCGGCCCTTGCGTGATGTATAGCTCGCGCTGCTCCAATGCTAACAGTCCAGCCCTCATTAATATACGAGATTTCTACAATGTTTGTTACGAAAACCAGCCTGGTCCCTTTAATTTGTTACTAACCACAGTGTTATCACAGGAGGAATATCTAGCTGTAGAAAGTTCCAAAAAAATAGGGACCAGGCTTTAAAGTTGTTTTTAACGTGTCTAAAGTGTAATGATTTCTAATGGGCGACTAGTGGCTGTATGCAGGTACTACAGCAATGGCGGAGCAATGGCGGAGCAATGGCGGAGCAATGGCGGAGCAATGGCGGAGCAAAGGCGGAGCAATGGTGGCCTCTAGTGTCGTGGTCTTAAAGCCGAGCAGCCAGCGGTCATTGCTACACACCCTGTGCACAATAGCAAATGCTAGTTCCGGCTGATGAACTCCGGAGAGCCGTACTTTTTCTTGTCCCCATGACAGCGATGTCAAAATGGATGGCGCATGCAGTAAACTTTACTTTTCTAGATGCCTTGGGATTTTGCTGAAAATTTCAGTCAATGATGTTCATCGTATTGTCGACATTTTTTCATTTGCTCCACAAAGCAAATGTGAAAAAGTATTAACATTTTACATATCCCGGCCAGTATGTGCATAATTATGAAGGTGAGTACACAACGCGGCTGTGCTAACTAGCGCGAACTTGACTAAGGGGCATATCAAACATGTTTTATTATTATTAATGTTTTGTTTACTAGCTTTCACAGATTGGCATTAATGCTAGCTAACTTTCAAAACAATATTAGAGCGTTCTATTTTTGGCTAGTAATTACATTTCTCAGATGTGTTAAACTTGGAATATACATTTTTGCTGTAATTTTGTAGTATTTTATATATCCTAGATTTAACTCCTTATAACCAGGGGTGAAAGTAAGTTTGAATTGCCTGGTACTATGTTCTATGAAAAGATTTGAGTCTCTGACGCGTGTCTTCCACAACAAAGAACCGGAAAATACGGTGTTCCAAAGTTTTATTTGGCATACCTCCCAGCCATCGATAAAGACACAGGTTTCAGACTCCATAGACACGGTCAAAAGATGTATGCCTCCACACTGCAACATCTGAATGCCCCTTCCTCCCCCCCTTATATAGGGAAGGTAATTGCATAAGCACACACACAGTGCCACGCAGTGGCAGGAGGAATTTTTGTTTTACTTTATTTATTTATAAACTTACAATAGACATAAACAACTATATTGTTTATGTCATTGCCTTTGTCATTACAAAGGTCATTACAAAGGTCATTACAAAGGTCATTACAAAGGATATGACAAAATCTTTACAACGTCAAGTGTCAATCACTATAAACCCTGGAAAAACGGCGTGTCTTAAGAGCCGACTTAAAAACAGGCAAAGAGTTTAACCTGTCTAAGATGTAAGGGCAGTTCATTCCATAATTTTGGATCTAGAACAGAAACAGCGTGGTCTCCTTTCTGTTTCCTTTTTGTCTTTGGGACCACGAGCAGAGAGTGATCTGCAGACCTGAGGGAGCATGCAGGCACGTAGGGTTGCAGCAGGTCAGGCAAATACAGTGCTGCAGGCATTTAAAAACAAATAACAGAATTTAAACTCAGTATGGAAGCAAGCGGGGAGCCAATGCAAAGATTTTAAAATAGGAGATGTGCTCCCTCTTTTTAGTGCCCGTCAAGAGTCGAGCAGCAGCATGTTGTAGGCTACCAGCTGGAGTCGGGCGAGAAAGGTCTGGCTCAGCCCAACATACAGTGTGTTGCAATAATCGAGACGGTTAGTCCCAAAAGCATGAATTAAAATTTTGAAGTTCTGCAGTGACAAAACAAGTTTTACTTTAGAGAGTTGACAAATTTGGAAAAAGCTTGTTTTGACAACTGAGCTAATCTGGGCATCAAGTTTAAGATGTCCAGTCTCGAACCTAGGTTAGTTACGACAGGCTTTACATAATGGGTCAAGAAGCCCATTAAACACAAAAGATTTAATGACATCCAGATCTTAATTTCCTCAATTTCCTTAATTTCCTAAAAGTTGTTTGGCGCTGTAAGCAGATTCGCCCTTCAATGGCATGTACATTTGCGTATCCTCTGCATATGAGGTGAAAAGAAATGCCATGTTTGTGAAAAATGGAGTCCAGAGGAAGAAGATGCTACGAAAAAAGGAGGGGCCCAAAAATGGAGCCCTGGGGTCCTCCACACGTGAGAGGGGCTGCAGAGGATTGAGTGGACCCCACACGGACACAAAATTGTCTTTCTGTGAGGTAGGACCTCAACCACTCCAAGGCACTACCAACAGTGCCAACAGTGATTTCAAAAAGAAGTATCTGGTGGTCCACTGTGTCAAAAGCTGCCGTTAAATCAAGCAGAACCAGGATGACATAGTGGCTACTGTCAGTAGCTGTAAGTATGTCGTTAAAAACTCTCAGTAGAGCAGTCTCAGTGCTGTACCGGGATTTAAATCCGGATTGGCAAACTTCAAGGAAATCATTCCTCTTTCTCTTTCTCTCTTTTTTCCTAAAACCTTTGAAATTAAAGGAAGTTTAGAAACAGGTAGAAAATTTAACATGTCAGATTTCAAACAAATTGAGCTCAAAAGCTGTCAAGGTGAGCTGCTTGCAGAAGTAGCCTATTTATTGTCGCAGTAACTCCCCCCACGACGAGTGAACCGAGGGGAATCAAAATAGTTGCAATCAGACAGTAAAAGCCCACGAAGAGCGCGTGCCTCACCAACAGAAGGATTGCAAGGATTAGGCACTAGAACAGTGGTACTCAACCTGGGGGTCGGGACCCCCAAGGGGGTCGCGAGACAAATTTGGGGGGTCGCCAGATCATTTAGATAAAATATACATATTTTCATTAGCATATAATCTAATGTTTTATTGTAGCATGCGTTTGCTCTTTTACCAAAGTGCCATTATTTGTTCGTAGTTTGACTAATTTTATTTCAGCCATTTGTTTTGTTTTTTCTTTGGTTTTTAAGAATTGTGTAGGCTAATGTTCCTATTTCTCACGATGTGACCAGGGCGGGGGGGTCACGAATCCTTTTACCTGTTTTAATGGGAGTAGTGGCTCCCAAAGGTTGAGAACCACTGCACTAGAGGCAAGCAGTACTCCGTTACTTTCTTTCTGGAGTAACTTTAAAAGTGAGTAGAATACACAGTGCATTTTACTTCTCCTTTAGCAATATTATAATGAAGAAAGCTTTTTTTTTTCTGACAAAGACTACCTTGTGTTATCCGGACGTCAAAATTATCAACGCATTTGTTGATTCAACTTTTATCCATTGAAATGTCTGTCCCTGTTAGTGTTTTACATGACTTTTAACCAGCATTGGGCTTATCTGACAGTCGCAAGATGGCCGCCTCATTTGCAACGCGCAGCAACAGTTTATTTGCTATGACAGCTGTGACTCTTAGACTTTCTTATCTATGCTTAGCGGACACGGCTCACATGTTTTTTTTTTTTTTTTTTTTTTTGTTGCTTTTCGCAGCTCAAATCTTGATCAAACCCAAATATAAAGGCCTCCGACCCTCAGTAGCTACGGAGCCCATACGTTTGGTTTAGTTTTATATTCAATCCGGGGTTGGAAACTTGGACTTTCAGCTCGAACACTTTTAAAGAAGACGCCTACCTTCGCGTCCAACAGGACATGCTGCTTCTGATCGTTTTTGCCCTTGTGGATCTTGGTAAGTCAGAGTCAGAAGCTTCATTTGTGAGCTCTTCTGTATCATCAGAGGCGGAGGACTTATGCTGCCTTCATGTGTTCTGGCAAAGACGAGCCTTTCCAGTTGGGAAGTGGAAATTATGAGTGCATTTTGTGTCGTTGCAAAGTGAAACATTAAAAATGCACTATAAACAAATTCACATGAACTACTGCGGTGTATCTGCGTCGATTGAAAAAACATATAAAGTTTGGCTTTTGTTTTTACAAGACGATAAGTGTGTAAAAAGAGATATAAAAATTCAGTTGCTAAATAGTGAAATGCATAACAATCAGCTGCTATTAGACATAAAAACGATGGTGAAAGGTCAAAGGTTATCACATCTCGGGAACTCGGACATTATAAAATCTTTCCAGTTCCCCAGTGGAAAATACGAGCTGAGGTGGTGTTCATGTGCAATTTCCCACTCGGCAAGTTGTGTTTACTATAATTATGAGACCGCATGAAGGCAGCGTTAGCTATTATCTACTCAAGTAGCCTACATGCTTTTCATACATACAGTAGTTTTTTATTTCTACTTGAGTAATATTAACCTCTTAAAGGAATAGGCCACCGTTTTTACATACTGAGATATGTTCTTACATGAGCTTAGACGAGTTCATTTGTACCTGTCTGGTCTTCACGCGTGCCCTCAGTCACGTAAACACAGCACAGACGGCGTTAGCCACTCCTCTCCACTATAGCTCCAAATGAGGTGAAGATAGAAGCTACAGAGCTCTTCCACGTTTTCCCTATTTAAATATGGTTACGTGAAGTGTTACACTACAAAGTATAATTACACAAAATTAAACAATATGGATTTTCTAAGCGGATAAAAGAGGGAACTATATCATGAGGCGTAGTAATACCAGGAGTACTTTGCCGTCCACACAGTAAAGTGAAGATATTACTGTGTGGAACATGATGATGAGAGCGGGTCATCTTATGATCGGAAGGTTTGGGGTTCGAATCCCAGCTCCTGAAGATGCACACTGCTGTTGTGTCCTTGGGCAAGACACTTCACCTGCCTTGCCTCCAGCGTCTACTGGTGCATGAATGAGAGAGTGAATGGGTGACTGGTTCCTTGCTGTAAAGCGCTTTATTGGGCCTGATGAAAGTACAAAAAGTGCTATTATTGTGCTGTTATTTTGTGTGTGAAAGTGTTTTTCTGTCTCATGTTTCCAGGTTCACCCTTGAGAACAGAAGTGCTCTGCTATGGCACTTCTTATTCTATTCACCATACCCCTATATATTTTGAACCGAAAGGCGAAACACGGACACTTGTAGTCAGCAAAGAAAGAGAGGTAAAGTATATATTGGAATTTCTTGTTGCAAGTTGTGTGAGAAATGACTTCCCTTACTTTCAGTCAAAACACAAACGCTTTTCGGTCAGTTCTGGAAGTATAAAGTTGAAAGATTTGACCGAACAGGATGACGGTGCTTTGCTGGTGTTTGGTCAGGAGGATTACAGTGCTATACTGGATATTCAAGGTAAGTAAAAAATACTTATTTTTCATTAATTTAAGGCTTCACAGTATTATTAAAGGGATATTTAGGGATTTTTGACATAGGGCCTCATTTCCTAATTTTCCAGAGTGTTGTTGATTTCTGGAGATATTTTTTTTTGTAATTCATGCAGTTCTTATGTTTGAAGAGTTACGTGGCGCTAGGCTAGTGCAAGGCTGTTTTTAATGCAAGGTAGCTGAAACCGTAGAAATGCGCTAGCCTTGCACTAGCCTAGCACCACGAAACTCTTCAAACATAAGAACTGCATGAATTGCAAAAAAAAAAAAAAAAATCTCCACAAATCAGCAACACTCTGGATAACTAGGAACCTTACAATAGCCATAGCCTGATTTAAATATTTGAAATATTTGTATTGTTAGTTGTTATTCCTAGCTTTCCAAACGCATTTTTCACATCCCAGTTCTTTACAGGCATTAGTTTATAAGAACACTAGGAAGCAACACTGACATCGTAATATAAATGACAACTAGGTGCCTTTAGGGTACAATACCCTGCCCCAGTCATTGTCCAATCTCCAGATCTGATGCTGATAAAGACTCATGCATATAGAGTGATTTTCCACTTACCTTGAGTGCTGCGGGGCTCGAGCACCCACTCAGATATTTGGGCTAATTTGTCTTATTACAAAATGATTCAAAAGATAAAGCCTGTAAATCACGAGCCGTCACTTCCTTTTCTGCATACATACGAGCGCGGGCGGTGCATTACTTTAATGTAGGTGCGGCGGCAGGCATCTACAGCTCCACTCCTTTAGCTAATCTGACCCTTGTCTTTTTTTTTACTGGGCACCCACTGGGAAAAACATAAATCTATGGCCTGGATATTTCAACCACAGGTGGCTTTGTTTTGCCACTACAATATGTTTCAGTGGCTGAATAAGAGCCACAGCTGTGGGGGACTCAGAGCCACTGCAGTTAGTAGCAGGGACTACTTGGTTTTCACTACCGATATCTGAGCAATAGTTTTATTGAAAACTATACTGAAATATTTGTCATATAAAACCATAAAAAGGATAATAATGTTGATTTGTCCCATAAAAGACTATTTCCTTTACAGTTGTATCATTTATTTGAGCTGAAACAACCCAGTCACTTCCTTTAATGCTGCCCTGGACCAAGAGACATCCAAACATGGTCCCGAAAGATATAAAAAGATCAGCACCTGCTTTCAACTGTGCCATTTGCATTTAAAGTATCTTCTCCGATTTCACAAAAGACTTTAGCCACAATAGTTGTAGTGTCCTCTTGCATATTTTGAATTTATTCCTCCACTGCTCATTGTAACCACATTTTGCCTCGACCTAGAGTTTCACAAAACTCGCTCAGTAAAGCTCGGCTTAGGCTCCAAATCCTGACTTACGTTAGGCACAACAAGTCAAGCTGCGATTATTGGGTTTCTTGGCTAATCTCACTAATTCAAGACAGGTTCAACTAAATAACACTTGCCGTACATAAGCAGACCACACAAATGACCACAGAGTTCTTTGACAAATCATGGCCAAGCATGAACGTGCAGCAGACTTCACAGGCCACCAGCTTTGTTCCTCTACGTTAGCTCCATAGGTAGAGCACAGGGCTCCCATGCATGAGGCTGGGAGATTGATCCCAGCCTCGACTTTTTTTTTTGGACTGGGCACCAACTGGGAAAAGCTTAAATCAGCGCCTATGAATTTAAAAACACTTCTTTTTTCCCCAGGAATTTCAGCATATGATAGAAAAGAAAGAAAACACAGTTGACACAGGTCATGAGGGCGGGGCCTGTGGGATAAGGTTCCTTTTATACGAGCGATCGCGATGTCGTCACATCCATGCGTTTTCATATTTGATAAACATATTATTAAAATCCTATAATCGGCAAATAAGTAGTTGCTTTTGTTTAATTGCTGCTTCACTGAAATAAAATAATAATAATTTCTTCCAACAGCTGTTATACATCTAAATAATAAGTAATTTTTCCAAACGCATTGAAACCTGTCATATGCACTCTGAAAAACATATAGCTTGTGTAAATGTACAAATCTCTTATCAAAATGGCACACCACCACCAGACAAACATATTATATACTTACTGTTACTTTGATTGTCTTCATGTATTCTGATTCTCTGAGTTTCCTCTTGTTTTTAGATTGTAAGCAACCCATAGAACTCTACTATGGGGATTCCTATTCGTGGCCATCTCCATCAAGAGCCCAGTACCTGGAGTTTTCCCGGGTGACTTCTCCGGGTGTCGCGCTCAAACCCCATGTCATTTGGAACCAAACTGACCGCTCCCGTGCCGGGCCCTATTATTTGGAACTAGAGAAGGCAAAACAGAAAGACAGCGGCTACTACAGGTTTATGGGAGCTGCGGGTCAGATGGTCACATGGAAAAGGATACACGTAAAAGGTGAGGCTGCTGTGTGGAAACTGTATAAAATCATGTTACATTTTTACCAGTACTTTAACAATACTTGGTTTATGATACTGATACCTGAATTTGAATATTTGTTATCTAGAACCAGAAAACAATAATGTGTGGAAGATCTGCAAATTAACAATATTGGGTTCATCTCGCCCCATGGAACTGTGGAGTCCCCCAGGGTTCAATACTTGGCCCTGTTCTTTTTACACTGTACCTCCTCCCTCTCGGTCAGCTTTTAAAAAGACATGATCATATAACACCAATCCTTGCGTCTTTGCACTGGCTCTCTGTTCATTTTAGAATTGATTTTAAGATTTTACTGTTTGATTTGAAAGCTTTCAATGGACTGGCCCCTGAGTACATCACAGACCTCATCCAAATTTACCGACCCCCGCGCGCTCTGAGGTCTGAGGGCCAGCTCCAGCTTGTGGTCCCTAAGACGAAGCGTAAAAACCAGAGGGGACAGGGCATTCTCCGCTGTCGGCCCGAAGCTGTGGAACGCTCTGCCACTTCACGTACTTATAGTCCCCACTGTGGAGTGTTTTAAATCTCGTCTTACAACCCACTTTTATTCTCTGGCTTTTAGCCCCGCGTGAGTTGTGTGGTCATCTGTGTCTTTTATTTTATTTTATTGCTTTTTATATCTGGTTTTATTTCTATTTTTTTGTTTTAATCTGTTTTATTATTATTCAGCACTTTGGAAACTATTGTTGTTAAAATGTGCTAGCTATACAAATAAAGTGGATTGGATTGGATCCAAAGTCAAGAAATGTGGGACAGACTTAAGGAAAAATTGTGTTGGCAAAAATAGGGATACATGGGGGGGGAAATGGAAGGAAATAGGGACAATATTAGTAAAAACAAATGATCAAAAATGAGGGGGGAAAAAGTTTTTTTTTTAAATGGAGAAATGGGGCAAACATTTGATACATTTTGTACAATTTTGACAATAAAGATTTATCTATCTGAAATGTTTTTTCAAAAAAATAATTGGGGGGGGGGTGGAAATGTACTACCTAAACTTTTTTTCTGATACTTATTCACAGTACACAGCCCTGGTTGTTCCGTTTTGATACAGTGAGCCTCATCTTCTTCCCTCAGAGCACCTTCGGAATGACCACTGTCTGGAAGGAGCTGACGTCGACATGCCCTTTCCAGCGAAGTTTACCATATCGCATATCGAAGTTTCCACACGAGACGGGGGCTCGGACTATAAACGGATTGAAATACATGACCTGGATCACAGAATGGAGCTCACCGAGGATTACTTTCACTTCAGCGATGTAAAACAAGAGGATTCAGGCACGTACAGATTTATCGACGATGATGCATGCCTTGCCCTGCGCATGGATTTGGAAGTGAAAATTGGTAAGTGTTTTTTATTTAACAAATTAAACATTCCTGATACATTTCTGGACATTTTCCTGGACATTTTCAATGGGAACTTTCTCTCAGAAATGTTGGAAATTTATGAAAATGAAAAAACTGTTCAAACGCTTTTATATTGTTGTTGTACAATTGTTGAACTAGTAGCTACCCATTAGTTATGTTTTTGAACCATAAAACATGCATTAGAGTGACGTCACACCCCATACAAGAGGGAGGCCCATATCGTCAGGTCAAAACGGAACACAACTTTCCTAAAGAGCCTACAACACCAGCCTGGAGACTAGTTGGAGACTAGTTGGAGGCTCGAGTTGTCGCTGATCACAGAGACGACCCCTGGAGATGAGGCTTGTCTCCAGGTGGTCCTGGTGAAAACAAGCAGGTTCAATTGGACGTGGTCTCAAGCAGTTGTGTCGCAAATACTATTTGTCCTCAACCTGTGAGACGTTTCTGTGACGTCTCTGCAATGTGGAGGAGGAGGAGTTATACAATACGATACATTTGGGGTCATTTTTGTCCATACCGATATTGGTCATTTCATATGGGTGAATGCATTTCAATCAATATATATTTCTAAAACTTTTTTTTAAATTATCAATATGTAAATGAAAATGAGTTTCAAATGGATACTTTAATGAAGCGTTAAAGAAGCATTCTTCGACATGACAAAAACGTTTTGACTAGTTTTGTAGCTTAGCTTTCAAAAACTGGCCTATAGGCTGTAAGCTCCACTCATGACGCTTTTGGGAATTGCTGAACTGGAGAAAATGGTTAATGGTTTAAATTGCTGCCGTGCCTTCTTTTTACATACAGGTGCTCGTCATAATTAGAACATCATGAAAAAGTTGATTTATTTCAATAATTCCATTCAAAAAGTGAAACTAGTTTTTTAAATCCATTCATTACACACACAGACTGATATTGTGTTTATTTTATTTTTAATTTTGATGTTTATAGCTGAAAACTAATGACAATCCCAAATTCAGTATCTCAGAAAAGTAGAATGTTAAAACTATTTCTAAAAAAAAAAATGTTTTTTTTTTAGAAATGTCGGCCAACTGAAAAGTATGAATATGGAAAATATGAGCATGTACAGCTCAATACTTAGCTCGGGCTCCTTTTGCCTGAATGACTGCGGCGTGGCATGGAGTGGATCAGTCTGTGGCACTGCTCCGGTGTTATGAGAGCCCAGGTTGCTCTGATAGTGGCCTTCAGCTCTTCTGCACTGTTGGGTCTGGCGTATCGCATCTTTCTCTTCACATTACCCCATAGGTCAGGCGAGTTTGCTGACCAATCAAGAACAGGGATACCATGGTCCTTAAACCAGGTACTATAGGTTTGGCACTGTGTGCAGGTGCCAAGTCCTGTTGGAGAGAGGAGGATAGAGGAGGAAAGGGGAGGAGAGAGGAGCAGAGAGGAGGAGAGAGGAGTTAATCAGAAAGGGTTGCATAAACCCCCGTTATCTCCGAATCTAGAAAAAAATCAGTGATTTTGATCAAAACTAGACTCTGTTTAGCTTTGGATTTCTCAGGAACCGAGGCACGTAGAATTTTCACCTACTGAGAGCTTAGAGTCTCACCTTTTAAACGAACCATTGCATGTGCCCATATCTAGAACATAGAATACGCTGTGGTGCTACAAATATCATGGAAAATGGTGTGTATTGTTCACTCATTCTTAAGATTCAAAGCTTTTACTTATTTTTCAATGTGAAATGATTCCAAGTACCTGCTTAGAATGCGTTTGAATGCTAATGGACGCTTTGTGTGTTTTGTTCTGGCAGCGGAGCTCTCTGGTTGGGTGATTCTCGTCGCTGCCGTCGTCATTGTCCTTAGCATTATATGTTGCGGCTGTTGTGTGAAAAAGTGCTGCTGTAAGAAGACTTCGAATAAAAGAAACAGCCCAGCGACCGCTTCAGCAGCGTCTCCCGGGGTTCACCAGGTGAGGATTTACTAAGGCATTTGGGCCAAACGTTTCCCTCGTCACTGAGTGTTTTGCTTGCAGGGTACAAGTGGACCCGCTCAGCCCGCGATCCCTCTCCTCTCCAGAGAGCCGAGAGTCTTTACGTCAGACCCACCCGTGAGCGCTACATCTGTACGCCGAACGCTTTTCTCTTTTCCGTTAATGACTGGTTATGTTTCGCTCTTCAGGCTTATAACGCTGCTGTTGGTAACATGGACCGGACACCATCAACACAGGTAAAGAAATACTACTATATAGTTCAGAGCTCAAATCATGGCGGATTTACAGACTCCCCCTCCCCAGCTCTGACAAAGCATGTTCCTAAAAAGGGCATAAGGGCGGGATCTTCACTGTAGACTCGGCCCTTGCGTGACGTGTAGCTCGCGCTGCTCCAATGCTAACAGTCCGACCCTCGAGATTTCACGGGATTTCAAAAATTCTTCTTACGAAAACCAGCCTGGTCCCCTTAATTGTAACTAACCCAGCGTTATCGCAGGAGGAATATCTAGCTCTAGATAGTTCAAAAAAATTGGGACCAGGCTTTAAAGTTGTTTTTCACGTGTCTAAAGTCCAATGCTTTTCAATGGGGGACCAGCGGCGATATGGAGGTACTACAGCAATGGCGGCCTCTAGTGTTGTGGCCAAAAAGCAGAGCAGCCAGCGGGCATTGGTCAGCGCTGGCATTTGTGGAAAGTGGTGTTTACTTTGGGCTACAAGTGGGAGGTTTGGCCCTCGGTATTTTGATGACGAAGAAAATCCGCTAGTCTGCGTGTAACATACTGTAGCTTTCTCCAGACCAAAGTACCAAAGTGATGGTACTTTATTTAATTGATAGGGACAATGCGCATTAAAGAACATCTGCATTGAACCAACAAAAACAGACAAAAAATGCAGGATTGTAGCCACATTCACTTATATCCGTAGTCCCATAGGCAGAGGACAGAAATACAGAAAATACTGCAAACAACGTACCACAAATGAATAAGTAAGAAATGTAAAAGAAGAGTCCCTTAATGGTCACAGACGGTTTGCTTTAAACCACTTTGAGTTTGGCTTTAAATATAGGAAATGTGGGACATTCCCTGATAGTGAGGGGGAGACGGTCCTTCACAGACAGAGCATTTTGTCCAAAGGACCTTACAGCGCCCCCTAGAGGTGGCCCGTGCAAGTCTTTGGTCTATTTTATCACTTTGTAAACAAAACAGGCATCTTTAAAAGGTTTAAAATTGTCTAGGATCAATAGATGATGTTTTTGTAAAATATTACAAATATGGAGGACATTGGCTTTTGATAAAAAATGTCCAACTTGTAAAACAATCTGCAATGTATGAGATAATCATAGAATGTAAAAACACTTTGGCCCCAAATGGAATAAATTAACATATTTGTTGTCAAATGTCGCAGGTTAAATCTTACTGTACTGTCGATTTTCCTTTTACACGTTTTTTAAACCTCAATGTGGAGTCAAGGGTCACACCAAGGTACTTAAACTGTAAGATAATTTCTAATTCTTCTCATCTTAAAGCTACAACAGATTGTTTTATCTGGTGAGACTGTTTAGTGAACATCATACAAACTGTTTTATAGTATTGAGTAGCAGGATTTAAAAAGCCTCATTTACAGGGACTACAATGGAGTCAGGGGCAGAAGCCTTTAGCGCTCATTAACAGAGCCACTTTGATTCTTTGTCTACACGCTCATGTGCTCATGCCGCACTAAACAACTCCATTTAGTCTGGAATTAATCACTTTGTTCTGAGAAAAAGAGAAGATGATTTTGAGACCATATTTTCTCCATTTCTATCATTGAATTTGATGTATTTTGGATTGAAAACGGCATGTTTTAGTGAAATTAAGCCAAATATCACTATACAATGTCCACATTCATTATACCAGATTTTAAATGTTTTGCTCCTTAAAGGTGCACAACGCAAGTCTCTAAATGCTAATTACATTTACAGAAGGCTGTCCCCAATTGTTAGTTGGGGGTCGTGGCCTGAAACGTTTGGGAACCTCTGGTCTCCAAAACAAACAAAATAAAAAGAAAGAATCAAGTAAGCATTAACATCAACATAGCATTTTGTAAAATTATATTCCTCAAAATAAACATACTTAGAAAAACAAAAAAATATTATAGGAATTTCAAAACTTATTTGCAACTTCTACACAATAAGTGACACTACTACAGATATGTTTTATTAATAATAAGCCCTCTCCTTTGGGTATGATTGTATTTCTTTCTTTTTCCATTTTGCGGCTCAGATAAAGATGAATGACTGAAAGCTTCCCTTCTGCAGGTCACAGTTCCTGCAGGACCGGGACCCTCATCCACATCCGGGATCTCGAGCAGCTCCGACACCGAGCCCAAGTATGAGTTTAAAGGGACAGTCTTCCCCTCTGCTCCCCCGCTCGGATCGGACACATCCATTCAACATGTTTATACCTCAGAGAAACTCAACTTCTTATGAGTGCTCCCGAGATTATGGTGTCAACTGGCTCATGTTTGACTGAAAAACTGCTGAGCCGGGTATTTTTATATGGAGTTTAAGTCATATGTGCATTGTATCCATACAAAAGTGTGTCTGTTACAAACACTGCGTTACTGAAATCAAAGAATATTTCAATCAAAAACATCCTAACAGGTCATGTTATATTTGAACATTGGACCTCTTGTTTGAAAATGAGTCTTCGTGTATTTCTGAGCCACTGCAGCCGTTGCTGTTCATGAGCTTCATTGAACAGTTTAGGGGAGGCCGTATAGAAGGTTTATGCACAACTGCAGCCTCTGGAGGCTCCTACACCTTGATGTTAATGAGACTCCAGAGGCACCAGCAGCTTCAAATACCTGTTTGCTGCTTCGTAGCAGCTGTTCTCTTAATCTGATGTATTTGTGTGGCAGAAACCGTCCTCATTGTGCCTTTATCTGCACAAACCCGTGTGTGTCTGAATCATCCACAAATCTCTTATCAGTATTATGATCACGCTTAATCTTTCATGAAATATCGAAGGTTTTCATACCTAGACCAAGGCATTCACCTATTTCACGCTTTTCATCAACAGAGAGATCCTTTTTCTTTCCCAAATTGATTGAAAATTATGATCTTCTTAATATTGTGGAACGCCCTTTTTCAGTAGGTTTTTCCCTTAACTGGGTTTACCTGACAGCTAGTCATCACAGATTGATATCAGTGTTTTGAGCCCTGAGACACAATATCATCCACAAATTTAATTGAAAAGCTTTTTTTTTTTTTTTCCTTTTTCACGCGGCAATACAATTTGCATAATCATTTAGAACGCGGTTTACAGTGGGGTGTTGAATAATGAAGCAAAGGGAAGATGAAATGATCTCCAGATCTGTCCTTGAATGTAAATCACCCGGAGAGCACGAGAAGACGCTTTTGTCCCCCTCCCTGCTGCGCCTCATTCATTTCCTTGTTGAACGCACAATAAACTGTATTTCAAGAAACCTTCCTGATGTGTTTATCGAGACTAAAGGACCTATCTCACCGACCTGGAGACTCGTTAGAGACTAGAGTTGTCGCTGGTCACGGAGATGTCTCTGAGACGTCCCCCGGAGATAAGGCAAGTCTCCAGGTAGTCTCTGTGAAAACAAACAGGGGTCTAGGTCCCAGAGTGAGGGAGGGTGTGGGGATTTATTGGTGAGTGTATTCACATACACAATATATATATATATATAATATACATACACTCCCAAACTTAATATATATATACACTCCCAAACTTAACTCATTGGCTGCCAATGACGTCTATAGACGTCAATTGAAATCAAAACGTTTACTACCGATGAAGTCTATTATGGAAGCCCGTTTCCGCCATGTTAAAAAAATAAAAGCCCAACAGGAAGTCGAAATTTCGAGATTTAAACTCGAATTTTTGAGATTTTTTCCTACTACGAGTTTAAATCTCGAAATTACGAGTTTAAATCTCGAAATTACAACTTTTAAACTCGTACTACGAGTTTAAATCTCTAAATTACGAGTTTAAATCTCGAAATTACAACTTTTAAACTCGTACTACGAGTTTAAATCTCTAAATTACGAGTTTAAATCTCGAAATTTCGAGTTTAAATCTCGAAATTACGACTTTTAAAACTCGTAATTTCGAGATTAAAACTCGGAATTACGAGTTTTTCAGATCCGTGATCATAGACGCCTGTACGGCGGGGACAGCAGAACCACTGGTGCAGATGTAAACAAACAGTCATGGAGGATTAGCTTCATGGTGTTGTGAACCGGAGCTACAGCAACTCTTGCTCTCTTGCAAAGACACACAGAAGTGTTTATTTTACCTTATTATACGGCTCTTCACAACGTAAGTAGAACGCTCCGTTGATTTGAATGGGATTTCCCAACGTTCTACCGGTCATTATTTTCTGATAAAGGACCTCTGAAAAAAATAATGACCGCTGCCCATGGCAACGGAGTTTGTGCTTTCATATCACTCCGCGCGTACGTAGTAGCGGACACTCTCTCTGTCCCCGTCACTGAGAGAGAAGTTGGGGGAATTGCTCGTGAAGTTAGAGTGAGTCTGACTTTCAATTTACCCAAAGATTCACCACCATTCCTCCAACTGCGCCTTCAACTAAGTAGCTAGGCTAGCTGCTAGCCTTGCTGCTTCTAGCCTAGCTAAACGCTGCAGCGCAACGCGCAAACTTTTGGGAACTATTTGTCGCGGATGTCATTAAATAAACCTTTTGGCCTTCATAAAAGCGTACGAAGTTTATGTTGTGTGTGTTCAGTTGGCAAATGGCCGTATAATAAGCGGGATAATGTATAGAACGCTGGTCATTATCGGGCGAAACAATGTATAGAACGCTGGTTATTCAGGGCGAAACAAGACCCCTCCGCTTCGCGTCGGGGTCCGGTTCGCCCTGTCGGTACTTATTTTCCCGATAATGACCAGCGTTCTATACATTATCCCTTACTCAACACCCAGGATTAAAAGCAGTGACAAGAAAGGTTATTAAAAATGGCTGTATCCACGATAGGAATGTGTTTAGGCCTTGATGATGCATGGGCATTCCCAAAGCTAATGCTATGATCGTAGCATTATGAAGGGTGCGTACCGATGTTCCCCGGGTCCGATGTTCCCCCACTTGTATTGACGGGGAACATCGGACCCGGGGAACATCGGTACCTCGCATATTAAAAAGTCCCGATGTTCCCCGGGTCCGATGTTCCCCCGTCAATACAAGTGCCAACGCTGCATGCGATCAGGGTAGACTTACGTACAGGCATAATGCAGTGCTCTTCATTCATCAGGCAAAACGTAAAACAATCATCAGCAAATATAAGTAGGCTACTCGTGCCCCAACACTACGTTAGCCTGTAGTGTTCTCTGGAGCCGGTCACAGCGGAGGGTGCAAGCAGGGATGACATGTCGAGGCACAAGGAACTGATACACGATGCAGCTATCTGCACAGAGACAGCCAGATGTGCGCGTCCTGCAGACAAAGGTACAGACCGCGCAGATGTCTCTGTCCTGGGAGAGGCAGTGAACACTGAATGATCAGGACCGTGGGGTGGGCTTGGACAAAATTGGGTGTTCACAGGTCCACCCGCGGTGCCGCGTAATTGTGCCATGAGCCCCGATCACTTTTCCTTTGCTGCGCTTCCTCAGCGTTCTCATTTAATATAGGCTGTGGATCATTTTCATGTCAAAAAACAGCGGCGCAAATACAGTTCAACGTCATTCAGTGTCAGTGGCCTCAGTGGTGCCTCTCGGAGCGTCTGATGGCCAAAGCACAGTGCGTAATGCGCACATGACAGGCAGCGGCACTGGGAGAGGAGTGAGGACGCAATGCATGTTGCCCCATTCGTAAAAAGATCCCTAATTTAATGTGTATAAGGCTGGAGTGCAGCCATCAGAAAAGACTTGCTGAGAGTTAGGAGCGGCTATGGCACGAGCCGCTGCACTTGGCTCTCCACACGCCGCATGATGGACTACGCTGGGGCTCACGGACAATCACAAGACAAAAACATGGATTTACGCACAATCGAGCTACAACAACGAACCAATCAAGCAAGTTGCGAGGATAAACGGGGAGATCTGTTTACAAAAAAGAAAAGCGGCTGTGGGTGAGTTTGGTGTTGCTAAACTGCGACACGTTGTTATTCTGAGGTTGTACAAAAATGTTGTAGGCTATTACAATGCGAGATCTACAAGACTTATAGTATGTTATAAAGTAGCCTGATCAGTAGGCTAGTTATGAGCGAAACCAAGCCGCTTGTTGCTCCATTATCCGCGCGTACAGGGCCCCGCAGTGCCAAGCTGTGTAGAGAGAGGCGGGGGGGCGTGTTCACTGCTTGCATCGGTCGGGGAACACCGGGCCCTCCGGCGTTCGGAGGGCGAACATCGGGCCGACCCCCATTATGAACTTCGATGAACTTCGGATGATCATGAAAATGGGAAATATGCATGAATAAAGTCAATAAACCCACCGTCTACATAAAGCATCCCTTTAACAACGATCACACACTGAGCCGGGCAGGTTGATTTTGCAGTTTATTACTCACACTTCATGTACAATTGGCCATAGCCGATTGCTTAGCAACCGGGGCTACCTAGCTTCTTAGCAGCTCTAGCATCCAGCTCCAATAATGGATTTTGTGGAATAGGTAGCGTTCACGTGACATCACAACATTCTAAAGAGCCTGTAGTTTAACATTGAGGTGGAGGTCAACTGACGGTTACTATGGTAACGGTGGTAACTAACAAAATGCATATTTTTATGTCTTGGTTTTTTGGCTCATATCTCAGTCATTACTGGAGGAATCCACATGAAACAAAAACTGTCACAAAGTTCATTGTCTCCTCTGTCGGCACATGTGAACTAATGTCTAATTATTATCTCTAAAAAATGTCAAAAAGTGGTGACAATATGAGAAAACATGACCATAATGTTGTCCAATAGAAAGGACTTTCAGACAAAAAATAATATCACAGGTTTGTGAATCCGATCACGATCAAATACTGAACAGGAAAAACATTTGTCAATTTTCGTTTTGGAGATTTCTTCCAAAAACTGCATTTCTCCCATAGAGTTGCATTGGCCCTGCCCTCCATCTGACATTATGACATCATCACATTCTAAATCGTGAACGCTACCTATTAGGTATTATACACTAAAAACGTCAATAAAGCCGTAACCACATAATGCAGCCTTGAAGATTATCACACACTGGGTCGGGATTGACGCATTGGTGGTTAATTGCAGACTTTTTTTTATCAACAATGAGGCGGATTGCACATGCTAACCGGGCAAACTAGCCATTGTCCACCGGCATCGCCCTTTTATCAAGCGGGGAGACCATAGGGGGAATCCATAGGACATGGCAGAGGCGAAGAGGCACGAGTTTGCCCCAAACTAGCAGTTGCTTTTCAGGCATGATACGATTCCAAGATACGGCTAGGCTGGCTAGATCAAGCTCCAGAGTTCAGACCACATCAGACAGGAAAGAGAACAGCAACAACATCCGGATTTTCAAAGTAAAATAGGGCTGACGTCTATGATTACGGATCTTAAAAACTCGTAATTACGAGTTTAAATCTCGAAATTACGAGTTTTAAAAGTCGTAATTTTGAGATTTAAACTCGAAATTACAACTTTTAAAACTCGTAATTTCGAGATTTAAACTCGTAATTTCGAGATTTAAACTCGTAGTATGAGTTTAAAAGTCGTAATTTCGAGATTTAAACTCGAAATTTTGTGTTTTAAACACGAAATTATGACTTTAAATCTTGTAATTTCGACTTCCCGTTGGGCTTTTATTTTTTAACATGGCGGAAACGGGCTTCCATACGTCTATAGCATGGATCTATGTCTATAGACATCAATTGGGTTTTTCAATGGGAACAGCTGCAGCAAAGCCTTGAGTATGTCTGAGCAGCAAAGCCTCGAGTATGTCTGAAACATTTTTCAAAAACAGAACCTGCTCTACCTTTGAGCCTCTCCCAGTGCCCAATTCACCAAATAGTTCGAGTTATATCCACTTCAGGATTTTCAGTGATACATTTTTGGCTCAATATTTGACTTTTTTTTAACATAAACATGTCCCATTATCCAAAAAATAATAAAAACTGGTAAATTTACTATCAGTGCATTTTTATGAAGTCAAACTAATGATAGAACCCACATATATTTAAAAATGTTATTTTATGAGTGAAATATTAGAGAAACAAAATGGGGTCAAAAATGACCCCAGGTGACCACGAGTGTAACTATTTGTTCTCATTCAAATGTATGACAAAATTCAAAAAATTGCATGAACACAACATTTTGACTATTTCCACTTGGAAACTGACCAGATAGTCAGAGTTATCCTCAGAATTAGATTTTTGATATTTTCTGACTATTTGTTCAGGATTTTTTTTTTTTTTTTTACATAAACAAGGTCTACAAACTGATTTTTTTTTTTTTTTAAAACACACAAATTTTGTATCAGGCCATTAGTCTGAAGTTACACTAAAGATAGAACCCAAACTTATTAAAAATTATATTTTATGGCTGAGATATTAGAGAAACAAAATGGGGTCAAAGGTGACCACGAGTGTAACTCTGCATTATTGGGCACACAAGGGTTAAAATGCTGAATACATATATTTTATTTCATTATTTTACACCTTACATATTCAACACCAGTCGGGGGTCATGCTTGATAACCTTTTCACACAAGTATCATATGTATCGCTAATAGAAATCATCACAGTCAGTTAATTATTTTCCAGCTGTATTCCAGTATTGCTTCTTCATTTATTAACAGAGCATAGCATCCTAAAAACTCTTCCTCAAACTCCTCTGCAGAGGCCCTTTAATCGCCGTATTACTCCGACACAGAGACACCGACGACCCCACTGCTGTTCCGCTTTTCCCGAACAACGCCAACTCCCACTTGAAGAAGCCGCAGCCCATCCGCGCCCTGCCGTCGCCGCCTCCCGAGCGTCTCCCTGGGCAGCAGAAGAACGCCCTCCCCTGGTTGGGACCCCCGTTGGACACCAGCTGTCGTTTAGCCCTACGTCCGCACGAGCAGAGCGGCGAGGTGATGCGGCGGTCTCCGTTCCTGGTCAGAGTCCTGTTCAGGGAGCCGTTCACGGACAGGTTTGACAGGACGGTCTTGGACATGCGGGACGTCGAGGGGCAGGCATCCTCTCGCACCGTGAAGATGGAGAAAGACCGCTTTGAAGTCTTGCCGACTAACGGCGTGTTCGGGACCAAAACTTGAGGCTTCGGCGAATTCCCAAAGCCTTTTCCAGATTTGTGTAGGAGCGCAGAAGTCGTCGGGGCCTCCTGGCGGTACGATTTGCTAACAGTTTTCGGCAAAGCAAAACACGTCTCCTGCCGTCCTGGCATAGTTACATTTCTGTTACGTTCCGCGTTGCAGATGCGGTTTACGGGCGGTTTATTCATGAACGTTTTTTCTGGACAGTTCGATTCTTCTGACGTATAGGTTGCACTTTCATCCTCTGTAAAGTCTCCTGTTGCGTCGTCCAAAAGCACGTCGTCGTAGGAACCGCATCTCTCCTCGTCCTCCGCCATCAGCTCCTCGAAAAGACCCTCCGCTGAGTCAGGCTGTGGGAACGAGACGCACCCCGCAGTATCGGGAGTCACCATATTTACGGTGATCGAGGACAGGCGAGTTGAAATCGTGGTGGTTTTGCATGCTTCTCTTATAATGAGGGTCCCGTTGAGGAGAGTCTTTGGGGAGACGAGGCTTTGGACAGAGTTCTTGGTCAGGTTTGAAGTCAGGGTTTGGTCGTTGGAGCCTGGTTCACGAAAGTTGGTGGAAGTTGAGGATTTGCGGCTCGTGAGACGGTCCTTTGAGTCATCAGGTTCCGCTGGTTTGTTGGCGGCAGGTGCCGCTTTGATGCTAGAGATTGGTATCTGGAGAGAGGAGGAGATGACATTAATTAAAGCTATAGCAATGGAAACATCTTAATATGATGCGATTGTGGTCGTGAGAACCACATGCTAGAACCTGTATCGGTCAAACGTTTGGAAACACTTTTTATATTTTGGCTTTTCTTTATTTTCAACACTATTTCCATTGTGTGATTCTCACTGAAGACATTCTACTATGAACAAACACATGGGATCATGGAGGAAACTCAAAAGGGTGAAATAACTCCAAATATTCTTTCCTTTTTAAATTCTTCAAAATGGCCACCCTTTTTGTCATTTAGACATTAAACTATGAATGAACACAATTCCAATTATGCTTTACATTTCAAATTATTTAAAAATGCCGCCCTTTTTCCTTGAACCATTTCAGGGACCAAGGACCTCATGAAGCTCATGGAGAAAATTCCAACAGTCTGTGAAGACCAAACCGTTTCTATGACATCGTGAAGCTCAAGGAGAATGGATCAAGTGTAATGTACTTGTGAAGTGCACATTACATTATAAACTAGATACTGTGGTTTATAGACAGATTAAGTCTACACAAAAAATACATATAGAAAAGGTTCTCTTCTGGAACCATCTAAGATCAAATAAAATAAATAAATGATGAATACATCCATTTATCATTTAGCTCATCTATTTTATAAAAGTCTATTTCTTCAAGCAAAACCAGTAGTTTGGATTTATTTGAGGCGGGGCTCACAGAACTCACTATGTTAAAGTCCTTGTAAAAAGAAACAAGCCATCACACGGGTTATTTTAGAGCCTAAATAACGTACAATGTGGCATAAAACGTTTATTAAAAAACACAGTAAAACTGTCAAACTTGTGGGGTCCCTCTGGTGGTAGAGAGGGTTATGTCAGGCGTCCTGGTTTAGGCGCTCTTTGGCCCCAGGGCACTCACCCGGTCCAGGCTGCGGGTGATCCTCAGCACACAGCCCTCTCTCATCATGCGTGCGGCTAACTGAGCAGTGTTCCGCGCGTCGTCCAGCCCTGTGGAAGCACGGTCAGTCAGATCTCCTTAGACTCTATTCTATATACTGTAGACAGCTGGGACCGTTCCAAACCTGAATGTTCCCGGCCTTCAAACTGGATCCCCAAGTCCTGCAGCGCTCCATTCAGGCCTTTGGGTTTTCTGTTGTAAAACAGCTGAGGGACACACAGAGGGATGGCTCATGTAGTCATTGTAGTCTTCTCCCAGTAACTCGTAGGGATGGGACGATCGACAATAATATCGCTAATCGTGATGAACCCCGCTGCTCCCTCTGCTATAACATACCCAGGTAAATTCATGCACCACTACCCTAATCAGTGCAAGATGTCTGTGTAGGCTCTCAGTCGCACAGGAGTTGTCCATCTTCATTGAAGGTTCTTGAGTCGTGTTCTGCACTTTGTAGTTGAAGTATCAAACGTTTCGCCTCTCATTCGAAAGGCTTTAAGTTCAGCTCAGCTCGCAGCTCAGATAAAGACCACAGGGAGGAGTTGATATTGGCTTAGTCCCTCCCCTCTATGAACAGCTACTCTCAACTGTAGGTAAACATCTTTGTAATTAAGTCTTTGAAATTCTAAGTCCTAACAACCGCAATTACACCTAAGCCTCAGTCTGAATGACCCTATTCTCAGCTGATCACTGCTTACTACCTGCGTATTGATCTGTCCTGGGCTGAGTTTCAGCCTCATTAACGTGACAGGGCTCTCGAAGTATGGGCCGTGAGAGATTTGTGTACACTGGAGAAAGATGAAATCCAAGTCCTACATTCCTGTTCATGGAGGGGTTCTTCTTTTACAAAAAATGCTTCTTTCACACCAACGTTTTCCTTTAGATAAAATGTTGACCTCTCCGTCCTCAAAGGAGTGGCTGGTGCTTTGAGGTGGAGGTGAACAGCAGACTGAGGGATGCTTGTGTTTTCCCTGCGGTGTTGAGAAAGCCTCTTCTGCAACACTTATTTGGTTTCTCCAATATAGTGCTCTGTGCATTCCTCTTCTTTGCCGCGAGCTGAGCGGAACCTGAGTGCGCGACAAAGCCTTTTAGATGAGAGGTGAAACGTTCGACACTTCAACGACAGAGTACAGAAGATGACTCAAGAACCTTCAGATAATGAAGATAATCAGTGCAAGCCTGCAGCAAAATGAGCGAGCCGATGAGAAACGCCTCTGTCAGGACAAATGGACAGGTACGAGGCGGATCTGAATAACTCCACACAAAGTGAAGTCTGAGCTGTGGGATTTTTTTTGGACTGACAGCAAAAAATGTAAAAAAACTAAAAGAGTCTGAACCAAGAGCTAATGCAGGTCCATCCGAGAGACAAGCACCTGCATCGTTTACAAAGATACAAACTTAAGGAACATAACAGGCTGAATTAAACCTGCTTCAGTCAGAAGCTTTGAGTTTGTCATCTTTACCAGGCTGCTAAGTCCATTGATTAATGCTATGCTCGTAGCTCCGCATGGCTCAACTGTGTTGTTCCTCCTGAAATAATTATACCAACGCGTGCTGGACCTAAGCCTTGAATCATTTTTTTTATGTCATGTGGTTCTTCTGCTTCATAAAGAGGCGCGTTACAAAACCAGCAATGACTTGCTCTCCATTATGGCTCTGAAAAGATCTTCTGCTTTTCCTTCTATTCTTATGTACGTTCTATACTTTTCTATACTTTATGTACTGTCGGTCTCACTCAATCTGACATTTATAGCATGAATGAAGAGGAATATTTCATCACTCAAATCCCCTCATTTTTAATATTTCTGCAAATTTCAGTGACTTTTTAAACCACAGGCAAATATGGTGATAATATAGTTTGGCCGATTATGGTGATATGGTCCCATCCCTATGAGCTCGGCCTTCTGTAGGTCTTTCTACATCCCTATATGCTTGATAACGCACATTTTAGATGCATTTTCTATTTGTGCTAAACATGCTGAGCACAATATGCCATCTTGGCTGCTAATTCTCCTGGTGAACTCCACCTAGGTCGCAATCAAGCGTCTTTGCAGTATCTTTCCGACGTTCTTCGGAAAAAGAGGTTGGAGGCCTAAGCTAAGACACTGAAGCGTGCACAGGAGAGCTTACTCTATAGGTACTCCTCAGGTCGATCCAGCTGTTCAACACTGGAGGCTTGTTCATCTGTTTACGTTTACACTCGTACAGCAGGCACACGCCCAGATCCCAGTCTGAAACACAAAACACATACACACGTCTGTATAAATGTGACGTTATTGTCAGCTGGATGCTTCGCTAATACAAAACACTAAAATCATCAGAATGAGTGTGGCGACTATATGGAAAGAAAACCAGTCACTGACATCAGTGGCTTTTGAGTTGAACAAATAATACAAACATTTCCTGTAGGAGCCAACACCTGAGAACAGGAACTTCAGCAAACTCTCGCTGGAACCACAAGAGCACAAGCTGAGAAACAAATCAGTCGATAAACAACCTGTGTTGCAGCTGTTATTACCCATTATTACCATTATGTGGCGCTATTGTGGTTGTGTTCACACCTGTGTGCCTCTAGTTAAAGCAGAGGAAAGTGCCGAGAGCTGAGCTAAACAGTTGTGTTATTTATTTGATCGGGACAACAAGTTGTCGGCTCCAATAACGGCTTCATTTGGGTCGAGGATCCTCCAGCCAATCAGATCCTCCGGCTCAGCACTGGGGACATTTTTTTGGGATGTTTGTGTTCCATAACCCTCGGGATCTTTAAAGACATTCTAAATGACTGTGTCCCGCCTCAGCAGTGATGGTGCGCTGTGAGAGGCTCTGCTTATGCAGCTCAACAACCGACCACCATCAGAACTTTTGAATCAGGACAAAGTCATGAAAAGTATGACTTTTAAAGGCATATGGTCTTAAACTTTTGATCAGCTGCAAAAACAGACTATTTCAGTTAGTTTAATGGTTGTCGTTATTTTTGTTCAGTTCGTCTTGCTGCATATTCAATTGCATTATGACTGAGCTCCACTTGTTTGTTTGTGTGGCTGTTTTTTCTTACTGTATGTTTTCTTTTTGCTCTGAAGGAACAGATTGCTATTACGTGACACACAACATTCTAAAGAGCCGATAGTTTAAAATTGAGGTGAACTGAAACTGAAACTTCCATACTCCTATGGTAACTATGTTAACTGGCGAACTGCAGATTGTTTTGTCTTCGTTTTTTGGCTAATATCTCAGTCATTACTTCAGGAAACCACATGAAACAAAAGCTGTATCGAAGTTTATTGTCTCCTCTGTCAGCACATATGAACCAATGTCCAATTACTTTCCCTGAAAGGCGTTTGAAAATGATGACAATATTCAAAAACATAAGCATGTTGTCCAAAAGAAAGTACTTTCAGCCATTAAAATTATACAGAAGTTTTGTGAAATCACTGTCAAATACTGATTAGGAAAAACATTTGGCAATTTTCCCATAGAGTTGTTTTGGCCCCGCCCTCCACCTGACATTATGACATCATCACATTGTGAACGCAACCTATGCAACCTATGAGGGATAAATAAAGTGGACTGAATCTAAATCTGAAGTTCTACTTTGAACCTTGTTTTTCAACTGGTCTTAAACTTTTGATCGGGACTGTATCAGAACTCCAGTGAGTGACCAGGATGTAATGCAGTAATGTGTGAAAATATCATTGGATGTAGTAATTTGTAATAAATGGCATTATTTGCGTGAAGTTTTATAAACTTAAGTTTATTGTATTGACAGTGAGTTTTGTGTATTTTTGTTGAATCCAGACCCCGAGATACTTGAACTCCTTCACAAGGTTAAATATCTCTGTCTCAAAGGAACACACTGGACCCATCCAGTTTAAACATTTGGCAGATCACTGATGTCCAAAGCACCCACACTCACACACTGTCTTCTATAAGACAAGTACGATGTAAACCACGACTTGGACAAACAGGAAGAATTATCTGGAATTTTCCCCCATTCCAGAAGTTTGACGCACGCAGACGGGCTCCTACCTGACCATGTGAGGAAAGTGCAGAGCTTGTGGGAGGCCGTGGGCTGAGCTGTGAGTCGGGGTCCGTTTGGAAACACCAGGCCCTTCTGATGCTGGAGGGTTTGGAGCCAGCGATTGAAGCGGGACAGGCAGATGTGGAGAGGGAGCCCGGCCTCCACCTGCGCCTTCAAGCACACAACAACACGCAATATGGTGGGGGTTAAAAGGTTAAACGATAACAGTATGGCTTCAGAAAAAAGCTAAGGTACAACTGCTATCAAAGAACACAACATCTGATGGACATATTTATATTTATGTCTACAACTGTGAGGTCAGCAGTCTTCCCCATGATGGTGAATTCTGCTGAACTACAGAGTCTCAGGGCCCCTTTGCAGGTGTTTTGGATTCATTATTTGATGAAAGGGAGAAACTTTGAGCTACAATATACCGGTAGTCCCTTTTCACAATAGAGATTTTTAATTGTTTTTTTTTATAAGCCCCCTCCCGGAACCGCCACCTTAACATGGTGGAGGGGTTTGAGCGTCCGAATGATCCTGGAGCTCTGTTGTCGGGGGGTTTGTGCCTCTGGTAGGGTCTCCCATTGCAAACAGGTCCTAGGTGACGGGTCAGACAAAGAGCGATTCAGAAGCCCCTTATGCGAGACCAACAGGCCGGAGAATCGTGAGGCCGTCCTCCCATGGACCCACCACCTGCAGGAGGCGCCATAAGGGGCTGGTGTCATGTGATTTGGGCAGCTCCATCAGCTGCCCCCACGACCCGGAAACGGACAAGTGGAAGAAAATGGATGTATGGTTTTTATAAGCTGTAAGCCATAATCATCAAAATTATAACAAATAAAGGCTTGACATATGTCACTTTGCATGTCATGAGTCTATATCATATATTAGTTTTGCATTTTAAGTTGAATTACAGAAATAAATAAACTTTTGAACAATATTCTAATTTTCTGAGTCGAGCGCGAAGCCCGTTCATTTAAACGGAGAACGAGGGGAGATATTCTCTGCTCAAATCTGATGTTTAGTTGATTGATTTGTGTAAAATGTTCATTTGCACCAACATGTCAACACTGCAGCGTTTCTCTGCGCGGACAAAAAACGGCTTTGTTTTCGTGTAGTGACTGATTTTATGTGGACTTCTCCAGCCCCATGTTAACAGATAGGGCGGGCACAATTAATGGCGGCGCCCACGCGAGCCTCCGGAATTAGGTGAACAAGTATAAGTGAATGATAAAGCACAAGTTGAGTTTTCTAAGGATATATTAAATATAAATCCGTCAAACGTTGAATTTTGAAAACTGCAAATGTGATACACACATTCTAAAAGTATCCTTTTCTTTAAATCAACCAGCACCAAAACAGGTATTAACTATGTCAACTTTAAGTCAAAATCATTTGTACCTATTTTTTTTTTTTTAGAACTGAGTAGAGTTTCAAATATTTTGCGAAACGTGACTTCCGATACAATATGCACAACAAAGACGTATTACGATATACCCAGCCCTGATGACTTATAACCTAATGTTAATTTACAGCAGACCCAGAACCAGCAGTAGCTAAAACCATTACCAATAAAAAGCAGAATATGCACATCATTTTGCTCTGTTGGTCGTGGATTACATCAGAGTGAGATGTTACTTCCAGTTAGTCAGTAACAGACAGTAACCGATTCAGAGTAAGTGTATTGCCGTGGCAGTTAATATCTGCTCTGTAGACAGGTACCTGCGTGATGCCGGTGAGCTCGGTGCAGAAGTCCGACAGAGTGGGGTGTTCCTGAGGCTGGACGTAAGAGTGAAACTCAGACTCCACTTCCCCCGTGGAGGTGTTCAGCAGGACAGCCGGGAACTCGACTGCACACACCAAAGACTTGCGTTACTTCGAACTACATTTACATGTGGATCACTCAAATTCTTCACAGGGGTGAGCTTTCACAACCTTTCAGGGCGCAAAGGCCAAAGATCTTTATTTTATTTTGTGATAATCGGGCCATGTCCCATATAGTTTTTTCATCCAAATCAACAAGTGGCAGAATTTCAATGAGGCCTCAGTAATGATGATCTGTTGGAGTCTTTAAAGCCTCATTGCTCATAGATACAGTCGATTTTAAACCTACTGATTTCCTGGCCGTAGCTGTTCTTCTCCTTCCAGCACGTGGACTCAAAATCTATGACAATGATGTAGGAGAAAATCTGATCTGCAAGGAAAACAGTAACAGATTTTCAATAGCAACAATGATGAGTGGAGTCATGTGAGCGGTGGAATTAGTTTTATTGATGCTTTATTTTTTTATGCTAAACTTTGTCTGAATTGAAAGGTAATGGATGCAAAATCTGCTCTCAGTGGTTTAACCTATTACTGTAGCTGCCATCTTAGGGTTATCCAAATCTCCAAGCGTATAGGGAGGATCACTGTTTTTTTTATTTCCGCGAATTTCACCAGATGGGCAAAGCGCTGATTTTCCGAGCTTGAAAAGCTGTTTATTTAAATCAGATTACAGCACCGATCATTTCACAGAAGCATGCTCTGTTTGTGAATGATGCTTTGACCCACCATAGAACTATTATTATCTATTTAATACATTTGTGCCTCCTGGAACCACCACGTTAACGTGGTGGAGGGGTTTGAACACCTGAATGATCCTGGGAGCTCTGTTGTCAGGTGCCCCTGGTAGGGTCTCCCATGGCAAACAGGACCTCGGTGACGGGTCAGACAAAGAGCGGTTCAGAAGCCTCTTATGAGAGACCAACAGGCCTGTTTAATCATGAGGCCGTCCTTCTATGGACCCACAACCTGCAGGAGGAGCCATAAGGGGCTGGTGCAATGTGATTTGGGCAGCTCCAACAGCTGCCCCCACGACCCGGAAACAGACCAAGTGGAAGAAAATATATATGGATAATACATTTGTATTGCCCACAAGTGCCGCGGACGTGACGACATGGCGATCCCCCTAATAGACTGGAGAACATAGAGTGGGAGCCTTTATACCAGTGCGATGCCTCATTTAAAAGATCTGTCAGTGAAACACAACTTGCATCACATTTGTCTTCATAACCCTAGTCCTAACCCCAGCCCCCTGATCGGGGGAACGGCAAGTAACAGGTTACTGAAGGTCTGTGAGTTGTTTTGGGTTGCCATAAGCTAAATATAATGACACAAGCACACATTTGACTATATGCGAACACGATGTTCCTCATTTGAAAGCTAAGAACCAGCCACTGAGCATTAACTCTCCGATTTAGCCATAGGATCTGGCAACTTAGTGTCTGGCCTACATGTCCTACTTTCAAATGTAAAAATGCTTACTGGACAGAAGTGGTTTGTTTGGCCCAGAGGAGCTGCTGCTGCGCTGCCTCAGGACACCCAGCTGTCTGCGATGGAAACAAAGAACAAGAACTTGTTATTATTATTGCATAAACAAACAAACCATCCCACGGTAAAAGCGTTTTACTGTTTTAATGCGTTTTATTGTTCAAACTTAATAACTAGGACTGGTTTCAGGTGTAATAATAGATCACACTCGAACTAATAGCTTGTTTAGTTTCGCAGGAATCTCTGATATTCATCCTTCTGTAGCCACATACAGTCAGATCTCTGCGTCATAGACTTACTTCGCCAGTCTCTTTGTAGCCATTCAATCTCATCACCGTTTCCCCAAAGACAAAAACAACAGACTCATGTAGGACCATAGGCTTGGGACATTTCGCGCTGGTTTTTTAAAACATTGGATCTACGATCAACTCGTTAGATCTGCAGGCCAGAAATAACAACTGCCGATAAATCCATCGATCCGCGTTCACTTCCGGATTACCAAAGTAAAGGTAAACACCCCGGTGGTGTCGGGGTCTCCGCAGCTGGGAGATGTAGCTACATAATACATTGTTTTTAAGGAGATAAGGCGCTCGTGCAGTGTCCATAAGTTTGAATGATAACAGAAACGTTCGTGAGAAAAGTAAACCTTTTGTGTGCAGATCAAACCGGAAGTGCGTTGGTAGTTGACGCTCGTTTCCCTCAGCTGTTCAGAGCCATGTGTGCGGCTAAAACAACGCTGGATTTGGGGAAAGTGAAGTAAGTTCTCCATAGATTTGTGGTATTTTCATTATCCACAGCATTTGAATCCCAAAGACACGTGACGGTCCTAACTGCAGGCATGAATTCACCTTTGTTATCGGGACTTGTTCAGTAACGTGTTCAGAACTACAGTGATGCTCAGGATCATTGAGCTCTTCAAGATCTGATTTGTAACGCATTTATCCTGTCGATGTTCAGTCCCAGTGAAAACGAAGTGTAGAATATATTAGTCCTGTTAATCCTGTTCTTCAGACCTTAATTTGAACCTGGTTTCGAGGTCATACAACAGTGACAGCAGGGTAAAAACTAACTTTGCCTCGCCTCGAATCAATTTACTTTCAAATTTAGTTTATATTTGATGGGAATGACAAACTCGTGTGCAACACCTTTATTAAATAAACGAATGGAGTGAGAAAAGTATTGTATTTCTTGAGATGATAATCATAATTTAAAAGTTTATTATTGTCCCCTGTAGACCTTTAAACTAAAACTAGCGGTTATAAGTGTAAACCCATAACTAAAAAATGTGGTCCTGTTGTGGCTTAAGGTGCAAGAACAAGAAGAACGACATTTGAGACGATAAAATAAGGTTTATCTGATATTTCCAAAAACAGTTAGACATTTGTTTATCGTTACTATGACAACAGCTAAGCCCGGAATGTTTACAAACAATTAAAGGGTCTCAAACCGGTGGGACACACAGGATGGCTATTATAAACTTTATTCACATTAATTAGAGATCATTACATTTATGCTTTTACTATACTAAAGGGACACCGCGTAACATTATGGACTATACTGTGCAAAACATGCTCATATTGACCAGCTCGACACAGAAAAATACTATTACTACTGAATACTCAAAGAATGGATTTGAATGAGGACCTAATCTATTTTAATCTCAAATTTGACTGACTTTTAGTCACATCTCCATGGAGACAAGCTGGAGACGTACCCACTCCCGGTAAAGTTACAGTCAAGTCTTAGGAGAGCTGAGCCGCTCACAGCAAAAACACATGTTTGTTTGTGCATTCGTGAGTTTTTTTCCAATGATAAAATGATCTATCTTCAAATAAATGCTAGTATTTAAATTTTATTCATAACTAGAATTCTACACAGTGTGCCTTTAAAGTCAGGCGGTTTTCTAGTTTAGACATGGTTTACACCCAGTTTGGACATAATATAATGCACAATTATATTTAAGATTTTGCTAAACTGTTACCCAGCTTTATTTAGTTTGACCATATTTTGCGATGTTTATATTTTCACTTCCTTATTGGACACTGACAGGAAGTGACATAGATGGAGGCAAACAACAGGTGTGTTTAAGATGAGCGAGGCGCTGCAGGTGGCTGTGGGCAACCTGTGCGATGTTGCCGGTATTCTCGTGAGAGTGAGGCGGCTGGGCAGGTGAGCCTGAACTACAAAGGCCAAAGGGATTGTGGGAAATGAAGTGCTGTAACCACGTGCACTGACAGATAATTGGATCTCAGCTGTGTTTAGATCAGAAACGTGTCGCTCTGACGCTCCGCAGCCTCCTGCCTGCTCTTTTCTCATCACACAGATCTACTTTGATCTGCTTCATATGTGACAGAAAGTGTGTTCAATATATGACCTATTTAAATAAGCATAAGTTTATTATTCTAATCCTAAACTGTAAGAGGAGAGTCTATTATTGTTGCTCTTGTGATGGAGCGTCTGTCTGGCGTGTGAGAGAAGCACAAATGTGTTTACAAACTTTTAAATATAGTTTTATTCACAAACTATGTGACTCCTCTCTGTTCTCCGGGCTGTTATCCATCTAAATAAGTCATGTGCACTGTAATTCCATTTTAGTCCAGGTTTAGTCATAATTTGATTGGGGGATATTTTATGAGGTGATACTTTGTGTCTAAGTTTAATATCCTGGGGCAGGTTTAGGCCAGTATCACTTATGACCTAATCAGGTGTTTTGTTGTAAAAATATTGACAGTATTTTCCACATTTTAGAGTACTTTATCACGTGTTTGGTCTCTGACTTCCAAATATTCAACAACATTCTTGAGGTTGGGGTTACTTAGGGGACAAATGAAGGGGTCGTCAATTTTGGACTAAAAATCCAGGACCAAATGATTGATGCTGGATTGTCCTACAGACCACTGAAAGTGCAGGCACCATGCTGACCACTCATACTACAAGGTCATATACTCACAAATATCAACTATGTACTTTTAAGTTAACCAATGCCCCTGGGTGGCCTGTCAGGAGCAGTGGGTGACCGCAGTGAGTGAGTCTGAGGACCCGTCTCCAGATCTAGAGCCAGGATCTTGGTCAGAAACGTACCTAACTAGGTAGGGGACATGGGGAGGACAAACTCCACACAGAAAGGTTCACCCGGCCCTGCAGTTGCATTCGGGACGTCCTCGCGGTGAGGTGAAAGTACCAGCCGCTCTGCCACCATTTTGGGCCTTTGAGAATGAATAACTCCTCTTTTATTCTTAACAGGTAGTTCTATAACCCTGAGGTGTAGCCATTTTCTCTTTGGAGATGGAGACCACGACGACGCCTTGCAGCAGCAGGAAAAGGAAAGCGGGTGTCGACGACGACGATGATGCTGGATCAAAAAGGCTAAAGCCGGACTCTGAGAGTGGACAGACGACGGAAAATGGCCGCCTGCCCCGTTCACCGAGGATCACCGTGAGCCCAGAGCACATTCAGAGGGCCGTCACTGAGGAGGAGCTGCTGGAGCTCCTGCACTACTCTGCCACGGACAAGGCCAGAGGGCAAGTCAGCGGCCCCAGGTAACAATAACAGTATGGCCTGCTCTTGGGGCTTTAGCGGAACTTGCTTTTGCCAAATACCTTCTTTTTTTTCTGACAAATATTGCATATAATAATATTACGTTTAAATTAGCTCTTTATGTTTTGGAGATGATAGAACCTTATTTTATTCAGGAGAAGATACAGGAGATAATGAGATAATAAGTAGTTAGTGAAGATTTGTTGATGCATATATAAAAATAGACAGGATGGACATTCAAAGGACTAGACTCAAGGACTAGATCTACACAGATCCAGCTTTTTGCTTCCGATACCAATACTGATACGGGGGGTTTGAGTATCTGCCCATATCTAATATTAACCAATCCAAAAGACTTATCTTAGAAGTAGCTGCTGTGAGAAAAAATAAGATAATAAATAATAAAGTCTCATCTTTTCTTGTAAAGAGATATTACAGATCAATAATCATATATATCTATTAAACTGCAATGGTAAAACATTAGGCCTACACAAGAATCACTACATACTTAGTTATGGCTCCTGCGAATTCGAGGGGCATCCCGTTAGTCTCGCTAACCAGACTCCGCTTCTTTACAGAAGAGGGTCTGGCAACACTCCATTGCGCACTTTCAAAGGAAGTGACGCAGCGATATGGAGCCTACCGACCAATCAGAGCAGCTCCCTGAACGGGCGTCACGTTTTTGCGCCTTTGTTTTGTAGTTTTTCAACACAAGCAACCACTTCACGTAATGCTCCGGGATGCTTGTATTCTTAAGTTTTTCTGACATAAACGAACTCCGTGTGGCAGGGAGCGCCATTGTTAATGTCCGAATGACGACAACTTTCTTGTGGCTGTTTCTGTCGTCACATTCGCTATGTTCTCATTGGCTGCTATGCGCTTTGGTTGTCCCACATTAGTCCCGCCTCAAGCAGTAGCTTTTCTATGACAGGGTCGCTAGACTAGTCTCCTGTTTATTAATTAATAAACATCGGAGATTAGTCTGGATGCCAGGCTAGCGTAGGGGACGTTGAGCCTACTACATGAACCTGTTTATTCAGTCCTGTGCCAGCTGTTCTGCTTCCTTACACTGTACAGCAACTCTATATCACAGACTTTTGGTTGCATTGTTATAAACTCACATAAAGTGACTGATCAATACTTGTGTATTACAAATATGTTAGATCAGTTATTCTTTAACAGCTTTTTATAACCTAAACTGAAACACTTTTTATTTAATTAGATGATCCAATCATAGTTTCTGTCCCAGCTTGGATTTGTCGACATTAGCATTAGCATACTGTTGCTAGCTGCAGAATTTTGTGTGGCAATTAAAAATGCATTCGTAGTTGTTAACTCAGCGTCTGAATTCTCCAAGTTCTAACTTTCAATATGAGGTGCAGCATGTCCATATTCACTGAGCTTTAGTCGGTGAAAGTTGTGTTTTTAAAGTGGTGAGAGCCAAAACGGGTATTGGTTTCCTTATAGGATATTTGGAATCGATACCCGATTAGGGCTGGGTACCGTTTTTTTCGATACCACTACTTTAACGATACCTGCTTGTCAGTACCGGTGCTATAACGGTACTTTTTTCGATACAGTGTTGTTTTAATTGAATTAAAATAATGTGTATAAAAAGTGTCATTCAGGAGAAAGTCCAAACACGGCACAACAGAAAACAGGCCTCAGCAGTGTCACCTGTAACTTCATTATTTGAGCAGAATTCCCACTTTAGCAGCGATAAAAAGAGAGAAAGGACATTATTACCTCCTGAGCTGCAGACAGATCCACATCAGGCACCGTTTTATTTCAGATAAACTTTTCTAAACACACTACGCTCTTCAACAAAGTGAAAGCACTCCACACATCAAAGATCTGTTACACAGTGAGAGCGCTCACTCTGTTACTAATAATTTACCAAAACGGTTCCAAAAATGGCTAATGCAGAGTGAGCGCTCACTTTTTTGCACAAATAAATTCTTGTAAAGGAAAAATAGCAAAATCCATTGATGCGTTACATCAAGTCAAATTCTCTCTCAATCTATCTTCTTTACACACTTTGTACAACGTGATGATTATGCCATATTTAACTTACTGTGTAGAAATTTGGGGCTTGACCTGTGAAACTGTTCATGAAAAAAAAAAACGGCCGAAAAATCCAGTATTGTCTCTTCAGAAAGAAGTCAGAGACTGAAGCCGAAACCAAAAAATTGGTAAGAGGTTTAGACCGTACCATGTTCAGGGTGTAGTTGCTGCTTTATTGTTACATTTTGCATAATATTGTAGTTGATGGAGATTAGGGCTGCAACTAACGATTATTTTGTAATCGATTAATCTATTGATTATTTTTACGATTAATCGAGTAATCGCTTGGCTGGCTGTGAAGGGTGCAGGAAAATTTTATTTTTTCTATTTTTTTTAATCACATATAGCTTAAGTGGCGCTGCTTGAAGATGTAAACTAAAGGGAAATGTTTGTTGGAGGCTCTATTCATGAAATTTACACTGAACAAAATGTACACAGACCCTAACTATATAAACAAAGTAAGATTTCATCAAAAATACTACATTTTTATGTCAATTTTGATCCATTTTAGTCTGTGTGAACCAGAAAACGATTAATCGATTACTAAAATAGTTGTCGACTATTTCAATAATCGATTAGTCATCGATTAATCGATTAGTCGTTTCAGCCCTAATGGAGATGCTTTTATAGCTTGCAAAAGATAGCCTAAAGAAAAAAATATTCCAGGCTTAAACCCTCCAAGCCGCTGGTGAAAACTGTCAATATTTGTTTGAGTATATATTTGAGTTGGACATAAACTATGGAAAATATTTAAAAAAACAAAATAACAAACTTGATTACAAAGGGGCAGAAATCATAAGATTGATTGTCTCTTCTGCTCCTTTTCATTCAAACTGTGTTGGCTTGGCTTGTTTTGTTGTAAAATATCACCAAATCATCGTTCATGACTGAGATCTTACGAACAGCTTCAAACAAAAATAGAGACTTTAAATGTGCAAAAGCTCCTTTTCTGTTTTAAGGTCTAAGGACGTATGTTTGATGATTGTTCTGTGTTCTCCTCAGCTGGTGTTGCCTGCACAAACAGAGGCTGGTCAGGGCGGTCACTGTGGCTGTAGTGGACCATGTGTCTCAGAGCGACTTTTATGAGCACTTCCTCTCAATGCCCAACCTCCGAAATAAATACAGCACGGTAAGAACTAAACGCATCATGCTTTATGCAGTCTTTTAAAACTTTGTTGCAGTAGAAGTGAATATAATGTTTTATGTCGACACTGAAAAGTGCACAGATGTGTATTACTACTGTGGGTCGTTTCAACCTAAGAACATGTTGTAATCTGTTCAAAAGCTCATGTAAATCATTCAAGCGGCTTTCAGGTGGTTCACACCTTAAGAAGCCACCGTGCAGTCTTCATATTGCACAGGTTTATGCTTCATCATTTGAGCTGTCTTTGGGATAAGGGGCCAGTGTAAGACATATGTAGCTGCCTGCACACACACACAGTTCAAAGAGAAATGAAAGCGACATAAATGTAACGACTTCAAATAAATGTTTTGTTACTTACTAAGTGAGCTTTAGATTGCAGTCACCAATGCTATTTTTAAACATTAGCCCTAAGGAACTGCTTGTTTTTGGCAGCCCTCTTAGTTTTAGACTTTTGGACAAAAATGTGTTTTTGTCATTTCTGCTGTAGATGTTATAGTTTTAGTCAAGTTTAGTCAGTTTTAGCATTTCAACAAATGAATTTAGGTGGATACATTTTGAAAATAAGTATTGGAAATTTGGATCAAGATCGTACAGGAAGAAGAAGTGTCATTGTGAACAGGGCTTTTCCTCTTCTCATCCTCTGATCATCGCTTCCAGACATTTTATGGTAATACACATTGTACTTGCCAAATGTAGTACAATGCAGTGTGCTCTGTAACAGTGTACAATACCTACGGGTTAGATACACAATGGAATAATGTGATCCTCTTTGGTGCTCATGGAGCTGACAGTGCGGTAATACCACCCCCTGGTGACTCCAAAAGACACTTGCTAAGCAGGATTCCTATGTAGCTTTGAGCCTCGCTAGCGCTGCTTAAAGCCTGGCTTTAAGTTTCTTTTTTCCTAAACATTGCTGTGACCCATATGACAATGCTGGCATAGGTGTCATATTTTGGTCCGTTTTCGGATTGATTTCAAAATTTTAATGTTTGTTTTTAAAGCCCTTCATGGTCTCGCTCCGTTACATCTAACTGAGTTGGTGACCGTACATCGCCCCAGCAGAACTCTCCGGTCTTATTTGATTGAATGATTTTTTTTAATGTTGTTTTATCTTTCTGTGAAGCACTTTGGTCTTCCTTGTGTTGTTGTAAGGTGCTATATAAATAAAGTTTGATTTATTGATTGATTTTTGCAGAAATAAAAAGTTAAATCTATGATTGACAGGCTTGTTCCCGCTCCCGCCTTTTTGCCCTTTTAAGGAACAGGCTTCGTAGGAGGAGATTGAGCAGCCTTGTTAATTTCACAGACCACTCGGGATCAACTATGAATGGGGCTGAATGGAACACTGGTTAGCTCTTGTATCTTATATCTATGGTTTGTAGTTAGGAGGTACATAATGTAATTAGACATCAAACCCTAACTCTAACCTTCAGCCCTAACTCTTAAGGTCTTCTGTCTTATTATATTACAGTGCCTCTCGAAAGTATTCATACACCTTGAACTTTTGCACATTTTGTCATATTTACAACCCTAAACATAAAGATTTTATTTCGATTTTTTTACTGAACGTTCACACACAAGTAACAGACAACTGTGAAGTGAAAGCGAAATGATACATGATTCTGTTATTTTTCAAAAAATAGAAAAGTGAAAAGTGGGGCGTGCATAAGTATTCATACAGCATGCATGAATACTTTGTGGAACCCCCTTTTGCTGCAATAACAGCACAAATCTTTTGGGGTCTGACTCTACAAGATTTGCACATGTAGAGACTGACATTTTAGCCCATTCATCTTTAAAAAACAACTCCAGCTCTGTCACATTAGAAGGAGAGCATTTGTGAACAGCAGTTTTCAGATTATTCCACAGATTTTCAATAGGATTTTGGTCAGGACTTTGACTGGGCCATTCTAACACATTAATATGTTTTTATTGAACCATTCCATTGAAGATTTAGCTTTGTGCTCCGGGTCATTGTCCTGCTGGAAGGTGAATCTCCGCCCCAGCCTCAGTTCTTTTACTGACTCCAGCAGGTTTTCCTCCAAAATGTCTCTATATACAATAAACTGGTCAAAATCTACATTACTTCCATTAACTCTAGAATCACGGGACCCTGCAACCCAGACCTCCTTCCCATCCCTACAATTAGGTAACATAAAATACTTGGGTATTTCTTCCAGGTTATCGGAGCTTTTCAATTTGAACTTCACCCCATTACTCAAAAAAATAGAAGATAGCCTCAGGGGTTGGAAAAATCTTCCTCTAATACTAATTGGACGAATTGCTGCTATCAAAATGAAAATCCTACCTCAAATTACATACCTATTTACAATGATTCCGATCACCCCTACTGATAACTGGTTCAAATTGCTCAATTCTATAACTACTCAGTTTTACTGGAAAAATAAAAAACCTCGCATCTCCCTCTCAACATTACAAAACAGCAAACAGCACGGGGGGCTAAAAGCACCCAATTTTCTTAACTACTTTTTAGCAACTCAACTACAATACATGAACATCTGGATAAAAAAACAACACCACAACAAACCATGGATACAGTTAGAACAGAGTCAATGTCAGAACACACCCATAGCAGATCTCCCCTTTTTACCCCAATCAATAAAAAAGCTTGACTACTTCAAATCCATCACCATATCAACAACTCTGAAAGCCTGGTGGCGAACCATTAAAATCACAGATTCATCCCTAGCCTCATGTAAATACACCCCAATATGGCACAACCCCGACTTTCAGTTGCACAATTTCCCCATATATTTCCCTCTATGGCACCGAAAAGGAATATCTCATCTACACCACCTGTTTGAGAGCAATGCATTTATTTCCTTTCACACATTAATCAAGACGTATGGGGTTGGAAGAGAAGAATTTCTCCACTATCAACAAATCAAACATATAATTAAATCTAAAAATATCTCATTACAACAACCGTCTACTGTAATAGACAAAATTTTGAAAATTACAAGCACAAAAAAAATTACATCCAAACTTTATAAAATTATAACATCAAAACATCAGCTGACAATACCACTTTCTAAATGGGAAAAGGACTTGGGTATATTACCAAACTCCAGCATCTGGCCAGACATATGCAGAAACATTTTTTCCATGACAACAAACCCTAACTTGCAATTAATACAATATAAAACCCTCCACAGATTTCATCTGACACAAAGCCGATTGCACAAAATGGATCTAACTGACACGGACATTTGCACACAATGCAATTTAGGTAGCACCGATAATTATCTACATGCTACATGGGACTGCACTCCGGTGCACTTATTTTGGTGCTCAGTAACAGATAATCTCTCCATTATTTTGAAGTGCAGGGTCCCATTGAACCCATCATTGTGCCTGCTAGGAGACACCACACAACTAGCCCTACCGAGCAAGTATAACAACCCTCTCCTCGTCTCTCTAACTATCGAAAAAAAATAATAATTCAAAACTGGAAATGCAAAAAAGCCTGCAACATTAACCTCTGGATTAACGTAGTAACAGATCATATATCAATGGAAAAAAACATGGCTCACAAACAAAAGCACATGTCGTTATTTAATGAAACATGGACTCCGTTCATTGAACATCTACTCGTGTCCATAAACCTCGAACCTGCTTATACAGATTAACTATACACACACAAAGAGGAAAGGGGAAGGGTTAGAAAACAAAGAGAACAAAACAAAACAGAATGACCCCACCACCCAATAATGTAGATGTCCCCCTTTGTCTGTTTCCGTTTCTTCTTCTCGCCTTCTTAACTTGTATTATGTTACATGTATGTATGTGACTATATTTGTGTGCATATGAGTATTTGCATGAGTATGTGTACTTCCTTTTCAAAGCTATATATATAGTTACTCTGATGTTATCTTACCAACATTATTATCTCTCGCTGTTACTATTTATCTACTGTTGTTTGTGAACTGTGGTGATTATTGTTGTCATTGCTACCATTATTATTTGACCTCTTATCCCCCCATGCTTCCCCCCTGTTTTTTTTTTTTTCCCCTTTTGCTCCTCCTCCGTTCTCTCCCTCTCAGTTAGCCCTTGGTGTGCCCGTCCCGCTGACCTGGTTTTGCACCTGGGGGCTGGGGTGGATGTTGGGGGGCGGCCCGGGCCCTCCAGGTGAGGGGGGGGGCGGGGGAGGGGGGAGGGGGTCGGACGAACGGGTTGGGGGTGTGGGGGGATGTGGGTCTCGGAGTGTCAATGTAATGACGACTTATGATCACACATGATTATATCCCTTTCATTTAGTTCTGTTTTACTTATCCATCCAATCACGTAATCCTTCCTCCCCATGTGTATCCCATTTGTCTCTTCTGTTGTGTCCTGTGTCCTTCTCACTTGTGTAATTGTGCACTTTGTATCTTATATACTCATCACTTAATTAAAAAAAAAAAAAAAAAGTCTGTATTTGGCTCCATCCATCATCACAACTATTCTTACAATCTCCCCAGTCCCCGCTGAGGAAAAGCAGCCCCACAGCATGATGCTGCCCCCCGTATATTTGACACTGGGGATGGTGCACTCAGGACGATGAGCAGTGTTAGGTTTGCTCCATACATAACGTTTTGCATTTGGGACAAAAAGTTCAGTTTGTGTCTCATCTGACCAAAGCTCCTTCTTCCACATGGAGCTGTGTCCTCCATATGACTTCTAACAAACTTCAAACGGGATTTCTTATGGCCTCCTTTCAAAAATGGCTTTCTTCTTCCACTCGTACATGAAGGCCAGATTTGTGTAGATACGACTTATAGTTGTCCCATGTACAGATTCCCCCAGCTCAGCGGCAGGACTTCACAGCTCCTCCAGAGTTATCATGGGGCACTTGGTTGTATTTCTTACCAGTGCTCTCCTTGTTCAGTTTGTTAGTTTACGTGAACCGCCGTGTCTTGGTAAGTCTGCAGTGGTGCTTTACTCTTTCCATTTCTGAATGATGGATTGAACAGTTGCTCCAGGAGATGTTTAAATCTTGGGAAATCTTTGTGTAACTTAACGCTCCTTTAAACTTCTCTACAGCTTTATCCCTGACCTCTCTGGTGCTCCTTGGCCTTCATGATGCTGTTTAGTGACCAATACACTCCGACCACAGCTCTGAGGGCCTAAAAGAACAGCTGAAATTATACTGAGAGTAGATTACACACAGGTGGCCTCTATTTAATGGTTAGGCCAAGGTGTGAACATTCTGGAGTCATTAGGAATGTTTTAAAGGCAATTTAATGCACTCAGAAAATGCTGTATGAATACTTATGCACACTCCACTTTTCACTTTTCTATTTTTTGAAAAATAACAGAATCATGTATGATTTTGCTTTCACTTCACAGCTGTCTGTTACTTGTGTGTGAACGTTTAGAAAAAAAATCAAAATAAAATCTTTATGTTTAGGGTTGTAAACATGACAAAATGTGCAAAAGCTCAAGGTGTATGAATACTTACGAGAGGCACTGTATGTACCTCCAAAGCACTAATACACATTATTCCATTCATTGTGATTTACTACATAGGTACAATCACAGATTGTTACAAAGCAGTTTACATTATACTACATTTTATCAGGTACAATGTATCAAGGTGTAAAATAAAGTGAAACCTTTTTTTATCAACTGCGCTGTCTGCACATTCGCTACATCGCAGTTAGTTCAGTGCTCCATGTGACTCGGGTCTGTTCTCCGGCTCGGTGCTCAAGCCCTGATTGCAAAAAAGTGATGAACCACTTTCTAACATTTGCGTCTTGTCAGCAAAAACTCATAAACATCTCGTCATGTTTTAGTCGCCTAAGAGCTGTTTTTAGTGTGCCACCATGCAGTTATGGTCCCCCGGCTGCCTCCTCATAACCCTTGTGTGTTGTGTCTCCTCCAGTTTTACAGGGTAACTCCAGAGCAGAGTGAACCGTGTTGAACTGTGCTCCGTGAAAGCTTGTTCTTTGTTGTGTGACTGTTGCAGAGGGTGACACTGGCCGCCTCCTCCACAAACCTGCTGTCAGAGATCTTCAGCTCTCAAGTCTCTGTGACCCACACACCCCCTGCCCCCAGTGGACCGGAGAAACGGGACGCACTACAGCTGCATAAAGGTACCACAGTCACATGTCACACCTGGTACAGAGGCTTAGGAAGTATTCTGATAAAAATGTCATTTCTATCTTTTCTCTTGATATAGAATCACTTCAAAGTATTAAGTAAGACTCTAAACAAACAGCAAAAAAGAAACTTTATTCGTACAGCGCCTTTAACAGATCAAATAAGTGCTTCATAAAGGGCAGCATGACAAGACAACAGAAAAAACTGTATAACACAACTTACATACGCGTTAAACCCATTCAACTCCACATTTGCTTTTTACACCATTAAACCACAAACCAGCTTGTTTCAAGATGAGTAAAAAGAATCATTACAGAAAAGTCAGAAATGTATGTCATTTTAGCATGTCTCGTGGAATACACATATTTTTCTTTTCTTGGTTTGTTGTTTTGAAGTCTTGAGAAACCACCCCGTTCTCCGTAAGTTCGGGACTGAGCGCAGAGGGCTGACGGCGTACCTCCTGACTGCAGAGGAGATGAGCAGGAAGAACTTCCCCCTCACAGGTACTGCACACGCGGCCTCTCAATCTCACCGGGACCCTGTCAACAATGTGCCCACCGTCCGTCTCCGACAGGATGTCCCAGGTGCAAGGACTATGTGAGGACCAACTCGGACGCCATAGTGACGGACAGCAGCCCGCTCTTCGGCCTGGACTGTGAGATGGTAGGAACCTGAGGACACTTCACTGAACAAACGCTCAATCCATTTGACATGAAATTGAGCGGTGTGTCCTGTGTCAGTGTCTCACAGATGAGGGGAGTGAGCTGACCAGGGTGTCTCTGGTGGACAGCACTGGGACCTGTGTTCTAGACGAGCTGGTCAAGCCCCGCAACACGATCCGCGACTACCTCACACAGTAAGAACGTCTGGAGTCTGAATCCCAGGCCGGGGCAGGGCCTTTTCTGTGGGGGTGTCTGCGTAGGCATTGCCCAGTAATGTAGTCTACTTGGTACGCAGGTGTACACCCGTATAACCCATAGAAATCACACAAACGCCTTCAGCTCTGAGCCTGGACCCGTAATAAATTGAACAGTCTATTCCCATACAAATGAATAGGGAAGCCGGTGCAATACTAAAGTATGGTGAGGTATGTTTTGTTTCATGGCATTTGAATTCCTGTGGTTTCTTTATCATTAACATAAGATGATGTTTAGTGGCTGATGAATATGTATCCGACCTCACAAAAAGCTGAAACTTGACTGAAGCTTTATTAATTTATGATTAAAGGGACTATACGGAGTTTAAAAATGTTAAAACTAATTATTTTCCTCCCCCTACATGTTCCAACAATGTGTAGAATGAGCCCAGACCTGTTCACCACAACTGCCTCTAAAATCCTGCACTGTCACTCAAAGAGGTGCTAATTCGGTTCCACAGTGCCGTCATGCACAAGCTTAATATAGAAGGTGCAGTTACACGTATGGCCTGAGGTGGCAGTAGTGAGTATAAAATGGCTAGCTTGCACCTTGCCCCTTTAACATTTAGCTCAGAGGACACTTTTAAACTCTAATTTGTATCTAAAGTAAAATCTCCAAAGGTCTGTACATTCATTACTGATTTCTCACTAGGCTTTGACCTAATTGTGGTGGATGGATGATAACAGCCTAAAACATCTGGATCGTTTGTAATTTGTGATGTTTGGTGGCTAATGCTAATGGCTATTGGAAAAATACTAGGGATGCTCCGATATCCGATACCAGTATTACTGGATACTGGAAAAAACACGTTATCTGGTATCGGCTACAAATATCCGATATCGAACCTGTTTTGGCTCGCACCGCTTTAAAAACACAACTTACACTAAACCTCAGTGAATATGGACATGCACCTCATTCTGAAGGGCAGAACTTGGAGAATCTGCTGCGCAAAAGGCCACAGCTAGCAACAGCATGCTAATGCTAGCGGCAAATAATCAAGGCTGGTACAGAAACTATAATTGGATCACTTTAAAGGAACTGAGACATGTTCTTACCTTAGCTTAGACGAGTTCATTTGGACCTGTCTGGTCTTCACGCGTGCCCTCAGTCATGTAAACACAGCACGGTAGCGCAGCGGTTAGCGCCTCCGCTTCACAGCTAGAAGGTCCCGGGTTTGATTCCCACCAAGACGGGGCCTTTCTGTGTGGAGTTTGCATGTTCTCCCCGTGCCTGCGTTGGTTTCCTCCGGGTACTCCGGTTTCTCCTACCACTAAAAACATGTACAATAGGTGAATCCTCCAGCCAGGTGATTCTGACCATCAGCCTGGCTCCACATGATGGAGATGGGTCCCCGGGCGCGGCACTGCCGTTGACCACTGTTCCTTACGGGTTGCCCCAGCGGCATCGAAGGATGGGTTTAATGCAGAGGACAAATTTCCCTACGGGGACAATAAAGTATACAAACAAACAAAAACACAGACAGCGTTAGCATTTAGCCTCTCCTCCTCTCCTCTATAGCTCCAAACAAGGTGAAGATAGAACCAAGCTCTTCCACGTTTTCCCTATTTAAATATGGTTACGTTCCAAGTGTAGTTACACAAAAATAAACAATGTGGATTTTCTAAGCGGATAAAAGGGGGAACTATATTGTAAGGTGTAATAATACCAGGAGTAGTTTGGCGTCCGCACAGTAAAGTGAAGATATTACTGCACGGATGTCAATGTACTCCTGGTATTATTACAAATGAACTCGTCTAAGGTAAGAACGTATCTCAGTATGTAAAAACCGTGGCCTGTTCCTTTCAGTAGTGTTTGTGTTTCAGCTCATGAAGGGCTGTGTTCATTTGAGGTTTTCAGGGCTGTGTTCATTTGAGGTTTTCAGGGCTGTGGTTTTTAAGGTTCTAAGGCTGTGTTTCTGAGGGCTGTGGTTTATTGTTAGATTCTCAGGGGTGACACGGGAGCTGCTGAAGCCAGTGAAGACCACGCTGAGTGAGGTCCAGGCCAAAGTGATGTCCCTTCTGCCCCGAGACGCAGTGTTGGTGGGACACTCGCTGGACAATGACCTTCGGGCTCTAAAGGTTTGGAGATGCTGTAGACAAGACAAGTTGGGAGTGCAGAAAGTTTTCTTTGACATGTTATGCATGTGGGAGTTTCATTTTAAGTTTCCTTGCTGTCAAGTTAATCAGATCTGGTGTATTTAGCTATTATCTTCTCGAGCAATGATCCCGATTAATTCCCGCATTTGTTAAATTGTGATTAGCAATCATTTATCGTCCCATCCCTAACCTGGAGTCTGAATGGCATGTAATATTTACCTTTCCCAAATCTCCTTCTTAACAAATATAAATGCTCACTTCCACCTACCAAAGCTACTGAAACCAATACGTTGGTTAAGTGGTGACGTCACAGCTCTACCTCCGGGTCCCAAGATGTGCGAGAAACTGCAAAAAAGTCTTTAATACCACAATCAATATTTCGGAAACTCAACGGAGAGTTACTGAACATACTTATTTATCAGGCCCATTAGCCAACAACGCTGTACATACAGCTATAAAAGTAATATTATAATACCAAAATCATCCGGGTTTGCGGAGATAAATGCTAACGCCGCAGCAGCTACGCTAACCCCGGATGTAGTGACTTTAGTAAATATTACTTTTTTAGCAGTAGGTGCAGCATTTTTGGCTAATGAGTCTGAGAAATAAGTAGGTTCAGTAACTCTCCGCTGAGTTTCAGAAATATTGATGGTTGTTTTTAAGAGTTTTTTATGTTGTTTCTCGCATATTTGGCAATCTGCTAGGACCCGGAAGCAGAAGTTGTGATGTCACACTTAAACGTATTGTGGATCAGTGATCTTTCAATGTTTCAGTGTGGAAACATAGGCCACGTGAGAGTGGTTTGATGTGAGGGCCTCCCATTTGTGTTTATTAGTGCTTTTAGCATGTTGTTTTTGCCCCTAGATGCTGAAAGGTTGTACTGCACTTATAAATACATCTCACCTTTTGCAAGATTTAAGTGTGTGGGAGATTTCATTTTTTTATCAAAGGTGCATTAGGCAACATTTTATGCAGAAAATAAAGTCAATATTAGTGTGTATTTGATCTTGCTATATGGGTGGTTAGCTTGGCGCCTTTGCTTTCCATCACAGTGGCCTTTGTGACACTCCAGGTTTTTAGGTTTCCTGGGTGGAATAATACGTAAACATGGAGACTGTTCCATCAGCAGTGAAAACCTACCAGAAACACTAAAACGATTAGTCCTGGAGCATCCTACTGTCCTAAAACTATGTTCCTAGGCAAAAAACGAGAGGCGATAGAGCCTTCTCTGTGGCAACAGTTTTCCTCTGTCTGTCAGGTCTCAGTTTGTCAGACAGTTCAAGTCCAGACTGAAAACACACCTTCACCCTGGTCTTCAGTATGAGCTGGTTAACTGGATCTGTCTAGTGTGTTTTCATTGATTTTTACTTTCTTTATTTGTGACAAATTTAAGTTGTTATTAAATGTCCCCTTCAGAGGCATTATATTAGATTAAAGGTCATATAATTTTAACCAGTCATGATCAAAGTGTTACTGTTATTTATATATGGAGTTAATTCTATTATGAGTAAGAAATTGCACTGTTTAAAACCTTTAAATGTTGTGCTGTTGTGTCTTAGATGATCCATCCTCATGTGATCGACACATCTCTGCTCTACAGAGGAGAGTTGGGACACAGGTTTAAGCTGAAAGTCCTGGCTGAGACGCTGCTGCGGTGAGTTCCGTCTCTTACATTGTTTCATTCAAACGTTCTGTTGGAATGTCACATAACAACCAGAGGAGGGTGGGTGAAGTAGGCGTCCCATTGGTGCTCAGGCGTGACTCGTCTGTCCCACAGGAGGCAGATCCAGACTGAGGACAGGAGAGGTCACGACCCGTGTGAGGACGCGGCGGCGGCTCTGGAGCTGGCGCAGTACTTCATCGCCAACGGGCCGCTCAAGGTAAGGCCTACAGATACCCGCTGGGGAGGACTGTGCTCTGAATCAAAGACAGCCTCTTTTTTGTGCAGCTTAAAGCTTATAAAACAACTGTATAAAGTAACAGGGCACAGTAGTGATAGTGATACATTTTCTAATGTAGTCGGGGATAACGCATATTGATAAATTGTCCCTGCCTTCACGATCGTCTGGTTGCGATATGTGGTGTGAAGGAACTGAGAGCAGCAAGTGAAGCTGTTTGTATGAAATGATTACACAATACATGCTGTGTTTTCTCTCAGTAAACCAGCATATTTAACCTCTTAGTGGATGTGCCTGTGTCAGGTTGTGCAGGAGCATCTGGAGCTGTGGGGCTACACTCTGACTGAGGAGGCGGAGGAGGCGGAGGAGACATCTCGACGGATGCCTACAAAACCGACAAGAGCACGGTAATGGGAGTCAGGGATAATGGCCACTCAGCCGAGAGGCACCTGGCTGCAGGCCGCCGCTGTGTGGTCACAGGCTCCACTGTCAGAGCACCTCCACTGTCGATACAGGAAGTGCTGACTTTTTTTGGGTGGGGGCGGGAGGACGTTTAAATGCAGATTTTACCTGCCTTTTAATTCGAGGGAGACCAGCGAGTCAGCGTACAGTGGAGAAAAAAGTATTCAGCCAAAATCCTATAGAAAGTCTATGGGAAACTGACCAAATCCCTTTTTTCCCCACTGTATATGCAGAGTAGAGGTGAGTTCTACTGCCGCTGCTCTAACCCAGTGGTGTAGTCTACGTAATATCCAGGTATACACTGTATAACCACTAGAAAGCCCCCTTGGAATTGATAGATTTTACGTCATATATTTACTAAATAATGCATTTGTGAGGAAAGCGATTCACCCGGAGGTGCATTCGTCATTTTATTTTGAAACGTATCCTGTGCAGTTCCTGTCCTGACACTGGAGGCGGCATGAGAGTGGAGCCTGCGGCAGTAGAGACCTCACAGTGGAGGCCCGCAGCCAGGACCTTTTGGCTCAACAGGATGTGAAATAATGTCAGAATATATCACAATATCAGAGAGTTGCATAATGTAGTTGTAAAGGACCGAAATGATGTGTTTTGTTTTTTGCCCTCGCAGCATATTTGCATTGGGATGTTTATTTTGTATTGATTGTAACATCATTTGCCGTTTGTTGTGGCTTCTTTTATAGATGCAGACGGCAACACATCATAGAAGGGGGCGTGGCCTAACTGAGGGGGAAGAAAACCTCTCATGGGAATTATAATCACGGGTTCAATATTTTTAGCCGTTTTCTGGGTTTATGTTTATGGTCCGGAAAATGGCTAAAAACAGGGCCTGTCACACCTATCCCAGAATTTCCTAAAATGCTGGCATACGCTGAGCTTTCTATGTTTTTTTCAGTTTTGGCCGTATACATAGAGTACACAACTTATATTTTCAAGTTAAGTTCAGAGGCTTTTCTCAAACCGTGCGGGGCTTTAAACACATGATTTATACATTTATCATAAATAAAAGAAGACACGTATGTCCGTGTTGTAAGAGAAAGAGCAAACGTGGCTCTTTTCTGCAGGTTAATAGCGAGTTGGCGACAGACAGGAGTTTACCATGCTTCCCTTGATGCATGAGCCCTGACGATGGTTCCTCCGTCTCCGCGGCTTCTCTCGTCCGTCCCAACAAAGTTTACATCTGTCTCTTTGTCTGCCACAGGCCAGACCGGCGTCTGTGCCTCTACAGGAGGTTAAAAGAGCATCACTGCAGCCTCACTGTGCGTTCTCTCATAGAAAATAAAGGAGGCGGCTCTCTTGCTGCGCGTCAAAGTGTCTGTGCGCTGGACTAATGCCGATTATATGGCAGCAGAGCGCCCGGAGGAGCCCAGCCTGCCTAAAACGCACAAGAAGATTTCTAACTCCAAACTCCACAGTCACAGTCTGACCCTGTTGCAGGTTCGTGGATGTGCTGCAGGACTCGAGGCGCACCGTGGCCTTCTTTGGGAGACGCTCCGACATCGGCCTGCACATTTCCAAACAGCAGTGGTTCAGCTCCGACAGACAGGTGGGGCCCTGAACATCCAGTGTAACTGTTATACCAATGCCTTCAAACCTACAGGACTGTTACTTCAGGGGATTCTGCCTCCTGAAGGTGCACACTGTCGTTGTGTCCTTGGGCAAGACATTTCACCCACCTCCAGTGTCTGTGCACACTGGTGTACTGTCTGAATGAGAGAGTGAATGGGTGAGTGGTTCCTTGCTTTAAAGTGCTTTGAGTGCCTAATGTAGGTGGAAAAGCACTGTATAAGTTCATTTACCATCTTAAAAAGTATTAAAAGTTCATTTAAAAAACAACAACTGCCAAATTAAGACCCTTAGTAAACATTTTTAAGTTTACTAAATTTTCTGAGGTATTTTTTTTGTTTTTGCATTGACTTTTTACTTTTATCCATAAAATTGATTTTGAAATTACATAAATGTTATAATTAGTTACTTTTTTCACCTCTACATTCGCTTTTGCCGTGTGCGTCATGACGTAGCCTGCTTCAAGTTGCTCCTCAGTGTCTGCTGACCATCATTTAGTGAAACCAAGAAACAATTTCGTCAAAATAAGGAAGTGTAAGTTTGCCAATTCCTGGCTAGAAGTTGAATAATTTCGCTCGAAGATGCCGTGAGGAGGTCTTAAAAAGTCTTATAAAGGTATTAAATTTGACTTTGGGGTTCCTGCAGATACCCAGTATTTAGAGTATTTAGCACAATACCTACATAAAGGTAATCTGGGGAGATGGCGAAGAAAATTAGGCATTTGATGCATAAAAATGTCCAAAATTGTCTTTATTTTCAGCAACTACATCTAAATAATGAATAGAGCCAGGTTGATAATAGTTCCAAATATTTGCTCAGAGCGATTTTGGATCTTGTTTCGTTTTAAATAAGCTAGTTATAAGTAAAAAATATATCATATATATATTCAATAAATTATGCAGGAATTAGATAAAAAGAAAAAAAAAGTTTATTAAGTTGGAGCCTGTAAAGTGTAGAGTCTGTAGGAGCCGTCGGAGCTGTTGTTAAAGGCATCATTTGCGTGTATATTTCTCCCGTCTTCGGGAGCCGCTACTGTCCCACAAAGGAAATGAATTATCTCGGTCACAGCCTACACGTGCTACACATGGATACAGTGTTTGTGAAGGAATAACTGTGGGAAAGCGTCTTATGGCGCGCTGTTGTTAGCCTGGCTAACACCAGACTAAAATCACAAGTGATATTTAGTCTGGGGACCACCAATTCATTTTCTCGTAGGAGAGGTGTGGTTTACGATCGTCCATAGTCGTTTATTGGGCGATACGAAAAAAAAAAAAAAAAGTCTATCATGCGTCTGCACGTAGCCACAGCCAATCGTATCATCGTATGAGATGACGTATGACGTACCCGCTGTAAACTTTTGAGCTAAATTATTTAGAACAAGGTCTAAAGCTTGATCGAAAAATACCATCGTGTCTGCTGCTGTCATGTTTGATGCGTAAATAAACTTTTTTTTTTTTCATCCATAAATAAACTACAAGCTTCCATATATCGAATAGTGCGTCTTGCGTCCCTCCTCGCTCTGTGATTGGTTCCCAAATCCACCGGAAAATTTGGGCCATGGTCCCCAGGCTGTTGTGCAGTTCGAAATAATTTGAGCGCACACAGCAGCATGGCGTTAGCCAGGTTACGCTGTTGTAGTAACTTCCTGGAAATTTCCAGCTCGCTAGTGACAAAACGTCATAAAGTTTCATCTTTATTTTTTTTTACAATTAAGGGAGAAAACTAGCTAAACATCACAACACCTTTTTTTCACCTCAGGGTTCAGTGGCAGCGCCTTCAGTACATTCACCGTCTGCTGTTAGCAGTTTCTTTTACCTAATAAATGTCACATGAAAATGAACTGTGGGCTTACTCTACATTCCCTCCACCGTGTCCTCAGGTGCTGCAGAGTTTCCGGGACCAGCCCAAGTGTCCCGCCTTCTCAGTGCTGCAGTTCTGCCCTGGACCCACAGGTGGCGCTGATGCAGCGCTCAGGACTCAGGTCAGTACTAGTAGAGCAGTTAAGGGAGTTAAGATTTCCATATATAACCATTAAAGTGATTTACACTGCACAGAATTATTGGGACATTTTTAGCATTAACATTAACAACACTGTGTAACATTTCTCTCAGTAAAAGTACTCATTTCATTATACGGCTGTTTTTATTTGTAAAAAATACCCAGAACAAATACATCTTTGCTGTGAGCGGCTCCCCCTCAGACCGGACTCTGCTGGAGCCAGACACTAGCTCGTCATATGGAATTTTTGTCTGGCTTCAACTTATTCAATAGGATTGTAACCAACAATTCTTTTACTAAATATTAAGATGTTATTTATTATGGATGAACAAACACTAAGGTGTTATTTACAATGTTCCTACATGTTTTTGACCTGTACTGTATAAATGGAGGCTGTGATGGTGACCTAGAGCTGCGTCCTCTGTCTCAGGTGAGTCCTCTCAGGGACCTGTGTGTGGTGTTCGCCGGGCCCCTCCCTCCACTCTCCTCAGAGGAAGACGTGAGGCGCCTGTTCTGCTGCTGCGGACCCCTGCACTCAGTCAGGATCATACACACGGCAGTCAGGGTATTTGCTTATACTCTTTCTTTACGTTCGGACTGTGACTGAACTAGAATGTGGACCACAAATAACATGCTGAATATGTATTTGCTCAAATGTGCGGTTACAAGCTCAAACGAATGTATTTCCTTTCAATATGAACGTCTTTCAATGTACTTGTTTTGTAGACAACTTTTTTGGAGGCCCCCTGGTGTGCCTATGAGGCGCCCAGTTTGGGAACCACTGCTAATCATACCTATCAAAACTCCTCTAACTAACAGCGGGCTCCAGAATCTTTAGCCTCTTTTCCACTGGCAGACACTACTCAGCCCAGTGCCTGGTCAACGTGGTTGGGCGAGCTTTTCCAGTGCCGAGGCCAGGGTCAAACCAGTCTGACCAGGTACAAGTTTAGGACCGACCTCTGGCTGGGCCAAAGTGCTGAACTGAGACTAAAGCCGTCGTTTCACATAGCACGGCTCGACCGCACACACCACGATCTACGTGCACGTATTGATTCTCCCCCGCAGACCTTTCTGTTCCTGCCGCACACACACCCATATTTATTTTGGGCCACGCCCCCACAGAGGAGCATGCTGTACAGATCGTCGCTAAAAGTTTTTAGAGCCGCGATGAGAACAAATGTGAACAAATGCTGCCTTCTGATGGGACTTATGGAATCATTTAGAGGAGCCAAACTGTATTAAAACAGAAAAGAAACCGCTAAATACAACTATGAAGGTAAGCTACATGCAAATGCTATGCTAACATGCTAATATCAGCAAAATCCCCTTATAGAACAGCCGTATGATGTTGTAAAATATTAAATCCGTATGACTTGCGTGTCAAAAGTGACTCAAGCGTGTACTGGGTAGAGTCGATACGTGAGTACATAGATCCTGACGTGCGCGGCAGAGCCGTGTTAAGGGGAAAGATAGCTGAAGTAAAGAAGAGGATAAGCGTGCATTCTGGATGGCCAGGCGAGCAGGAGGCGATACATGACATTCACCAAAGTTGATAAATGTGTGATTATATGTGAGTTCCACATTGTCATTTCCTTGTGTTTGTGTCCCAGGTGCATGCCGAGGTGCAATTCCAGCTCCCTGAGTCGGCTGTACTGGCGCTGTCTGCTCTGAACGGCTTCACACTGCGCCAACACTGCCTCAGGGTACATCCATCCACACCCACTCACTCATGAGCCATCCTCAGACTCCTACTCAAAGCATGCCGATGTGACGAGGCCAGTTAAACATGCTAAAAACGTTGCATGAGCCTCATGATGTGTTCAGTTGCAGTTTAGGCTGATTGACCACATTTTTGACCACTTCCAGCTTTTCATTCCCCCAGACAGTTTTGAAGAGTGGTCAGGGATGAGGTAACATTCGGTGAAGATAAACTGTGTGTCATCAGAATATATAGATGTGATACTTCTCAGAATTTAATCCAAGGGCAAAGAAAATAAAAGCAGCGCTAAAATGTACTATTTTGTCCAATTCTTTTTCCACTGTTTGATGAAATGTGCACTTTTCTGCGTTTGTGGCATTAAAATGTATTAAATTGGACTTGCTTCTGCTGGTGTAAACCCTGTGTAATCGGCCTCCCCTGTAACGCTCCTGTCGCCGTGTCCCCATCTCCACAGGTGCAGCGGCCTGTGGATGAGAGCACCCTGGATGTGGAGGACACTGTGGGTGCTCTTCAGGCCGACCCTCTGACCAGTCGTCTGCTCTATGTGGTCAGCCTCTCTCCGGACATCGTGGAGGTCCTCCGTGCGCCAGTGCACACCGCCACGCCCTCTGCAGAAGCAGGCCCTCCAGGTGAGTCGGTCTACTGGAGGTTCAGGGAGTAATCCTACCCCTCGGTGTCTTCCTATGTTCTCATGAGCTCGTCTCTAGTGTTCTTTAAAGCACATACATGCTTTTTCCCTTGGTCTACATTGGGTTATTAGAAGGTTATTTATTGTTTTATAAAGCTGTATTATGTAAAGAAACAAAAATATGAACACATGACACCACATAAGTCAGAGACTGTCAGTGCAAAACAGTTATAAAATCAATAATAGAATTAGTAAGTGCAGACTTGTACAATACAATCATGCAATGAAAAAAACGTTTAAAAACAAAAAAAAACTTGTCACCCAACTGACCATGGCAAACAAATAATACGTGTGGAACCAAGGGCACATTTTAATTACAGAGCAGCAGATAAAATAATATTTAGAGAATAATTGATTTTGGGAAAGGTAGTGGAGGGCTGAACCAAAGGGGATCTACAGTACCCAGAATCCCCTGCTTTCAGTTTTGGTCTTAGTCCTTTGGATGGAAAAAAAAAGCAGTACCAACTCTGTAAATCAGTAAAAATCTGAATATTGACATTAAGAATAGAATCCAATACAGTTACATTAATCATATTTTATTCAACAAGACCTGACCAAAACAAAAATGCCACAAGTCACATAGCATTAATATTCATGTTGTGAATGTCATAATGGTCTGTTTTTAATGATATTTTATTCCTTTTTATATTGTATTTTTATTGTGTATAGCACTTTGGTAAACTTTGGTTGTTGTAAAGCGCTTTAGAAATAAAACCCGATTGATTTGATATATTAATTAAAGTTTTTCTTTTAGTCTATCGGGCTATTCAAAGGAAAATGGATTAAAATAGATCAATTAAACCCAGCCCTATGTGTCACGTGCAACGGGACACACAACCTCCGCTATTTTTAGCTGCATCAACTTAATGATTTTGTTTTAGTCCTCGTTGACGAAAACAACACAGCACCAACAAAAGGTTAAAAACAAGAACAAATACTGGATGAATTGAATAAATCTGTATATTAGTCAAGTCCAGTCAAAACAGAAATGGAACAGGTGTGGTCCATAGTTTTTGGCTGGGGGTCCAGACTCAATGTTTATGTTTGTTACTTTCAGTGGAGTAATGTCTTTGAATTCTCTTTTTGATGGATTAACATAGGTCTGGATGAGCAGCTCCCCAAACACTTTCCACCATTTACACGATGACTCGCATTTCCGATGCTTTTTCTTTTTATTCTGAACACAATCTGCAAACATTTGGTGAATAGAGTGACATACAAAGAAAAGTGTAATACTACGAGCATACTACAGACTGCTACATAGAAATAGAATCAGTAGAGTAGAGTCACCACTTTTTACTTATTTTGGTTACTCCACCCCGTGCTGGTAAGTCCTGATATGACTTTAGTCCCTGTGTTCAGGTCCGGTCCATGTGAACGGGCTGAAAACACGGCGGCCGTCGGGGCTCAGAGAAGACCTGCTCCTGGACACATTCAGCCGCTTTGGCCCGGTGGTCCGGACCGTGACACGGGCCACACACGCTTATGTCGGTGAGTGTTTCCATCCTCTGGGACTACTAATGGAACGAGGTGCTGGACACTGACCGAGCACACACACTGACCAAAGACCCACACACTGACCAAAGACCCACACATTTTAAAGTGGACATCACGCACAATTGACCGTTTTTTTGTTTTTGCTTGCATGAAATGCTTGGATCTGTAATGTCCTCCACGTTCAGGGCAGTTCTGCGCTCCCAGTGTATTTGTTGCAGAATTCAGCTGCTTATATTCAGGACATTACAATATTTAACACTGAACCACGACTCGCCGAATGAAGGACTTTATAGACAGTTAGGGTTATGCTTCGAATCAATCTGGTTCAGGAAAAGGATATTTTTGCCCATCATTAAGAAGCAGCTAACTTTAAAGTGTGAGGAATTGGGCGGTGGGCAGGTGACTTGGACAGCAGGTGAGCAGTGATGATGTGTTACTGTGTTGGCAGAGTTTGGGAGTGCAGACAGCAGGGAGGCTGCTCTGAGCTCCTCCCAGGACCTGCTCCAGCTCGGCTTCCTGCTGTGTCCTGCTCTGACCCCCCTGCACCTGTCTGCACAATGGGCAGTGGACACACGTGTGGAGACGTCAGAGGACCCACGAAGTTCAGTATGTCCTCTTTGATGATATCTTTAAACTCCCGTTGGGTCGGTTGGAAGCATTCTTTCGGTCAAAGACGTTGATACTGGTCAAAGTAAAGGTTGCTCAGCCAGAAAAGTCTCTTTTTGCAGTGGCTAACATCAGAATCAGAGTTTTATTTCCAATGTCAGTGAACAGGTTCACAAACTAGGACTTTTCTGCAGTGCAATTGTGCAACATGAAACATGAAACAATAATATAACAAATAATAATAATAAACTATAAAAAACTTTAAAACTATAAGGACATGCATAAGTAGATAATAAAATTAATAAAGTCTTTCATTCTTTGTTATCCAAAAATCAGGTATAGGGCCTTTAAGTATTCAAAATACAAAGAAATATGATTCATTTGCCATCTACTGTTCTGCGTGTTCATCATTAGGGTTTTAAGTAGGGCAAAACACAGCCAAGTTTGACTGTTTAATTTGGAGTCATTTTTGAAATGTAGTGTTAGAGTAGAAATATTATATTTGTCTTTCAAATGTAGTGGAGTAAAAGTAAAAAGTTCTACTAAGGTAAAGATAAGGTTCAGATCCTCAAAAATCCTACACTTGAGTAGATTTACTTTGGTTCAGACTCATACCAAGGTGGTCAGTAACAATCAGTGGGTAAAGAAGCACCGCCAATAAGGAAGGAGTCTATCAGACTTGAATGCATCGATCTTCATGACAAGTTTAATGTCACATCATGTGATCGAGAAATAAGAGTCGGCTTCAGCTGAAGAGTTTTACAGCCGCTGGTCAAGGCGCTTCTGCCTTTTCCCTCTCCACAGAGTATGGCTAAAAGAGTGGAGGATTCTCTCCTCTGATTGGTCAAAGAGCCGTCTCACGATCTCACACAGAAACTTAACCTGGTCCAGAGCAAGTAATGTTTCCTTGTTTCCACATAGATTTACCCCAAATAAAGTGGAACAGCTTCATAAACCAGGGTTAACCCCAAACCTACCTTCTTACCCTCTGAACCAGCTTCGTAATCTTTAGACAAGGAAGAAAATCGCACCACCACAAAGCAATCTGTGTCCAGATCTCACTGCGCCCCCTTGTGTTTGTTTTCAGGCAGCAGCTCGGAATCTGCGGAAGCTTGACCGGCACCTGGGGAAACTGTTCCGGAGCCTTCCAGACTGGACGTTATCTCTGGTCATTCTCAGGTGAGTGGGAGTTTTCCTTCACCACGTGTGAGCACCTGTTCTGTGACTGTCATTGCACTGTTTCCTTTCAGGGGAGGCCACAACATTCCTGGGCTCTGTTTTCTGGAAGTGAAGGACACATCCTGACAGGAGGCTGGCCAAAACCAAGCCATACAACTCAATGTTTGATGCCTTTATGATTAAAAGTATCCAAGCGAACAGCAGGACTGTTTTTATCCTTTGAAGTATATGTTTAACCCATATATATATATATATATATATATATATTTTCTAAATTGTCAACTCAAATGTCAGCATAAGTCTGTTAGAGGATCATATAAATGTGATTGCAAAAACCAATGACAACAGTATTTTATTAAAAAATAAATGTACTGAACAACTTAAAATGTACTGTTCTAAATTATTATGCACAGCAGCGTTTTGATACATTTTATAGGTTGTAAAGAACTGAAAATGGTCATTTGCTGAATTTGCAGCATTAGGAGATCATATTTAATGAAATCAAACGCTATTTCAATCAATAACATCTTAACAGGTCAAGTTATATTTTCACATAGGTTAATAGATGTCAGAATAGCCTCCAAGAGCTGCTGTTTGGATGAAAACTGCTTCCCACCCTCATAGATGTTTTGCTTGTTAATGCTCCAAAGGTTCTCAATAGGGTTGAGGTCAGGGGAGGAGGGGGTCCACATCATGAGTTTCTCTCCTTTTATGCCCATAGCAGCCAGTGATGCAGAGGTATTCTTTACAGCAGGACATGGTGCGTTGTCATGCATGAAGATGTTCTTGTTTGGGGAAGCACGGCACCTTCAGGGAGCCTGAAGGGGCCGACCCCATGATTCCATCCCAAAACATGACTCCGCCCTCTCCTTGCTGACGTCACAGCCTTTGGTTGCACGGCACTCATCCGTGAACAAGACTATTTGAAAATGAGTCTTCATGTATTTCTGAGCCACTGCAGCCATTTCTGTTCATCAGCTTCAATGAACAGTTTAGGGGAGGCCTGGATAGAAGGTTTATGCACAACTGCAGCCTCTGGGGGGTCCAACACCTTGATGTTCGGGAGACTCCAGAGGCATGCTTTGTAGCAGCTGTTCTCTTAATCTGATGTATTTGTCTGGCAGAAACCGTCCTCGTTGTGCCTTTATCTGCACAAACCCGTGTGCTCTTTATGTAACTTCAGTGTCATGTGCCTTTATGACACTGAAATATAATTTGCTTCCCTTTGCCCTTTCCTTTTGTCTCACAATGTGAAAACCTGACAGAAAAAGTCCTTAACTGTGGTACAAGTATACACTTTAAAGTGCAAATGTTTGTGGTAATAAAAAAACTGTCAGTAAAATCTAAAGCAAATAATACGATCTAAGTCGGTAAGAAAGTATAAAGATGTTATCACTGGCCACCTCTATCACATGGCTCCTCAGGTGTTCATTTAGAACGGTCTTGTCTGGACAACATTCCTTACAAAAAGGGCAAATGTAGTAGAGCTTTACGGGATGTTGTGTCTCGTCTGTTTTGTCGTTTTTTTTTCACAAACCGATGCAATGGACGGTCTGTGTTCCGCCGCATGAGATCTCATGTACAAATTCAGCATGTATTTGTATTTAAAACTCTTCTTACAAACAGAACGCTCTAGGAGTTTCTCTCCTGACTTAACGCGGACGTGCTGATGCAAAGAGGAGCTGCAGTGAAACCTCAGACACAGTGAACAGCTGAATGGTACCATCAGAGTCCCGTCCTCTTCATGAGCCCTCAGAGGTTCTTCTCGTGAACCTTTCCCCACAATCTGAACAATCGTAAAATTTGTCTTGTGTGTGACTATGTGTGAACGTTCATGTGCTCGGTGAGGTGACGTTTTTGTTCAAAAGCTTTTTCAGAGACGGGACACTCGTCTGATAGAAACGAACTGCCTCCCGCACTCCGAACACCTGTATGGTTTATGGCCGGCGTCCTTTTCTTGAGTCCACCAATGTTCCTGTAAGTCATGTAAAACACGACTGCTTTTCTCCACTGTGGGATCCACAGCGTGAGTCTGGAGACCGGCTTTAACATCATTGCACTCTGAGCAGCTGCATGGCCCGTCGCTTTGTCCCACATCCGTAACAGATGAGTGAGGGCCAACGGTTCCCTTCTCCTCGAGAGTCTTCAGGTGTAGAAACATGGATGCATCCCATTTTGCAATTAATACTTTACATTTTTATTTCAGTGTCTGTTTTGTAACCTCCTTGCCCATTATACATTTTTAAGAGGTTGCTGTACAGTAAAATATTTGATCATTATTCCATTATTTGATAACTAGTTTTTACAAGAGGTCTGTTCTGGTAGTTTACCAGGAGACGGGTAACAGCAAACAGCTGATTGGTGTTGCCCCTGAGTGAAAGAGGGATTACTGTGCTACACAGTTTGTGTTCCTTCACTCTACGGATGACACGCTCAACGTGTGCTCTGAGCCTGGCATTGCACGCCTCCTGAGATTGAATCAGAAGTCACCTGCTGAAAGCCTGTCCCAGTGGCTGCTCAGGTGTTAGCTCTGGGACTGACTGGATCAAAGCCTAGGCCAGGGATCTCCAACCAGTAGCTCTCCAGGCCTTTCTAGGTAGCTCTCTAAACACTTTCAACATCTCTATACGCATGATACCTAAACTTTTAGATGCATTTTCTGTTGGTTCTGAACATCCTGACACAATCTACAAACAGTTAGATAAATATTGTACAGTATATGGCCTTAACTCAAGTCATTTTCTTAGCTTTCTTTGTAGCTCTCCCATGTTCTTGTGGTGTAAAAAAGGTTGGAGACCCCAGCCTAGGCGCTCTCCCTGAGCAGTGGCTGTTCTCCGCGGGCCCCCACAGCTCCTGTTTCACCGCCTGTAAGAATGAAGTGTCCATCTACTGCCTCTGCCACTCTTAGCTATTTATTTCTGCTCTTTAGGTTGAACATAGGCTACATAAGGCGATATTACCATTCAAGCCTCGACTAAAATCAAATGAATGATCGTTTATCGTTAAAATAACTCTCGATTTCTACCGAGCTGATTCAACTGAGCCTCAAACACCTCAAACCTGAGAGGCTTCTAGTTTTGTTTATTTATCGGATTATAAGAATGGCGTTGTTGGTTTGTTTGGTTTGAAGACGTTTTATTTGCATCATGGAACCACTCGATATGACACAAAGAAAAGACACACACCTCCGTCAGACTCACAGAATAATACATTACATTGAATTTGAAGTATGGTATGTAAGATTGTGTGTAAATTCAATAACTTGGTCATTTTGTGTCCCCAGAGAAATGAAAGCCTTTTACATGATAAGGTGCTGGAGTGTAGAGGCTTCTTTCTAATTCACAAGACACAAAGGACAGATCTTGTTATGATGAGCTCACACCCAGTTTAGTCTTAAAATAATTAATGTTTCTTTGAGAATTTGAAGTTTTCGGAACACATACCGCCTGCCCCAACTAAATACTCAAGACTGTGAGACCGTATTTTGGCGTCATCCTCTTCACACGTCCTCGGATGCTTCTCCAGCTCCACGTTTATCCTCAGAGCTTCCCTCGCGAGTGGGAGAGGCGCGACGATGACTCCTCAGGTGTCGAGTGAGAGCGAATTTCCGATTGAAGCCCGAGTGGCAAACCGAACAGACGTACGGCCTCTCTTTGGTGTGCGTCATCAAATGTGTCTTCAAGGTGAACTTTTGCGTGAAGCTCTTCTCGCAGACCGAACACTTGTGCGGCTTCTCTCCGGAGTGGACCGACACGTGGGCCTCCAAATGGGACTCGGACTTAAACTTCTTGTCACATTCTGCGCAGCTGTAGAGTCTGGCGTTCACTCTTTTGAGAAAGTCCCGGTCTAGAGTCTGGTCGTTGGCGTCGTGCAGCCTCAGATGTGTCTTAAGTTCCTCGTTTGATGCACAATGTTTCTTACAAACTGGACAGATGTGATGGACAAGTCCCTGATGCTGACTGAGATCTGCGTTCCGATTAAAACCTTTGTCGCAAACCGAACACACGTGCGGCCTTTCGCCTGTGTGGTTTCTCATGTGTATCTTCAGGCTGCCTTTTCCCGTAAAGCATTTGTCACAAAACGGGCACTTGAAGGGCTTCTCTCCGCTGTGAGTTTTCATGTGGCTCGTCAGTTTATATTTGTGCAGGAAACCTTTTTCACAAACTGTACAAACATGAGGCCTCTCTCCCGTGTGATCTCTCATGTGTCTTCGCAGATAGCTGTTTGTTATAAAGCCTTTGTTGCAGACTGAGCATCTGAACGGTTTCTCTCCCGTGTGAGTTCTCATGTGTCTGAGGAGCATGTATTTAAACGGGAAACTTTTCTCACAAACTGAACAAGCATGAGCGCTTTTTCCACCCGTGTGATCCAATAAGTGTGTCTGCAGATGGGACTGGGACGCAAACCCTTTATCACATTCGGGGCAGCTGTATGCCGCGTTCGCTGAGCCGTCGACATTCTCCTGTAGACCAGTTCCGTCCTCTTCATGACTCCTGAGATGTTCTTTTTGGTCAAAAATGTTCCTGAAGCTCATTTTGCAAACGGGACAGGCGTGGTGTTGATCTCTCAGATGTCGAGTGAGATTGGACTTCACGGCAAAACGTCTGTCGCAAACAGGACAATCAAAAGACTTCTCTTCGTCGTGAATTTTCATATGTTCGTTGAGCCGATATTTTTGCTTGAAGTCTTTCTCACAAATTGAACATTTGTGGGGTCTCTCGCCTGTGTGGACCACCACGTGCCTTTGTAAATCTGACTTGAACCTAAACCTCTTCCCGCAGTCGGAGCAGCTGAATGGTCGCTGGTCCGTCACAGAGGAGTCAGGCGGGCTCCTTGTGCAGCTTCTTTTGGACGGAGGCTGTTCTTGACTACAGTCTCCTGAGCGGTCGGTGTCAGGGCTGTTAGTGCACGCATCTCCTTTAGTGTCCTCTCGGTTCTCCTCCGTCAGGTTTTGATGATGCGCAGACGATGAATCCTCGTCGTCATCTTCACTTTTGACAGTGACGATGTGAAAAGGAAACTCTTCTTCCAGCTCCTGTTTGATGCACAGCTCCGGTTCCTCCTTAATGCGCTCCATCCTGAACACACAAAAAACACATTTACATCTTTCTTTTGGGATCTGGGACCAAACAGGGCTGAGTTGGGGGACAATGATCCTCGTGGGTATTATGCACTGATGATGAAAAGAAAGGCTAGAAAAGATGTCAAAATATACACGGGGAGGAGGGGTCAGGCCCTCTCACGCATACGCAAGAATAAATGGGTCAAGTTTAGTTTCATTTATTTAAAGCAACATTATGAGATGTAGACAATTATTTCATGGGTCTCCAAACGTTTTTCATTAAGGGTCCCATATTGAAGTGTACGTATATACTGTGGAGGGGGCACAGATGTGCCAATTGAACAAGCAACCAAAAATTGGTCTGGGGGCCACATTTGGGCACCCCTGAATTATAGTAAACATATCAATAACACAAGGTACTCAATGGCAATGTTCTTTATTTGCACATTTACGTTACTTTGACCATGTGTTAAGTTAGCATAGCGTCACAACCTGCTGAATTCAGACGCCACACTGAATAAAGAAGCGTTTAAGCTGTGTTTGGGAGATGCAAAGTCTCCATTGGAATACGTTTAAAACGTTTCTTCTGGAGTCGCCTCTGGCCACCAAGGGGTGGTATTGCAGCAATGTCAGCTGCCCGCCACGGGGACCATAGAGAAATGCTTCCCTCGCCCATTGGATGGAAGAGAGAAAGAAGCGGCGCAGTCAAGCTCAACAGTCCTTAAACCTCCTATGACTATTTCACATTGACTTTTTGAAAAATTCAAATATTAAAGGGATATTTCAGGATTTTTGACATAGGGCCTCATTTCCTAGTTATCCAGAGTGTTGCTGATTTCAGGTGATATTTTTTTTTGCAATTCATGCAGTTCTTATATTTGAAGAGTTTTGTGGCGCTAGGCTAGCCTGCATTAAAAACAGTCTTACGCACTCCACCGTGGATCTAAGGCAAATCACTTATAACTCCAGACTAACCATATAAATGTCTGTGTCGATAGAATAATTTTTGGAATATTACTGACCTTGCATCACATGAATGATCGCATTTTGAGGGACTATTTTTTAGCAGATCACTCCGCCTCTGCGTAGCTTATACAACTACGAACTAACGAATCGGCACAGACATTTATATGGTTAGTCTGGAGTTATAAGTGATTTGACATTTATTACACCGCCTCGTCACTGTGCGCTACATGTATCCCTCCGCTGTCATCATTACCGTGCAATAAGTTAAGGTGACAGGCCTGTTCTCCTTTTGTTTCCTCTCGGCGTCGCCTACTTGTTTTTTGTTTTTTCAAAAGAAAACTATATTCATAATTCTGAATTTGTTAAAGTAGTTTTGAATAATTAGAGAAAGTTTACATTTTTTTCCAGATTGTTTTCCCCTTAACTGTTTTAAAAAATGACCATATATGGGCGATTCCAGAGACGCCGTCTGTATCTATCAACCAATCAGCTTAACCCTGACCCTGCCCTAGCTACTAACCTTAAAAGGACTAGATGCAAGTTGGTCATTTTATGCTCACACTGCTGCCACCTCAGGTCTTATGCGTAACTGCAGGTTCTATATTAAGCTCGTGCATGATTTCAGACCCAAATTAACATCTATTTGAGTGACAGTGCAGGATTTTAGAGGCAGTTGTGGTGAACAGGTCTGAGCTCATTCTACACATTAGGACATTGTTGGAACATGTAGGGGGAGGAAAATACATGTAACATTTTTAAACTCTGTATAGTCCCTTTAAGGATAGTGGGCTGGTGCCAAATCTTAGTACATCTCTGACTGCATGATAAATGTCCACCGTTTACCAACAGCACGCTATCGCCGTGTCCTTGGGCAAGACACTTCATCCAACTTGCCTCCGGTGCGTGCGCACACTGGTGTATGAATGGGAGTGTGAATGAGAGAGTGGTTCCTTGATGTTACATTTAACAAGATCATTTCTCCACAAAGTCGTATCTTGCTCTGTTGTCCAGTGTTTGTGTAAAGCTTGAATGAACTCACCCCGAGCAGTGTCCGTGCTCCGCGGGCCCCCACAGCCCCGTCTCCTCCTTCAGCTTCACATCGGCCATGTTTCACTGTTTCACTGCGCCTCTGCCTTCGCTTTGGGGCTGTTTGCTCCACAGTTGTAGCTTCGCTGCAAACCGGGGTCTTCACTTCTTTATCTTCTTCCAGCTTTAGCTACAGTTGGCATCACGCGTAAAGTGCGTCACCGCTGCGTTCAGACCTGAAACCATGTCCTTATTCAACCCATAATAAAGCTTTATATGAACAAACTCAGCTCCATTGTATTGTTTACATTAGTCCTGTGTGGGCCTCTTCTTCTTCTTGGTTCAACAGACTCAGCGCGTTACTGCCCCCGACCGGCCAGGTGGACGCCATTATCAACAGTATTTACAGCCGCTGTGGCGCTTCATTTCAGAGCAAAGACCGACAAAGCACATTTTTGTAGGGGTTTTGTCGCATTTTGTCACTTTTTTTTGTTGGTTTCGTGGCTCTCATTGTTTTTTTTTGTCAGGCTTTTGTTCCATATAATTTTCGTTTTCTTTATTTAATTTTTTGTTGCTTTTTCATCACTCTTTAGTCGTGTGTTTTAGCCACGTTTTTGCTTTTAGCTTGGGGAAAGCCCAACTGGAGAAAATGTGCTCGGTTCATGTGGGGGTTTAGAGATTAAACCGGCAAACTTCCATAAACAAGTATTGTTGGTATTAGTCACTAGCATTTGTCATTCTACATCAGGGGTGGGCACATTTCCCAGGGGGCCAAAACATACTTGTGGAATGTGTTGCCGGGGTCCATTAACAAAAGCTCCTAAATAAAAATGTGTTTTGATTGGGAAAATACTATTGAGGAAACTTTTTTCAATAAATGAAAAATATCCTGTATCCTGATTTCTCATTATGTCAGTGCTCTCTGCTGGACATGTGTGGAATTCCTTTTTATTTAAGCAGCCCCCTAGTGGCTGTAGTGAGCATTCTGGTAATTTCTTTAAAAAAAAATCATAACTCTGCAAAGGAATGGGCTAGAGACTTTTGACATCCTCAGAAATGTATGCCCTACAAGTCGTGGGCTGGATTCAATCATCTTGTGGGCCGGATGTGGCCCAGATCCAAGGCCGTGGGAACCCAGGGTGCTGAGGGTGCTGCAGCACACCCTGGTGGATGGTTTGCATATTGTAGGAAACATTAATAAATGGGAAATAAGCACGGAAATCTTGTCTCTCAGCACCTGTTAACCAAAATATGTTTCCATGGCTCTGCCCAGATCTGTTCTGCATCTGGAACAATCAAAATATTCAGTTTAAAAATACATCTCTGTTCATTCAAAGGTGGTTTGAGTGCATTTATTGTAGCGCAACAAACCAAGGATAATGAATTAAGTTAAAAAATAGAATATGGATTACAAGAGAAATTATTTACATACTGTAAAATAAGTTTGGTTGTTAAAAACTAAAATCTTGAAAATGTGATAATTGATTATTTTTAAATGTCAAAGGTACTGTACCTACTTTGATCAAAAGATTTACAGAGATGTGGCATTTGTTATTCAGCTCTTTATTTTAATAGGAAAGTCCCACTTAATTCAAATTAATTAAACAACAAAAAAAACCTTAATGCTTTTCTTGCTTACATGAACTTGTATGTTGCTATTATTAATTAATCACAAATAAAAAGGCTGGAAAAACATTGTATGTCCTCTAAAAATATATCACAACTGGCTGAGCTGAGTGTTTATTTCCATCACTGCTGAAACTCCTCAAATCTGAAGGCTACATAATTACCTCTTACCTCATGGTCATAAAACACACCATTTTAAATTGAACATTTGTCTAAATATCTTCTGAAAAATAGATGCATAAAATGAATAGGGTTTTTTATGTTCGGCTCCCAGCCCGTGCCCAGAAGTGGGTGGGACTATTGAGCTCCAGTACTCTTTTGTTCAACAATGTGGACATATCCTGCATATAAGGCTTAACAATAGAGTTACAAACATTATTTTGGTGCCTCAGCGTTGATATTTGACATTTTTTTTATCACTGAATTTAAATAGTAACAATGAAATACAGGACGGACTGGGGCTCCCCCTGTTGGCAGCAGTTGAAATAACTCCTCAAAAGACTAACTTCCTGTTTCGATTTACGGGATGGTTTACAGTGTCAGCATGGGCTAGTAGACCGGCGCAGAACCAATAAAATGTTGGATTATGGGCTTTAAAAATGAGGACAGACGCAATAGGTGGCGTCCACGATTTAGAATGTGATGATGTCATAATGTCAGATGGAGGGCAGGGCCAATACAACTCTATGGGAGAATTGCCGTTTTTGTAAGAAATCTTCAAAATGAAAAAACTCCAAAGCTTTTCCTCTTCAGTATTTGATCGTGATTGGATTCACAAACCTGTGAAATTATTTTTATGTCTGAAAGTCCTTTCTATTGGACAACATCACGCTCATGTTTTCGCATATTGTCACCACTTTTTGACATTTTTACGGAGAAAATAATTTGACATTAGTTCTTATGTGCTGACAGAGGAGATAATGAACTTTGTGACAGTTTTTGTTTCATGTGGACTCCTCCAGTAATGACTGAGATATGAGCTAAAAAACAAAGACATAAAAATATGCATTTTGTCAGTTACTGCAGTTAACTAGTCTCGCCAACCAGACTCCGCTTCTTTACAGAAGAGGGTCTGGCAACACTCCATTGCGCGCTTTCAAAGGAAGTGATGCAGCGATATGGAGCCTATCGACCAATCAGAGCAGCTCCCTGAACGGGCGTCACGTTGTTGTGCCTTTGTTTTGTAGTTTTTCAACACAAGCAACCACTTCACGTAATGCTCCGGTATGCTTGTATTCTTAGGTTTTTCTGACATAAACGACAGAAGTCATTTACTGAACTCCGTGTGGCAGGAGCGCCATTGTAAATGTCCGACTGACTACAACTTTCTTGTTGCTGTTTCTGTCGTCACATCCGCTATGTTCTCATTGGCTGATATGCGCTTCGGTTGTCCCACATTAGTCCCGCCTCCAGCAGTAGCTTTTCTACGACGGGTCGCCAGACTAGTCTCCTGTTTATTAATTAATAAACATCAGAGATTAGTCTGGATGCCAGGCTAGCAGTTACCATAGTTACCATCAGTTGCCCTCCAGCTCAATTTTAAACTATGGGCTCTAGAGAATGTTGTGATGTCACATGAACGCTACCTATTGAATACAAACCAAAGCTCTGAAACTGTAGAAGAAGAAACAGCTAAATGTATATAGAACTTTGCCTGAGAAGTACTAAAAACTGCATGAATGTAGTGAAATCCTACTCCAGGTCTGTCTCTGACGAGAGAACGACACTGTAACATGGTAAAAAAAAATAGTACATTTTTACTTTACTTAAAAAATAGGATTTATTTTTTTTAAAAACAGACACCATAGAGTCCAACAAATTATTGAGATGAATGTAAAATGTTCTCGTACTTTGGTATTAAATGCCTTACATATATTTAAATCAGAACAGATGGACGATAAGTCTTGTATGACCTGTTCCTAGGAGCACAATTAACCCTAATGAATTTGCGACTTTAGTCCAACTCCTCACCAAGACGATATATCGTACAGGCCCATGGTAAGTGAAAGTCATATTTTGTGGTTGAACGTGGGATCCAGATTTGCTCGGTTCATTTCACGGCTCCAGCTTCATGAGTCCTCAGATGTTTCTCCAGGTCAGAGCTCCTCCTGAAAGCGTCCTTACAGACCGGACAGGTGTGGTGCGTGCTTCTCAGGTGGAGAGACAGATTGTACTTTTTCGTAAAACCTTTATCGCAAACAAAACAGACGTGGGGCCTCTCACCGGTGTGGCCCCTCACATGCCCCTTGAGGTGACCCTTTTCTCTGAAGCGTTTGTTGCAGAACGGACAAGCGTACGGCCGTTCTTCAGTGTGCGTCCTCAGGTGTACCGTCAGGTGGCCTTTCTCTCGGAAGCTCTTCTCGCAGACCGAACACTTGTGCGGCCTCTCTCCCGAGTGGACCAACGCATGCGCCTGCAAATGGGACTTGGACTTCAACTTCTTTCCACACTCAGGGCAACTGTACGGCTTCATGTACTCCCTTTTCAGGACGGATGGGTTTAGAGTCCCGTCCTTGACGTGAGTCCTCAGATGTGTCCTAAGTTTACCTCTGTCAGCGCATTGTTTCTTACAAACGGGACAAATGTGATGGACAAGACCCTGATGTTGAGTGAGATCTGCGTTTCTACTGAAATCTTTGGGACAAACGGAGCAGACGTACGGCCGCTCGCCTGTGTGGTTCCTCATGTGTATTTTAAGACTACCCTTTTGTGTGAAACATTTCTCACAGACTGAACACCTGAAGGGCTTCTCTCCACTGTGAGTTTTCATATGCCTGTTAAGAGTTGATTTATGCAGGAAAGCTTTCTCACAGACTGAACAAACATAAGAGCGCTCTCCTGTGCAGCCTTTTGGAAGCGTAACACAGCTCTCCTTTTCTCCTGTGTGATCCAGAGAGTGAGGCTGTTGATCTGAGCAACTGTATGGTCCATCTTTACCTCCTGATTCAGCCACTGAGCCATGAGTCCGTAGACGTTCCTTCAGGTCAAAGCTTTCCACTAAAACTTTTCCACCATCTGTATCTTCATTTGTGTGAACTTTCATGTGTTCCTTTAGGTTACTTTTGTGTTTAAAAGTCTTCTCACAAGCCAAGCATTTGTGCGGCCTCTCCTGCGAGTGGCTCAACATGTGTTCGTTGAGTTTAAAGTTGTGTTTGAAACCTTTCCCACAAACCAAACATCTGTGAGGCCTCTCGTCCGAGTGAACCGCGACGTGACTCTTTAAACGTGACCTCCATTTGAAGACTTTCCCGCACACCGGGCAGCTGTATGGTTGGTGGTCAGTCACACAGGAGTCTGGGTGTACGGTCTCATCCTCTTCGTGAGTCCTTAGATGTTCCTTTAGGTCAAAGTGGTCTTCGATTTCTTCTTTACAGACTGGACAGGTGCAATGTTGAGCTCTCACGTGTCGAGCAAGATTGAATTTTCCAGAGAAACTTTTCTCACAAACTAAACAATGGTAGTGTTTATCTACTGTGTGGGTTTTTTTGTGCTCTGTGAGCCTGCATTTTTGTTTGAAATCTTTCTGACAAACCAAGCATTTGTGGGGCCTCTCCCCAGTGTGAACCACAATGTGCCTTTGTAAATCCGATTTCCTCCTGAACCTCTTCCCGCACTCGGAGCAGCTGAATGGTAGGTGGTCCATCACGGAGGAGTCAGGGGGGATCATGGCGTAGCTTCTCTTGGACGCAGCCTGTTGTTGGCTGTAGTCTTCTGAGCGGTCGGTGTCAGAGCTGTCAGTACGCTCCTCATCTCCTTCGTCCTCTCGGCTCTTCTCAGTCAGGCTTCGATGGAACACAGATGACTCGTCTTCATCAGCTCCTTTAGCGTCCTCTCGACTCTCCTCAGTCGGGCTTCGATGGAACTCAGATGACTCGTCTTCATCATCTCCTTTAGCGTCCTCTCGACTCTCCTCAGTCGGGCTTCGATGGAACTCAGGTGACTCATCTACCTCATCTTCAGTCTTGACAGTGACAATGTCAAAGGGAAAGTCTTCCTGTTTGATGTGCGGCTCTGGTTCCTCTTTAATGTGCCTGGACAGAGAAGCATGTTTGTATCATTAAAATGGTTTACATGAAATGACAAGAATCACGGTCTGTTTATTTAGTCATAATTAGTGTCATATAAATTCATTCAAAACATGATCATAAGCTTCTCCAAGGGAGAGCAATAAGGGATCACAGAAAGACGTAAAGACAGGCTGGAAACTCAAAGCAGTAGGTTCACCTTTCACTGAGATAATGTTCGAGGGCAACACATCCATCCACCATCCAGCCGTTTTATCCTTCAGAAACTCAGAGGTCATTTTCACACCTTCAGGGGCCGACCCATGACTCCGCCCCTTCTTAACTGACGTCACAGTCTTGTTGGGACATGGTGACTATTCACCAACCATCCACTACTCCATCCATCTGATCATCAAGGGTTACACGGCCTCATCAGTGAACAAGACTGTTTGACAATGAGTCTTCATGTATTTCTGAGCCACTGCTGCCGTTTCCGTTTATGAGCTTTCAATGTTTAGGGGAGGCCCGGATAGAAGGTTTATGCACAACTGCAGCCTCTGGAGGGTCCTACACCTTGATGTTCGGGAGACTCCAGAGGCACCAGCAGCTTCAAATACCTGTATGCTGCTTTGTAGCAGCTGTTCTCTTAATCTGATGCATTTGTCTGGGTGAAACCATCCTTATTGTGCCTCTATCTGCACAAACCCGAGTGTGTCTGTATCAGCCACAAATCTCAGTACGATGATTACGCTTCATCTTTTATAAAATATCAAAGGTTTTCATACCTAGTCCAAGGCATTTAACTATTTCACGCTTTTCATCAGCAGAGCGATCATTTTTCTTTCCCAAATTGCTTGAAAATGGAGGTCTGCTTAATAATGTGGAACATCCTGTAGTTCCAGTAGTTTTTTCCTTAACTGGGCTTAACCTGACAACTAATCATCACGGGTCTCTGAGATTAATGTCAGTGATTTAAAGAGCCCTAAAACACAAAAACAACCATGAGTTGAATTTTTTTACATTTATGACACTGAAATACAATTTACATAATAATTTAGAACGCGGTGTACAAAGCTCCAAGATCAATTGTTTGGAAAGTTTACACTGACGGAGCCTCTCTCCAGAAAACCTACAAAACAGTAAATTCTTCAGTGACATTATTTGCCTGGCCAACCAGACGCTTCTCCTTTCTGTTCATAAGAATCCTCGACTGCAGGGAGTTCAAAATGCAGCTGCACGCCTGTTGACGGGTACAAAACACATAACTCCTGTCCTGGCATCACTTCACGGGCTTCCAGTCCCATACCGAAATCAGTATAAAATACTGCTTTTTAAATGTCTTTATGGGCTGGGCTTTTATTTGATTGAACTACTGTCTGTTCATGTTCCTGTAAGAACCACAAGGTCGTCTTCTCAGTTGCTCCTTGATGTTCCCAGGTCCAATTTGAAGAGTAGAGGGGCTTCTCTGTGGCTGGGCCCCGGCTTTGGTACAGTCTGTGGGTCGGAGTCACTGACTCACTGGACAACTTTACATCTCTCCTTAAGACGTACCTTTTCTCACTGGCTTTTTTTTTAATTTGAGTTGAGCTGAACACCCATACTCATTATTGTTTTGACATTTGCCTATTGTACATATACATTTGTGCTCATGCTTCCTTTTTTTAAATGTGTTTTACTTGTCAATTTGTAAAGCACTTTGGGCTCTTGTAAATGTGCTATAGGAATAAAGCGGACATTGACATTGAACACCGTCTGGGCAGCTGCTTGCAGCCGATCATTTCCCGAGTTTACCATTATCGGTCACTCACAGGCCGAGAGATGGGAGTTCATCGCACCAAGAGACGGAAGCTGTACCGCACCACAAAACATTAAATGGCATGCGTGGCTACTTTTGCAACATTTTGTCAGGGAAAACAAGGTTGATATTAGCATATTTGACCTTTCAGTGACCCATCGACTGTATGGGGGTGGTCAGATAGCATAGCGCCTTTATTTTCCATTATTGTGGCCTCTATGGTGCTCCAGGATGAATGGTCTTTTAGGTGTTTCTGGCAGGTTTCCGAATGGAATGCGTAACCGTGGAGACGGTGCCAGCAGTGAAAGCCTACCAGAAACACTAAAACTAAGTGATCGAAGCGACCGCCCATACTGGTCAAATATCTACAGGAAGTTCCATAATGCACCTTTAATGCCCTGCAGCAGCTTTGTTGGGAATCCAAGTCCAAAATAAAGTGCAGATCTAAAAAAATAGAATAAAAAAAACTTGCAGTCCATGGACATTTGATCTTAATACTTGTGGGGAGTTGACTTACCCTGCGCCGCGCGCGTGCTCCGTCTCCTCCTTCAGCTTCACTTGTGACATGTTACTGCCTCTGGCTTCGCTTTAGGGCTGTTTGTTCCACAGTGTTAGCTTCAGGGCTAATCACATTCATTTATCTTTCATGTGTCACTGCAGTTAGCATCACTTTGGAGTTTTATCAGCGCTGCATCCAGGTCTCAACTAAACATGTCTGTGGTCCTGTTTTTATTCACCATCTTCTCCATCCCAGAGGTGTTTGAGCGCACACTAGTCACACTAGTGCACATCTGTGAGGGGTCTTCTTCTGTGTCTCTGGCAGACTGGACACCTGCATACTGCCCCCACTGGTCAGGTGGTGAATTACATAAACTTCTACAGGGTCACAGCACCAAATTAAACAGCTGAAATTCCGTGGTTTGAGCTCAGGCCTGTTCTTTGGGATCCATTTGTTGTCCTTGTGTATTTCTTACCATTGAAGTAAATATGAGATTTTTACTCAATGCAAATGAATTTCCCCACATGAATACATTTTCTACTACTATAGTTGTAATTTAGACGTCATTGTTATAATAAAACACAGTTATAGGTCCTTTAAGTAAAATGTGAAAGTCAGGTAAGGCGGCAGAAACAAATACATTTAAACATCTATTGAATTTCCTACATTTAATGGTGGTGTTCTTTGAAATATAAGAGCCATCTATCCCATCTTCTAAAGTTTACCTAGTAAAATCATTCAAGTCAACGTTAGTTAATATTTTGGCCCCACCTCCGGTTAAGAAACGAGTCCAACACAAGTACTAAGAAACATTCTTTAATTCTTCCCTTTCCAAGGATATACTTAAGAACTTTTTTTTTAAACATTTGATACAAAAATGTGCATCTTTCCACACAGTTTCAATTAGAACATTAGTGCTGCAGGATGAAGTTACAAAACACTTAACAGAGAGAAAAAAGGACATATTCTGTACAAAAACAACAAGTTCAAAGTCAATATTTCACCAATAAATATTAAATTGTCACTGTTGAGCTCATGTTTGTCAGATAAAACTGGAATAGACGGGACCTTGTTTTGTCTTAAAAAAAGGAAACGAGACCGCTTTAAAATACTAAATGACTCTTGTAAACTAGGACCTACCGAGCTGCATCTTCACGAAACATACACAGTCCACACATGCACAGACTCGCGCCTCTCACTACATCTACGCGTCTGCTCTCGCTAGAACCTCACAATATGGCGGCTGCTATGGCTTGAGAGTTGGGGGTGGGCGATATGACAAAAAAAAAAGGGAATTTCTTGTCTGTGGTTGTGACAAAGTCAGAGGGAAAAGTAAAGAGCGTTGAACACAAAGTCAGAGGGAAAAGTAAAGAGCGTTGAACACAGAAGCATCAAATGACTTTAGAAAGTGGGAGATCACGTTTGGGTGCATGGTCTGATTTGAGAAGGTCATATGGCCCACCCCTGTTGCGAGTGTCCGGGCTCAGACAGCGGTTCCTGCACGGGAGGAGGAGTTTGGGTGAGAAGGCCAAGTGCTGATGGAGCTCAGTTCACTTGGTCGTCTGCCACTGCTGCTGCTGCTACCACACCTCAGGCACCTCGAACAGCGTGGACGAAGAGGCTGCTTCTGTGGGAGGGACACATGAGATTAACGGAGAAGAGTTTCCAAAACAAGGCTTTGCTTAAACACACTCAATCTCAATGACTTTTCATCCTGGATAAATAAAGGACAAATAAAACTGCCTGTACTAGTGCCACTCTTCGGCATCACTGAGAGGACTGTTAAAGGAGCAATACCCGATTGTACAAAGAAACAGGGTCACTCATATTTCAAATTGCTGTTTTCTGGTCCAAACTCATCTCAACTCAATCTTAATGCATTTACAACATCAACATTCGTCACAGAGACTGAGTTTAAACCAGGTTTCACAACTTTCAAGGAGGAAAACTGTCACTTCACTGTAAAAAATGCCTACTAGCCTGACATTTTAAGACTGCTTAAAAGGCTTTAAAACCAGTGTTTTTTGGACAAATGTCTGCTTTTACCATATACTAAAGGACAAATTATTCCAAAAACAGAAAACAAAACAAAAAATCAAGGATAGCTTCTTTAAGGCTGGAGCTGATCAATAGACCTGGCTCTGATGCCCATCTCTACTCTGCACACCTTCTTTCTTTTTCTTCTTGTGCCCCTTCTTCTGAGTGGAGGGGGCCTGCTGCCAGCCGCCTGTCCCCTCAGTGTCCACGGCGCTGGGACTGGGACTGCCCTGCTCCGGCTCTGGCTCCGGGCTGGATCCTGACGACTCGGAGGGGTCTCTAAAAGGGCAGTCAGGTAAGAAGTCAGTTCGCATTTGAAACGTCCAGGAGCATTGACATTTGAGAAAAGCCTGTAATCCACATATTGTCCGACCCTGTGTGTAAAAATGAGCCAACAGCACGTACCCCGTCTTCAGCCAGCCCTCTGTTGTTGTGCTCTCGACAGCGTCAGAGTTGGTCTCTCCTGAAAAGACGACCACAGTGGATTAACTCAATTATTTGAGATTTCTGACAAACATCGAAATAAAGGTGCACTATATTCAATCCAAACTGTTCTGGAATGGCGTATAGCAGCTGTTTCCAAACTGTGGTGTTTGTGCTCCCATGAATAGAAAAAGGAAACACGATCTGCAAACATTGTGAATACTTTGAAACACAATAAAGAGTCGACAGTCTGGGGTGTCACTGGTCAAAAAGTTGAAAAGCAAAATGAGAGTGTTTGGTCGGCTGATTTAAGCAGTTTTTGGCTCCGTCTTCTTACTAAGTGACACCAGGGCTTGACATGTTTTAGTCACTGTGACCACTGTGGCTAGTGGTTTTCAAAAGTTACTAGCCACCAACTGATTTCACAAGCCAAAACTAAAGCGTAATAGATTTACATTGAAATAAAGACTGCTTATTTTAAATGTATTGCTGTTATGTCGTACTGTAGCAAGTTCATTGATTAGTCCTAGTACCACCGATAATGTATTTCCGCAATAGAACAGAAACAGAGTCCAAACTCAGAGAATAACAGGTCTAAACCACAGCTTAAAAAATGCAAGAAAATGCCAGGTCTAAACCAGCAAAACATAACCTAAAAACGAAAGCAAATGAGGTCTACAACAAAAGTGTCAGTCAGAACAGTACATTACTTGCTTAGCATCATTGTAGAACAGCCATTCTTGAATTTGTTTACATTTTTCATTGAACGTTTCTTTGTGCCTCCTTCCATACAGGTGAAACTTGGAAAATTAGAATATTGTGAAAATGTTCATTTATTTCTGTAATTCAACTTAAAATGTGAAACTAGTATATGATATAGACTCATGTCATGCAAAGTGACATGTCAAGCTTTTGTTAGTTATAATTTTGATGATTTTGGCTTACAAGCTTGTAAAAACCTCACATTCAAAATCTTTTGAATTTGAATATTGTGAAAAAGGACAGTATTGTAGCTCCTGTAGCTCCTGTATCTCCTTTCATCAGCTAATGAATCCAAAACACCTGCAAACGGCCTCAGAACCACTGGTCTCAGTGGTTCAGTAGAATTCACCATCATGGGGAAGACTGCTGTCCTGACAGTTCTGGAGGGTTTAATGATGGTTTTCTGCACAAGGGGGGAAAGGCTCAAAAGGAAAGAAGTTGGATGTTCTCAAAGTGCTGCATCAAAGCAGAAAGTCAAGTGGAAGGGAAAGTGTGGAGGAAAAAGGTGCACAAGCCAATGAAAAAGTGCCTAAGGGTCGTGGGCCAAACATGGCGATGTCAGCGTGAGACACATGTAACTGCAAATAATAATAGTTACTTTATTTTCTTTTTTGGTATACATTTGCATTTAATTCTATCTATGCAAATAGCATGCAACAAAAGCCTAGTTTTAGTAGAACAAAATCAATTATTGTAGCAATATAGTGCAACAACACCACCTACCTGCACTACCTACAGTGACTTTACCTCATTCATTTCTTTAAGTCAAAGAAAATGCCATATTAGATCAACTTGAAAGTGTCAGCTCAATAAAATTTGGAAAAAAGTTGGGAAATTGATGCTACGACGCTCTGTGACTTTGTGAAAGGAGTGAAACAGCGCCCCCCTTGACGCTGGTGGCCAAGAAGTGTACTGCATCCATATTTGCCATTGAGAATGAATGGGAGAGCGTTAGTATCAACCAGACGCCACGCCAACCTAATTGTTCCACTGTGGGCACCCCTGACCTGGTGTGTTGCTCAGTGGTCCACAGTTCTTTTTTCTGAGGAGAGCAAATGTTGCATCTCATTTGGAAACCAAGGTCCCAGAGTCTGGAAGAAGAATGGAGAAGCACAATCCAAGATGCTTGAAGTCCAGTGTGAAGTTTCCGAAGTCTGTGATGATTTGATTTTATTGAGTTCATTTTGATGATTTTGGCTTGTAAAATCTCCAAATTCAGAAAATTAGAATATTACATGATCATAAAGGCTTGACATATGTCACTTTGCTTGCAATTAATCTATATCATATATTGGGTTCACATTTTAAGTTGAATTACAGAAATAAATGATCTTTTGATCGATATTCCAATTTTCCGAGTTTTACTTGTATGTCTCTAAATCTTAGTTAAAACTTTCCAGGAAGAAACTTTACAGCCGAGCAGGCTCCGGGGGCGGGCTCTGAAGGAAGACCAATCAGAAAACGCGCTCTCCAGGCAGTGATCATGGGAGTTGTAGTGTTGTAGCTTTACAGAGTAACGTTACATCAATGTGAGCAGCGTCTTTGTGAGAACTACAATTAAAAATGTATATAAAATCATTGGATACGTTTAAGCCGCCACCATGACTAGTTAGGGAGACAGCTTTACCCGCCACAGCCAAAATCTACCCACATTTGGCGGGTTGGCGAGTGTTAATGTTGCACCTTGGATTCCAATCCGGGGCTTGGTTTTGCCAGTCATACTTCTGTAGAGAACAAGAGCAAGGCGAAGCTTCTGCAGATAGAGTTGGAGAGTTCGCTTCTATCAACTATCGACACCCAACACCCATGTATAATTTCTGAATCACTAAACCAACACAAACATTTTCAAGGGACGTTGTACTACATTTGTGATTAGTAATTTTAGAGCGTGTGTGTGATAATAGAAAGAAGATATGGCAGTGAAAGGCAGGTAGACCTACCATCAGTCTTGATCTTCTTACTGCTGGTGACCTCTGCGTAGTGGCTCCAGCCGTCAGCTGCAGGCTGCGCCCCTCCATCGGGCTGCGCCGGGCTCATGCTGCGCTTCCTCAAGCCCCTGCAGCCAAACACACACACCGTGGGTACATGACGGAATTCAATTCGGCTTTCGGGAGTGTTTAGGACTGTACTTTGGTTTGTTGTCTGCCTGCCGATATAAGCACAAGCTACTAGGGTTGTTGCGATTGATGGATGAGCAACATCACGATGGAGAGCCACCATCGTGATGCCACGCCCCCTCCTGTCAGAAACACGCACTGATCTTCTGTAGGCCTTGTAAACCTACAAACTTTCTTTGGGATTGCACTGTAAATTAAATCACGGATATAACTAATATGCGCACTAGTTTCAGTAGCCTGCCAGAAGCCATGATGTGTTAGCCGTAATTATTAAAGTAAAGACGCAGCGCTGCTCTAGTTCTGATGCGCGGAGCTCTCTCTCTTTCTCTCTACAGCTCAAAGTTTACCAGCGCGTGGTTTTGCTTTGCTTTATACGGAAACTTAAACCATTTTAAAATGACGAGATGGCTCTCACATCGGAGCTAGCTGAGCCCGCATGGGTTTAGGTTATTCTCACGAAGTACCGAGAGAGGAGAGAGAGGAGAGAAAGAGGCGGTGCAGGAGGTACGAAGTTACGAGCAGACGGACCGGGCGGCGCGTGGAGCGGCTTCAAAAACATAAGCTACGACGCAAACTTCTAAATATTGTCCCGTTCACCCACTGTTTCTTAAACATTACGTAAAAATTGAGCAAATGTAAATCTGAGCTTATTATTTGCATTTGTATTAGTGTGATAAGAGCCTTGGTATTGAGGAGTTGATGCTCTAAATAAGTCGTTCTCCTCTCAGACTTTACGCACGAGTTTTAACACATTTCTGTTGCAAAAGTCGTGTTCCATGACTCTGTTCTGATCATGTTTAGTTTAGATCCATTTATCCTGCAATCTCACATTTTCCTAACATAAATAGTAATATGCAGCTTCTATATAGGCAATGTAAATGTCTTTAAAAAATGCTTATAATGAGAAATGGACGATATCATCGTCCATCACGATGGTTCACTGTAAACATCGTCAACGGCCAATTAAGGGAATATCGCCCAACCCTACAAGCTACACCGTCTTTGAACATGATCATTTAAAAGCTAAGAACCTCCAGAATTCAGTCACTGAGTCGTAACTACACTGCACTTGGACAAATAAGGCCCTTATTGGGGACAGGAGCTGGGATTGTGGAAGTGAAGATGTAACCTTAAGTGTAGGGCTCACTGCGCTTTCTAAAGGATAATTATCTTTGGCCAGAACCAAAATGTAAATCTGAACATTTACATTGTGCAACAAAAAAACTAAAATCAATACAATTGCTATGAGGATGTAGAGTTGTAGAGAAGGCTGAGGATGTGGAGTACTTTAGCCTTAAACTGGTGTATGAGAAGGCAGAGGATGTGGAGTACTTTAGCCTTAAACTGGTGTATGAGAAGGCAGAGGATGTGGAGTACTTTAGCCTTAAACTGGTGTATGAGAAGGCGGAGGATGTGGAGTACTTTAGCCCTACCTGGTGTATGAGAAGGCAGAGGATGTGGAGTACTTTAGCCCTACCTGGTGTATGAGAAGGCGGAGGATGTGGAGTACTTTAGCCCTACCTGGTGTATGAGAAGGCGGAGGATGTGGAGTACTTTAGCCCTACCTGGTGTATGAGAAGGCAGAGGATGTGGAGTACTTTAGCCCTACCTGGTGTATGAGAAGGCGGAGGATGTGGAGACCTTTAGCCCTACCTGGTGTATGAGAAGGCGGAGGATGTGGAGTACTTTAGCCCTACCTGGCGTATGAAAAGGCGGAGGATGTGGAGTACTTTAGCCCTAACCTGGTGTATGAGAAGGCGGAGGATGTGGAGTACTTTAGCCCTAACCTGGTGTATGAGAAGGCGGAGGATGTGGAGTAGTGGGACTTGGCCCAGCTGTCCTCTCCCCAGGACTTGGTGGGCTGGCTCTGTTGACTCTGCTTGGCCCGTTCCTGCTTGGCCTTCACGTACTCCGCATACGTCTGGATCCGGTAGCTCTCGGCGTAGCGGCTGGTGTTCATCGCTGCAACAACACAAGTCCAGAGTCAGGCCAACAGCTGTGCTCCTGCTCATTTAGACGATTCAGATTTCCAAAAACGCACATATCTATCTAGCATATTATTGTAGTCTTGGCGCTGAACCTTGCCCTGGACTTTTTCATGTCCAGGACAGTGTTGCACAAAATCATGTCTCTGCGTGTCCAATTGTTCAACCAAAACAGAAGTTAAGCCTATAGATATTGTTAGGACCACACAGATGCAGTGCTGCAAACTCACCGATCTGCACCTGGTCGGTCTGACTCAGCGACACGAAGGCAGAGGTGTCGTCGATCCATGACACCTGGATGTTTCCTGGGAAAACACAAGGTACGTCCACTCAAATGCATTCAGAGATTGGAAAACCAAACCAGAAAACTAATAGGTAACACTAAGCTATGATACTTTTGTCGACTGAACATTTCTCAATAAAAACAATAGACTTGTCGAATGGAAACAAATCCAAGCTCTTGCTTCAACAATTTGAGTTTACTTTAGAGCTTCCCAAACATTTTCTGAATATGAAAGTAATGTGTAAATGTGTGGCTCTTACCGAAGGCACTGAACAGCTGGTACAGGTCACTGGTCTTCCACTCTTTGGGGAAGGTGACGTACAGGACGTGGTCTCGTTTGGGCTGCACTGCACAAACACCATACAACAGAATCATTTCAGAACATGGAAGGTTCAATAACAAACTCTACAGTCATTTACAGTCATTTGTTATGCATCTGGCTCTGCACGTCTTTAGGCCCAGGATCAGTAAAGCTGCCACTAACTCTTATTTCAGCAGTTCAAGTTGTTCAACCAATTTAATTATGTATTTTATTACACCATTAGCATTGATCACAGTTGAAACTCAAAGAAAAAACAATACTTTTATCATAAGGTAAATGTTTCACAAATAAAAGAAGCAACTGCAATACTACACTATAAAACTTCCAAAGCTGTAGCAGTCCACCTTTACACATGCAAGATATAGTGGTATCCAGGAGTACTTCTACTTACAGTCTGGTCCTGTCATGTTGAGGTAGGGGATATCGATTATCCTCATCAGGAATAGCCTACAAATGAAAACAATAATAAATGGAGCCATGTCGAAAACATTTAAACATTCAATGAAAATCTGAAATATTAATCTATTAAACAAAGATATATAGTGGTTTGTTGTTTCATCAAGTCTTAAAAATACAAAATACCAAAACAAAGCTCAGACAGAACTAAATCTTGTTTTTATTTAAAGCTGTGTTTGCAAAAAAATCTCTAAATTCTCTGTTAGATGACAACTTCAGGAGTTTTGTGTCAGCAAGTCTTTGGCATTGATAAAAGCAAAGATTCAACAGGCCGTACTTATTGTAGAATGGCTCGATGAGTTTGGAGCGAGCAGAGATGTGGGCTTTGGCGGGAGTCAGAAACGACCCTGAGGAGAGAAGAAAACACACACTGATAAAAAACATGTGTAACTGGGATCATCCAAGTGTATGATTCTATAAAAACCTAGTGATGAGTTAAATGGAGGAGCTTTAAGTGTGTAGAAAGATATCTTAAAATCCAGGATCTAGAGGGATGTTTTTGAGTCTACTGTTGGTCGCTTTTACATGAGGCTAATATTTAATTATAAAAACAGACAGTCTTATTTCTCTTCCTGTGAAATGCTTTTGTTAAATTAATCATCGAGGAGAGACAAGACGATGCCTCCATCATCTGGGTGTGCATGAGCAGCAGCTGAAGTCTGCCGCTCTGCGTCTTGGCCAGGTGCTGCCTTCTAGGCCAGACTTCTACAGGCTGGAGACGTTTATGAATTCTTCTATGTATTAACAGTAGCTACAGCACGAGCTCCCGTCCTTGTGTGTCTTATGAGTGCAATTTGGGTCAGATGTGTATTAGTTTTGTCAGTGCCGTGACACGCCCCGTTTTAGTCGAACAATCGCAGCTCAGGACATGCTTTTGGTCGACCAAGGATTTTGGCTTAGGGAAAGCCCTATTGTGGGTTTAAATTCCCCTCCCCACCCTGTATAACAAGCATGTCCATCAGGCCTCGCTCCTACCCAGGTAGTTGGCCATGGAGATGAAGCAGAGGCCGGTGATGTAGGCGTCGTAGCCTGCCTCATGCAGCTGCTCCTGGGCTGTGTTGTAGCTGGGGAAGCCCTCTGCCGTTTCTGCAGTCAGACGGGACACAGGCTTAGAGGAGGGTCAAGCGTTTTCAGAGAGGTCAGAATCGCTTCTGGCAAACTCACCGACTTGCGGGCATTTGAAGGGGCTCTCCTTCAGCTGTTTCTCCAGCTCCGCCAGAGACGTGTTGGTGATTAGCTCCTGGAACACAGACAAGCAGTGTTGAGGAAAACTCAAGCGGCGATAATCAGGGGTTATCAAGCGCAACTATGTAGGCTGCATCAGGAGGTACTCTTTGTCCTTCTGTTCAAAACTTTATTCACATTTGTGTCCAACTTTCAGAAAGTTGTTTGGAACCATTTAGTCGAGGCTGTCAAAGCTAAACTCTCACACAAGACAATAGATACAACGGGTAGCGAAAATTTAATGAAGCGAGAGGAAGTTGAAATGATCTCCAAAAGGCATGAGCTTGTAAAATTAAAGCGTCGTAGACCAGAAACATGGCAAGTGTCACAGATTTAAACAGCCAAGAGTCTGTCAGCTCTAGTTCGAGGGATTTTACAGAGATTTCTGGGGGGTCTGTCACACACTGCTCTTTGGAAGTTAAGCCACAGATCCTCAGTGACGTTTAGGTCAAGAGACTGAAGGCTATGGCAAAACCTTCAAACTGCACCTCTTGATATTGTCCATCGGAACTTTTGAGCTATGTTTACGTTCACCTCCAGAATTTGAAGGAAATGATATGAATCCATTCTTCATTCTACCCCTGTAATGTTCCCTGTGACTTTTCATCTGCTTTTCATCATGAAATTCTGTGCCCCTTCTTCTCCAAACAGACCTTGCTTATTTCGGCCTAAAAGTTCTTTTTGGAACCGTTTTTTTTGTCCCTAAAATGGATGAGGCTTGTCTAATGCTAAGCCTAAACGTTTGCCTCCCACTGTAGAACAGCACAGACTTTTGTGAGAGAGAAAGATAATATCCCTCAAACTCTTGGCTGCCTTCCCCTTGCTTCATTATTCACATTATTAGAAATCTTGTTTGTGTCACTATTTTTGACTTCAACGTGAGCAAGTAATGTTACTCATGAGATAACATTTGGGCTTCTCTACCCTCCGCTGCCTAGCTCTGGGCGTTATATCATGGTGAGCCTAAAACACTGCTGCAACATTGAAAGTCCTCATTATTTGAAACTTGGTGATGTCATCACCAACCTCAGGAAGTCGTTTGGTTAGTCACGAATCGTTGGCTGCCTGAATTAGGATATATCGAGCCGTCTCCGTTTATAGTACTCTTATTTTGACTGAGATTAAGTCTTTACCTTGAAAGGCTGAGTCGAAGCCATCAACTTGGTATCAAGAACCCTGTGAGAGAAACGGTTCAATCAGGATAAAGGCAGAACAATGGTGTAGGGGATTCGAGTAGGAACATGGCATTACCGTGGAAACACACACATGGTGACCTCCTTAAAATCCTGCAGGTCCTGAAATGACAGCACAAAATGGTAAATGGACTCAACTTATATAGCACTTTTCTACCTTTATCAGGCACAAAGTGCTTTACAGGAAGGAACCGGTCACCCATTCACTTTCTCATTCATACACCAGTGTACGCAGACACTGGAGGCGAGTATGAAGTGTCACAAGACGCACATGTTACAGAGCATTATGGCAGCTTACACACGATTTTAACTCCAACACATTCATATATCAAATTTTGCTACAACTCTGTTTCTTTCCTTATTGGATGAATCAAGAGGTACAATTTCTAAACTTGTTTTATGCCTCCACAGCCAAACATTACCAATAGGTCACAAGTAAACAAACCGTCTTATCAGCTAACTCTTGTAGCATTAGTCGTTTTGTTTACAGGTTCAGCTGGAACGCTTTGGTATCTTTCCCACTTGCAAATGTTAACTTATGACTTATGAAAAATGCACTCAGTCTCTGTAAAGTGTAGTAAATGAAAAGCTCGTACCTCGGGTAGGGGGCAGTAGAACTGGTGGATGGTGTGCATGACGTCCAGCAGCATGTTGTGGCCCACCACCAGTTTGCCCTGACACATAAAAGGTGACATTTAGGAAACACAGGAACCACTTCCAAACACGCAGGATTTCAGTCAGTTTCCACTCACAGATTTAGAGATGGCATGGATCACTCTGGAGAAGCCCACAGCATCGTTCAACTCCTCCTAACAACAACACACAAAAAATGCACTTAGTCCTTTTTTTTCTTCATCCAGGTAACATAAATACTTTAGGAAAAAATAACTATTTCAACTGGACTTTTAGTTTTGATTCGATGTTGTATCAACAAAGATGTTTCAACAGTCATCCAACTGTCAACATCAGTTTGGTCTTTTTTGTTGAAACCTCTTAGTTGATACAACATTGAATCAAAACTAAAAGTTGATAGTTATTTTTTCTAAAGCATGTACTTAATTAGCTCATATTGGGACAGAGTGGTTCAGTTTGTTTCTTATACAACTCATTTACAATTTGGGCCCAATAACTCCATACTGTCAACGAAATTCAAGTAACCATTCAGCATTTGTGGATAAATATTAGTCATACGTGGATGAGAACATTTAGTCAAGCTAAAGGTAAGCAGCCAACATTTGTCTGATCACAATAACGGTTTATGAGCGATTCCATCTGCCTGAATTTGTTTTTAATTCTCTTCAAATATATAAAGTGGTTTAAGAAGTAATGAATCTCTAATTTATCCAAATGTTCTTATGCTAAAGTTTGATAATAGACTGTATCATGGGCAATGAACAAAATTAACACTTTTACTTGTGCATAGGGTTTAGTGCTGTAAACGCTTCATGTGACAGTCTGTTACAACAACAATAAGCTGAAAGTACTGCAGTTATACATGATAAAAGGCACAACGTCCAACAATCTCCCTGCGATGGAAAACTCACAATATATTAGGGGTGGGCATTGACAAAAATAGTATCACGATTTTTGAATTATAAACTCCCGATTTTAAGTTTAAAGCTCCAGATTGATTGCAGAGGAGCGGCTCGCTGCTAAATGCTCGCATTAGCGTCCGTCATTGTGTAGCAGAAAGTGCGTGGTTTGGGTTTGCTTCACTGACAGTGAAAAGAGTCAACTGTGCAGAAGTGCTTTGAACCGTGATAAAACGACACAAAAATGACAGATCGTCAGCTCTGGAGATCGTAAGATGGTCTAATATCGTCATATCGCCCAGCCCTACTATTCATACCTACAAGAGGAAAAAAACAACGTACGACCCTAATGTATGCAGACAGATAGCAAGTCACCTTGTATGGGAAACATTTCTGAGTCCGTTAGCCTATTCAATGTATTTTGTCCTATATCCCCTAGCATTAGCCATCGAACATTAATATGAACGATCTTGATGTTTTCAGCTGCTGTCAACCATCGACCATCAAAGCCCATTTAGAAATCATTAACGAATGTACAGACCTTCAGAGATTTTACTTTAGATGCACATTAGCATCTAAAAGTGCCCTCTGAGCTAAATGTTAACTGAAATTTTAAGTCTTTGCTGTGAGTCAGATACAAATTCAATGGTCACTAAATATCATCTTGTAAGATGTTAATGATGAAGAAACAACAGGAATGATATACTATAAGTTCTTTGAACTTCTTCCTACTCCTTTTGAGCACAAAGTCTTGTTTTGTATTTTTTCTTTCTGTAAATGTTGGCATACTTTTTCTGCTCAAATGAATAAATAAATGAAAATGAAATGAAATATAAAAGCCATGAAAGAGGACAAAACATACCTCGCCATATAGTTTATAACGGGTCCGGGATTCAACGGCTCAAATAGCTAAAGGCATTCCTATGATTTCTACGGTTTGTAACAGCTCAGAGTGGGTCGAGTACGATGTTACTACGGTTACACAGCCACTCACCTGCTCCTTCTCCAGTTTCTTCTGCTCTCGCCTCTTCCGCTCCTCGTCGTCCACCTTACTCACTTGGATATAGCGCTCCTTCTGCTCAAACGGAAAAAGAGACTTAGGGCTGCACATTTTTGGATGGATATGAAATGTCAAGGATACTCATTCCAATTGTGATTAGATTACAATCTTAGATTTTGAACAAGCTTTCAGTTTAAAACTTCACAGCTAGCAGAGTTTGCATATACGTGTTATCATTAGCATGTCAAAAATGCTCACCTTTTCAGTTTCCAAGGTTTCTATATGAAGCCCCTTTGGAAACCTAAAAAAAAAGTAATTTTGTCAAGCATGAATTAATTATTCTCAAAAGAAAAAAAATCAAAGCAGATGTGCACTCACTTCCAGTTCAGCGTCTGGTAAATCAGCTTCCTCTGAAACCTGACATGGAAATTATTATATATAAAACAAGAACACAAAGCATTTATTTCATGAACAGTATTTAGGAATGAAGGTCAACATTACCCGGTACATGGATCCAGTATCAGAGACTTGTCTGCATGGCTGAAAAGGGCCTCAACCTTTGCTCTGGAAGAAAACACATGATACTGATATTGAATCACCAGGTTATGGACACTTTTAGGATACAGTAAAACATGGAGTGCAATGGAGCATGCGCGATGTTACTGCTTTGGAAATCAGTCATGTAGGTGCAGTCTTCTTTGTAATATTTGGATTTGATTCGATGGAAAACTTATTCAAATGTTTCCATTTCAACCATAGACAGTGAAAAATATGGATCACTAGAAGTGGCTGAAGCCTAATAGGAAGTTGGGGCAGGACGTTTCTTGCTCTAATGGAGTTTCTATTGAAACTTTTTGGCCCTCTTTTAAAGTGAGACGCTGCAGGTGGATAAAAAGAATTCATTTAGAGAGATATCAATTTGAAAAATCAATACTTTAACCTGCCGTGCTTCGCCAGTCAACATTACCATCATTATCATGCACCGATCCGATACTAGTATCTGATATGGGAGCAAACACTACAAAAAATCTGATATCCTGGTTTAGGCAAGGCAAGGCAACTTTATTTATACCGCGCATTTCGTACACAAGGCAACTCAATGCACCGTTTAATACTGTTAAAGATCTAACTTGTACAAACAAGTTGTAATTATCAGATCAATTTATGCCAGTTGTTTATATTAATGTAATCTAAATAGCGTGTCGTATACCCGAGGATACGTAGTGGGAAAAGTCCAGTCATTCTTTTTCCATTACAGTTTATTGTCATTATCACACTGGAGAAAAGATAACTTTTTATTTTTGCCCTCATCTAAATACAGGAACTGGCTCCAAAAACCCAATCAAAGTGTTAGCATGAACAAGCTTCAGTTAGCCTCCTGAATGCTACTGGAAAAGCCACACATGAAAGACAAAGCATTTGTATTAACTAAGCCAGGAGTCTCCATATAATGAGGTACGTTTAAGTAACAAAAGCAGCAGAGAGCTACTTATGCATCAAAGAGGCTTCTCACAGTATGCTCAATTAATTATTAATTCAACAAAAATTACTTTTGTCTTTATTCCCTACTTTATGAAGCTAAGACTTTGCCGATTCTGTTCAAAATATCAAGAAAATATCTAAAAATGTCTAAAATGATTATGATTGTGTAATTGTAATTGTGGGGGAGCGAGACCCCTGTTAGAAGCTGTTGGGCTTTTCTCACAGTTCGTTCACACAGGTTCTCCCTTTTACCTGGTGTCAGTCATTTTATTTGTCTTATAAGATTTTTAGATCTTACATTACAGACATGAGGACAGTAAGCGTCGTGAGCTGCTCTCGTCTCCACTGTGGGTTTGTTCAAACTAAGAGACAATCGTAGCTACGACCAAAGTTTTATCGTAGCAGTTTTAGGCTTCAGAAGGCGAGTGTTTAGCTGAGGCGAGCGCCACATCCTAGTGGTGTTCATTTCCTCAGAAAAGTTCTGAGAAGGTCCTGTAAAACGTGGAGTCGGACCAGCTCATGCCCGGCCTGTGTTGCTGTGACTCTGGCGGTGAGTGGTGGGTCCTGATGTGTTGACAGGACACACAGAGATCCTCTCTGCAGCGAGAGGAGGCTCACTCTACGACTATCCAATCAGGACGCAGAGCCCAATGTGTGTATGGCATTCATATGCTTTAAAAAGTATGCAAACTTGTACTAAATTTTAAAAAAACTGCAAAACAGCAAGGCCGCGAAAGGTGAACCGCGTTATAGTGAGGGACCACTGAATTTTATGTACATACATGGCTACACTAGTAACAAAATATCAGGTGTTGCAATTGAGCTTGGGATAAACGCTAAGATTTCTGGCAGATTTCATGGTAATAAAAAAAAAAGGAGATTTTAAAATGTCAAGTCCTGGACACTAGAGTGTTTGATGTATTTAACAGTTGTTCCACCATTCTTTTTTCAATTTCTTGTCGGGCTTTAAGGTAATTTCAATCTATGGACAATCTTAGCTCGTACACCATGACATGGTGGATACAAACTGTACCTTTAAGTTTAGAACATTCCATCTCGAACACCATCCATATCGCAAAATTACTGCCATATGGATAGATTTGACACCGTTCACCACATTTTTGCAATCACAGACTAAAATCTAAAATCATGGTCACTTTAAAATGTGAAAAAAGTTGAGTTTGAGTCGAAATATTTCATAGCCCTGATGAGGTAGTGAGCAGCACTTACGCCACCCGGTTGATGAAGTCCTTGTGCTCCTCGGGCACGTGGGCGGGGCTCTTGGATGAGGGGGAGTTGAAAGAGGGCGTGCCCACTCCGTTGTGCTGGTTCCTGCGCTCCTCCGTCTGCTCCCTCAGCTGCACCTCCTCGTCCTGGTTCAAGTAGGGGATTCCTGTGGGACAAACGCACATTTAGGAATAGGACCCGGCACTGTTGGTCCAGGGACAGTTTTAAAGAAGTGTCTTGGTTGTTACAGCTCAACACCATTCTGTTTTCTGGATGTAGGTGACAAATATTTTAGTATCGCTAAAAATGTAACAGTACCCAACCCTACTTAGGACAAATATCAGGGTTTCTACAGGTGGCAGGAGGTCCAATTTCATGCTTTTTAATGCCTAAATACTATATTTTTAATGCCACAAATGCAAAAAGTCTTGGCATATTTTATTTTATATTTAATTTGTAAGGAGGATTGGAGGGGCAAGTTTGATATTCAAATTGGACGTAACAGGCAACTTTTGAGTCAAAATTATGAAAAATCTCTGCAGCTGAATTTGTTTTCGTCCAGAGTTTTAGTCTTTTTGATGAATGTATGCAGTAAAATTAGTTGAGCAATAATATGGGATGAGTTCAGTCTCTAGAGGAAAATCATATTTTCAACAAAATGCAGTTTTAATGCCAGTTTTAATCCAATTTAATGACTTAAGGATTAATTTAGCATAAAACACATAAAAAGCGGCGAAAATACACACAAAAACTTGATGAAAATACAAGAAAAACACAATTAAAAAACATTAAAAAACAAAAACACAAAAAAGCTCTCATAGCCAGACTATAGGAATATATCATTACCAAAATGAACAACACCTACCATGGCAGAAGACTTTGTTGAAATCAAAACCTTGACTGGCCAGAAAGTCTATACTGGAGCTCTGGAATTAGACAAATAAAATAAAAAATCTGATTATGTCCTAGCTGTGCCCCCTTGGAACCCATTTTAAAGTGACCACGACAAACCTGACAAATGAACTTGATGTCGGGGGACGATCTGTTGAAGGGCTTGGGGAATACATAAAAATTAAAAGGTTTTGTGATGTACCTAGGGAAGAGCACAGGCAGGAGAGTTACTCAATAAATGTGTTGAGCCATTTGAGTGTTTCTTTCACAGGTTGACTCACTTGGACTGTGACAGGTCATACTTGAACGTGCATAATCCAAACTGAAAGAGGAGGAAGTCCATAGAGTGCTGGAGGAGAGAGGGGTGAAAAAAACACAAGAAAATCATGTAACTGAAGTACTTACGATAGTATATGGTTGTAAAAACAAAAGCGAGGTTGTTCGGTTACCACTACAGATATTTAATTGGATGCAGATATCAAAGGCTGTCAGGTATTGATAAACTTCTATTCTTTTATTGTATTCTGTTTGACTAATGCTACAACCAGCAGCCAGAGCATCTTAAACACTGGCAGTGGAGGCGTTGCAGGCTCCAAAAACTCTAATAATATCATCAAAAGTGTTCATGTTACTTCTTTGGTGCCTTCACTTGGCCTTTTAGAGTGGAGGCAGATTTGAGCAGCCACGTGGTCTTGAGTTTATCGGATTGAGTTGGGGAAAGAGGAATTGTGCGGATCACGTACCTTTTTGAGCTTGGTGTAGCGCTCCTCGGGGGTGTCCAGCCCGTTAGTGAGAGCGCTGACATTAGGACCATCACTTATCCCTGGGGACAAAAACGGGTTGTGGATCAGTCTGGAATTTAACTTTTTTTGATCCGTTTAAATGCTACATTTGAACAAATAGGAGCCACCCTCTCTCTTGGTACAGCCGCATTTTTTTTGCCTTCTTCTACGAACTTCATTTGTAGTTTGTGTGTTCCACATTGTTTCACTGGATGCTTTGTACGTGTTTTTGTGAGGTTTAGCAGATTTTTTACTACAAAGGGTCTAGAATGGTCCTGAAGAAGGCAGCTTCAAACAGCAAGCATATGAGAAAGACACTTGAGACCTACAAATGTCTTCTGGAACACTGAAGAGGCACCAAGAGCCCCCCACACCTGCAGCACAGTGGAGGCATCACAAGAGGAGCAACAAGGAAGGGACAAAGGAGGAGGTATCCAGGCAAGACTCACAGCTAAGCCACACATGCCTTCTGTCCTTACAATTGTTCTGGCTAATGGACATTTACTGGAGAATAAAACTGCTAAACTCTTCACAGAAGATGGTGAAAGACTGTTGTGGAGCGGAGGGAGTTGCGAAGGAGGATTTTGAGCTGACCAGTGCAGAACACCACGCTCTGACACATCAGAGGAGACTGAACGTAGCCAGGTTTCCTCCAGGTACTACGGTTTCCCTGACCTCCAAAAACATGACGCTCAGATTGGCCCCCAGCGGCTCAGGACTAACACCTGAACACAATTTCGTTGCACAATGACAAATAAAATCTGATACTGTATTAATCTCTGTAGAGAAATCTCTGTAGAGAAATTAGTTCTCTGCATTTGACCCATCCTCAGTATCGCATGGGGCGACCTGTAGGAGCAGTGAGCTGCCAGCATGGGCCGGCGCTCGGGGACCCATCTCCAAGATGTGGAGCCAGGCTGATGGTCAGAAACACCTGGCTGGAAGATTCACCTATTGCACACCTAAAGCATTAACTTACTTATATATGGTGAAAAATAAATGGCTCGTCTGAAAAGTGCAAATACACTGTTTTAGCAGAAAGAGTTTTTTTTTTCCTGGTTTTATTTAACCAGGAAAGTCCCACTGAAATTAGGAATCTCATTTCCAGGGGAGACCTAGAAGAACGTTTTTTTTGCCTTTGCCATTAGGACGTCATAACAGAGTGAAAAATGGCACTGAATCCACATTTTTGCACAGACTTGGCATTTTTAAGGCATGTGGTCCACAGGCTATTTCAGTTTATTTGTTGTTTTCAATAAAAGATTTACTCAAAATAGTTTTTGTCTCACTCCGATTAGTACACCAGGATTGTTGGACGATCACTGACACATATATGACAACTTTACAGTCCTCTGATGTCACATAAATACAGCTCAATAAATAAACACCTGAAAATTCTCCATCGATGGCCAGGAAATCTGCCTCTTCTATGGCTCCATACACCGTGTCCAGGCACTCTTTAAAATCTAAAAACAAAAACGCTTGGTTAACTCCAATTAATGAATTTACAATCTTCAGCTTCACACAGTTTCAGTCTGCCTGGGATTTCTCAAAACCTTCAATGTGGAATATTCATAGGTCAGACAAAGAGTAAACTGAGAGCCATCATAGTCAGTCCGAAATTCGCCCTGGTTCCTCTGACGGCATCAGTGGCACAGTAGGTTAGAGCATTTGCCCGCAGATCCAGTGGCCAACAACAGTTTGAATCCCAGATGCGACTGTTGCATACACCGGTTATGTCTTTGGATAAGAAGACACTTAACCCATCTTAAATGTTGAATGTTGCTGATGTAGATTTGCTTGTTTTCAGTCCATCCCAGGGCAGCTGTGGCTACATGGCTCAACATCACAGGGTGTGTATTTAGTAACTGATGACTAAACTAAAATAATTCTGAGCCATCATCGGCACTATGCGTTCTAGCTAATACATACTTACACATCACATTTTCCTGACATACAATCCTGGACTAGATTGGGTTTATGCTAGTCTTAATCCTGGTTTAGTTGTTCTTTCACCCAAGATAAATAATTTAGACCCGGTTCATAGATGGTATTGTCATCGTATTGTCAACGCTTTTCCTGCTTTCTTTGGTCTCTCATCATCTTGGCTCTTGGGTTTGTCCTGATTCTCGGATCAGATTTCTGTCGCTTTGAAACACTGTCTGTTAGAAAGAGCTCGATACCGGGACCTCTGAGATCCCTCTGGCACAAACGGACACGGTTAGACACGGTGTGCGCACCGGGCTAAAGCTAACCAGCTAGCGCCGCTCCTCACAAGAAATGACAATGGCGAGCCGTGCGAACATTTAGGGGGAAAAGCCTGACATTTCCGTATGTGTGCATAAAATGAGCGTGCAAGGCCAGGCACGTGCACAGCTGTACTCACTCCTCCGCGTGAGCTCCATCCCGCTCGGTGACAGAACTCTGACTGGACCCGGTGCACCACGGCTAATGCTAGCACCTTAGCACCGTTTAGCACCGCTTAGCACCTGGGATTTAACAAACACTTCCGGGTCTGCGACCGAAGTAAATGCACTTAGCCTATGTACCTACGTTAACGCTTTTTATTATTAGTATTATTATTAATAATAAACGTAATAATTATGATATCTTCATTTTCTTAAACTTATGCAAAATAACACAACAAATTAAATAAATTACAAAATGCAATCTTCAGTCAAGTCACTAGAGGGAGCCACAATCCACCGTTTGTATATATTTCTATGGTTTGAAGTGTCTATGGATGGCGGGGTTCTCAAATTTTAAATCAAAAAGTCCAAAAAAGTCGTTTTCTGCGCTCATTGGACTTAACACCTAGCTATCCAGAGTGTTGCTTATTTGTGGAGATATTTTTTTGTAATTAATGCAGTTCTTGTGTTTGAAGTGTTACATGGCGCTAGGCTAGTGCAAGGCTAGCGCATTTCTATGATATCAGCTAGCCTGCATTAAAAACAGTCTGACCCGCTCCACAGTGCACCTGAGGCAAATCACTTACAATGCCAGACTAACGATATAAATGTTTGTGTCAATAGAAATAATTTTAACCATTTTGCATTTAAAATAACTTATATTTGAGCAGCATCAGCTTCGTGGTTGTATAAGCTATGCAGCGGCGGAATGATCTGCGTCTTTATAATAAAAATAGGGCATATTTTCACCAACGAAATCTGAATAATGGACCAAGCCAGGTTTTAATTTATGGCTTTATTTCATTGATAGATTAGTTACAAAGACTTTTTCTTTCTTTCTTTCTTCTTATTTGCTTTATTCACTCCCAAAGACAAAGCATCTCTAAGAGTGTCCTGGGGTAAAACTTCATGTTCAATGAGGCAGGGGTAAATGTAATCCAATTCAGAAAAAAAAAATCACCAGGAGAGTGTTCTCTACTATTGCAATGAATTCCAAGGGTTGGAGCTTACATTTTCTAAATTTACATTTCAAGGATCACCCTACCCCCCACTCAACTGTTACAAGTTATCAGATGCACAGAACATGTTACAATATTCTTGGGCACTTAGTATTTTCAAAAACTATGAAGATAAGATAAAATAAGATTAGCCTTTATTGATCTCACATTATGAATATTTATTTCTATTCATGTGTCAAAGAGGGTGGAGTGGAGATTGTATCAGGTGTGTATTTTTTGCCATTATCATACCACGATTTCTAAACCAATACTGCATCCACAGCATCAACTACAGTTTTTACGTTTTTAAGCGATAGATTTGTAATGTTCTTTAAAGGAATAGGCCACCGTTTTTACATACTAAGATATGTTCTTACCTCACTTTAGACGTGTTAATATATCCCCGTCTGGTCTTTGTCCGTGCGCTCTGCCAGGCAAACGGAGCACATACGCAGCCTCTCCCATATGTCACATAGCTCCGAAAAAGCTCACGATAGAAGCTACCAAGCTCTTCCACGTATTCCCTATTTAAATAAAGTTACGTGAAGTGTTTTCATGCGAAGTATATTTACACAGAAATGTAACATGTCGATTTTATAAGCAAATAAAAAGGGGGACTATATTGTGAGGCGTAATGATACGAGGAGCACAGCGTCCGCGTAGTAACACCTAAAGACTTCCCCCGCTCACTTCCGTCAATAACCTTTAGGAGTTACTGCGCGGACGTTTTACTCCTCGTATCATTACGCCTCACAATATAGTCCCCCTTTTTATCTGCTTATAAAATCGACATGCTACATTTCTGTGTAAATATACTTCGCATGAAAACACTTCACGTAACTTTATTTAAATAGGGAACACGTGGAAGAGCTTGGTAGCTTCTATCGTGAGCTTTTTCGGAGCTATGTGACATATGGGAGAGGCTGCGTATGTGCTCCGTTTGCCTGGCAGAGCGCACGGACAAAGACCAGACGGGGATATATTAACACGTCTAAAGTGAGGTAAGAACATATCTTAGTATGTAAAAACGGTGGCCTATTCCTTTAAGTCAGACAGAGACATTGCTCTATCTTTGAGAAGTTCTGAAGAGGACGGGCATATGACACATGGAAAGGTACTTTAACCACAAGATTCCGTCTAAAGATCATCCTATCCTACAGTATTCACACAGTGCCTTTCTTCTTACTTCCAGGACTGTGTTTTCATAGATCCACTCTCCAGTCCAGTAGGTGGCATTCACGATTTAAAATGTGATGATGTCATAATGTCAGGTGGAGGGCAGGGCAAATAGAACTCTATGTATGTATGTATGGATGGATGTATGGATGGATGGATGGATTCACAAACCTGTGATATTATTTTTATGTCTGAAAGTCCTTTCTATTGGACAACATCACACTCATGTTTTCGCATATTGTCACCACACTATGCATCAAAACACTTTTTGATGTTTTTTGGAGAAAATTATTGGACATTAGTTCAAATGTGCTGACTGAGAAGACAATGAACTTTGTGACAATATTCATTTTGTCAATGACCGCAGTTACCATAGTTACCGTCATAGAATTTTCAGTTGGGGTAATATACAGGGGGCATTGTTTCATGGAAAATTAAAATAAAATACAGGGTGTTTGTCCCAACAAAATGTATACTCTTTAAAGAATTGGAAACAATGTGTTTCTTAAAACACAACACGGAGGGTGTTCAACAAAACCCCTTCGTCCAGTCCACCTGTATGACAAGATCTCATCAAGAAAGGATCTAGTGGCTAATGGGCCAATGAGTGCCAGGAAGACAATTGGAAAGTATGTTTGGTGAAGGTGTCTAGTATGACTGCGTTTTGGAGCCATCTAGTGACGTGCCTGAAAAAAGTAGCAAATTTGCTGGAAATGTTTTTTAAGAAATAGAGGAGAGTAAGCTGCTAGGTTCGCCTACCGTTAATAAAATATGAGCTTTCCATTTCTACTTTAAAGGCACTATTCATTATTTTCAGACGTAAAAAGATCCCTGCACTTAAGTAAAGTCAAACAAAAAGTTTCAGTTCGTGGGGCTAAGGTGTAAGCGGACTCCACTGCAGCTGTTTCCATCAGCTTGTTGAGCTACAGGTTGCTAGCTTGCTAGCTAGCTTCAGGTTCAACAGCGTAAAAGTAAAACAAAAAATACTAATGTAATGTCTTAATTCTATGCTTACGGCCTGATTTTAATTTGTAAAACAGCTTTTTCATTATTTCAGTTGTAAGAGAGAAACAAAGAGAGAGAGAGAAAAAAAAAGGTTGTGCCTGAGGTGCTTCCAGGTCAGCTGGGGCCAAAACAAACACATCCCCTGAGTGTCTGAACAGATTTCTTACCTAACGATAATGTCACGGAGAAAAAGAAGCGCATTTGTCTGCAAGGACTTTATTCAACCTTCCTAAAGAAGAGGCCACTCATCAGAAGTTGTTTTTTCTCTCCGGGATTCGGCGACTTTCACCATAAGAGTGTTTTTCTGTGACTGTATGATGGATGTTGGTGAACCTTCCCCAGAATCAAAGTGGATTAACTTTGATGAACTGGACCAAAGTGGTGAGTCAATCCAAACGCGTGCTAGCTTGTGTGTTAGCTTGTGTGTTAGCCATTTATAAAGCTGTGTTGCAGATGTCAACTCCTTATAACTGATAAGTCCATTTAAAAAAAAAAAAGACTTATAAGTCAATTTTTAAATGATCTGTATCATGCTATTTTAGCCGTTCCAAAGTTAAGTATAGTCATTTATATCATATATTGTACCTCTACCATTATGGAGTACTCATTTTTGTGATAAATATAAGTTTTTTCTGGAGGTATTTTTCAAACCCGTAAGACACAACACTTCGATTCAGTTAACTCCGCCCCCTCTCTCCGCACATACAACTTCACCATAATATAAATAAACAGCAATAAGTGAAGTTACTTCACGATGCAGTTATAAGGAGTTGACATCTGCAACACAGTGTTTGTTCTAGTTTACCCTGATGCAAATTTGACTTATTCTTATAGTGAAAATACATAAAACAATGTAAAATGTTCTATGTATTGATCTACTGATTTATAAACACTAATAGCAATTTCATAAAAAATAGATTTCAGTCTGATGTTGGGGCACTCTCCTGCACACTGATGATTTGGAATTGGAAAAACCTGAAAAAGAGGTTAACATTCACAAACTTAATGATAGAATATAACATGTGTGCATGTTAATAACCATTTAAATGTAGACTTATTTGGGGAACTTCCCAGCAAACTTGATTAAAAAAACAGAAGAAAATACTCATAGATAAAAAACAGACGAAGAGCAGTTCAGAAGACCCTTATGGACGTACGACATGCAAGGACCGTGACATCGCCCGGCATGGCACAGCCGGGGCCCCACCCTGGAGCCAGACCTGGGGTTGGGGCCCGAACGCGAGCGTCTGTTGGCCGGGCCTCTGCCCACGGGGCCCGGCCGGGCACAGCCCGAAGGGACGACGTGGGCCCTCCCTCCTGTGGACCCACCACCCGCAGAGGGATCCGTAGGGGTCGGGTGCGAAGGAGACTGGGTGGCAGTCGGAGGCAGGCTCGACGACCTGGTCCACATGCGCAGCTTCTGGCGTTCGGGACTTGGAACATCTCTTCGCTGGGGGGGAAGGAGCCCGAGCTTGTGCGGGAGGTTGAGAGATACCGGCTAGATATAGTTGGGCTCACCTCCACGCACAGCTTGGGTTCCGGATCCCAACTCCTGGAGAGAGGCTGGACTCTCCATTTTTCTGGAGTTGCCCACGGGGAGAGGCGGCGGGCTGGGGTGGGTTTGCTCATATCCCCCCAGCTCAGCCGTCACGTGTTGGAGTTCACCCCGGTGGACGAGAGGGTCCCTATGCCTTCGGGTTGGGGACAGGTCAGATAGTGCTCCGACTGGGGACTCCATTGTTCTGCTGGGGGACTTCAACGCTCACGTGGGTAACGACAGTGAGACCTGGGTGGGAGTGATTGGGAAGAACGGCCTCCGCGATCTGAACCCGAGTGGTGTTCTGTTATTGGACTTCTGTGCTAGTCGCAGTTTGTCCATAACGAACACCATGTTCGAGCACAAGGGTGTCCATAAGTGCACGTGGCACCAGGACACCCTAGGCAGGAGGTCGATGATCGACTTTGTAGTTGTGTCGTCTGACCTCCGGCCGTGTGTCTCGGACACTCGGGTAAAGAGAGGGGCTGAGCTGTCAACCGATCACCACCTGGTGGTGAGCTGGATCCGCTGGCAGGGGAGGATGCCGGTCAGACCTGGCAGGCCCAAGCGTGTCGTGAGGGTCTGCTGGGAACGTCTGGCGGATCCCTCTGTCAGCGGGGTCTTCAACTCCCACCCGCAGAGGCAAAAACTCGGGTGTGGGAGGAGTTCAGAGAAGCCATGGAGGAGGACTATCAGTTGGCCTCGAGGAGATTCAGGCAAACCATGGAAGTTGGAAGGAGTACTTCGAGGACCTCCTCAATCCCGACGTCACGTCTTCCTATGGGGAAGCAGAGGCTGGGGACTCGGAGGTGGGCTCGCCCATCACCGGGGCTGAAGTCACCGAGGTGGTGAGAAGGCTCCTCGGTGGCAAGGCTCCGGGGGTGGATGAGATTCGTCCTGAGTACCTTAAGTCTCTGGATGTTGTAGGACTGTCTTGGCTGACACGTCTCTGCAACATTGCGTGGCGGTCGGGGACAGTACCCCTGGATTGGCAGACCGGGGTGGTGGTCCCTCTCTTTAAGAAGGGGGACCGGAGGGTGTGTTCCAATTATAGAGGGATCACCTTACTCAGCCCGGTAAGGTCTACTCCAGGGTGCTGGAGAGGAGGATCCGGCCGATAGTTGAACCTTGGATCCAGGAGGAACAATGCGGTTTTCGTCCTGGTCGTGGCACACTGGACCAGCTCTATACTCTCCATCGGGTGCTCGAGGGTTCGTGGGAGTTCGCCCAACCAGTCCACATGTGTTTTGTGGACCTGGAGAAAGCGTTCGACCGTGTCCCTCTTGGTGCCCTGTGGGGGGTGCTCCGGGAGTATGGGGTCCGGGGCCCTCTGCTAAGGGCTGTCCGTTCCCTGTATGACCGCAGCAGGAGCTTGGTTCGCATTGCCGGTAATAAGTCAGACCTGTTCCCGGTAAGTGTTGGTCTCCGCCAGGGCTGCCCTTTGCCCGGTTCTGTTCATTACTTTTATGGACAGCATTTCTAGGCGCAGCCAGGGGCCGGAGGGTGTCCGGTTTGGGAGCCTCAGGATCTCATCTCTGCTGTTTGCGGATGATGTTGTTATGTTGACTTCAACAAACCAGGACCTTCAGCACGCTCTGGGGCAGTTTGCAGCCGAGTGTGTAGCGGCCGGGATGAGGATCAGCACCTCCAAATCTGAGGCCATGGTTCTCCACCGGAAAAAGGTGGCTTCCCCTCTACAGGTCGGTGGGGAGTCCTTACCTCAAGTGGAGGGGTTAAAGTATCTCAGGGTCTTGTTCACGAGTGAGGGGCGGATGGAGCGTGAGATCGATAGATGGATCAGTGCGGCGTCAGCAGCGATGCGGTCGCTGTATCGGTCTGTCGTGGTGAAGAGGGAGCTGAGTCGGGGGGGGAAAGCTCTCGATTTACCGATGGATCTACATTCCCACCCTCACCTATGGTCATGAGATTTGGGTAATGACCGAAAGGACAAGATCACGAATACAAGCGGCCGAAATGAGCAGGGTGGCTGGGCGCACCCTTCGAGATCGGGTGAGGAGCTCAGTTACCCGGGAGGAGCTCGGAGTAGAGTCGCTGCTCCTTCACATCGAAAGCAGCCAGCTAGGACAAGGCCACGAGGCCGTAGCAGTAGGACAAGGGACAAGGCCACGAGGCCTTGTCCTAGTGGGACAAGGCCTCGTGGAAGACCCAGGACACGGTGGTGGGACTATGTCTCCGAGCTGGCCTGGTGTCGCCTCGGGGTCCCCCCAGAACAGCTGGAGGAGGTGTGTGTGGATCGGGAAGTTTGGGCATCTCTGCTGAGACTGCTGCCCCCGCGACCCGGCCCCGGATAAAGTGGAAGAAAATGGATGGATAAAAAAACAGCATCGCACACTCAAGTAGCCAATGTCCAATTTTGAATCAAGGATGGGAATAACGTTTCGGCATAGCCTTCAACAGAGCATTCTTTTTTCATCTTTAAACTACAGTGTACACTATGGTCTCAAAATTGGACATCGGCTACTTGAGTGTGTGATGCTGTTTTGAAAATACTGACTGCAAGCAGACATATTCTAATGTATTAATTTATCACTTTGAATTCTTCTTAATTACTATTTCATTTCAAACTGATGTACTTAGCTCTCCTCAACACTCAGAAAATGACACCCCATATTATTCTTGAGGAGAATCAAAAGAAAGTGAGGTAAAATTGACATTACATGAGTCATTTTGTATGTAAGAGATTCTTTTGATGAATCAGAGTTCTTCTCCTTCATCAAGGATGAAAAGCGTTTTCAGGCTGATCAAGTTTGAAAAGCACAATACCACTTCATTGTCTCATTGTAACTATTGCTGTTAGGACTTGACTTCATAATTTTGTACATCTAATCACCTACTAAAGTTATATATTGTCCTTTTCTTTTTAGGGGGAAAAGGTTTTTACATGCAGTCTCCCACAGGGACCTTTGTTTTATTTTATCTATCCAAAAGAACGGCAAGCACTTATGCAATCCCGTAATGAGACCAATTTGATATCATCTGGTCTGCAAATATGCGCGTATTGCAGTTTTGCCTTTAAAAGGCATACTTTGAAGTTAACAACATCAAAACCAGATAAGATAAGATAAGATAAACCTTTATTGATCTCACAAAGGAGAAATTCACTTGTTACACTCAGAGTTAATAAAGTGCAGCTGATACAGAGATTATTGCACATGTTACTTTACAGTCTTATTGTACAGTCTGACAGCAGTGGGGATGAAGGCTTTGCGGTAGCGCTCCGTCCTGCACTGAGGGTGTCTCAGTCTGCCACTGAGAGAGCTGCACAGCTCTTCTACAGTCCCGTGCAGTGGATGGGAGGTGTTGTCCATGATGGAGGTGAGCTTGGCTAACACCCTCCTGTCCCTCACCTCCTCTACAGAGTCCAGGGGGCAGCCCAGGACGGAGCTGGCCCTCCTGACCAGCTTGTTCAGTCTGTTCTTGTCCCGCTCTGTGCTGCTCGGGGCCCAGCACACGGCAGCGTAGTGGAGAGCAGAGGCTACCACAGAGTCATAAAAAGTCCTGAGCAGAGGCCTGCTCACTCCGAAGGACCTCTGTCTCCTCAGAAGGTGGAGGCGACTTTGGCCCTTCTTGTACAGGGAGTTGGTGTTGTGGGACCAGTCCAGTTTATTGTTGAGGTGAACACCCAGGTACGTGAAACTGTCCACCTCCTCAATGTCCTCCCCCTGGATGTTCAGCGGTGTGTGCGGTAGTGGCTTCCTCGTGAAGTCGATCATCATCTCCTTCATCTTACTGGTGTTCAAGCACAGGTGGTTGCGCTCACACCAGTCCACAAAGTCTAGGATGACTGACCGGTACTCTAGGTCGTTCCCCTTAGACACACAGCCCACGATGGCGGAGTCGTCGGAGAACTTCTGGAGATGACTCAAGGTGTTGAAGGCACTGGAGAAGTCAAAGAACATGACCCTCACAGCGTTCCCGGCGTGCTCCAGGTGCGTGAGCGCCCGCTCCAACAGGTAGATGACAGCGTCCTCTACTCCAATGTTGGGTCTGTAGGCGAACTGCAGCGGGTCGAGGGTGGGGCTCACCACAGAGCGGAGGTGGGTGAGGATGAGCCGCTCCATCGTCTTCATCCGGTGGGAGGTCAGGGCGACTGGTCTGTAGTGGGCCGGTTCCCTGGTGTGCGCTGTTTTAGGAACCGGGATCAGACAGGAGGTCTTCCACAGGACGGGGACCTTCTCCAGGCTGAGGCTCAGGTTGTAGATGCGGCAGAGGACCTCGGAGAGCTGGTCTGCACAGGCCCTCAGCAGCCTGGGACTGATGCCATCTGGTCCTGCAGCTTTCCTCCGCTTCAGTCGCCTCAGCTCTCTCCTCACCTGGTCCGGTGTGATTGAGAGGGGAGAGTGAGGGGGGGACTGGTGTGGGGGTGGGGCAGGTGCTAGAGGAAGTCCGTATGGTGGGGGCTGGAGACGTGGGTGCAGGAGGGCTGGAGGCAGGTGCAGGTGGTCGGGGGGCAGTGTCCACTGGGCTGGAGACGTGTGAAGAGGAGGGAGTGGGGGGCGAATCAAACCGGTTGAAATGTTCGTTGAATTCATCCGCCCCGCGCTGGTCTCCATCAGCTGTCCCTCTGGCACTCTGTCCAAAACCAGAGATGTTCTTCCTGTCCCGTGCGTTGCCCTGCGCCAGCTTCTGCTCCAGCTTCTTGCCATAGTCCTTCTTGGCCTTCCTGATCCTCCACTGGAGTTCATGCTGGACTCTCCTTAGCTCCTCTCTGTCCCCTGAGTTGAAAGACCTTTTCTTTTGGTTCAGGAGGGCTTTAAGTTCAGGGGTCACCCAGGGGTGGTTGTTGGAGAAACACCGTACCTTCCGGGTTGGTACAGTGTTTTCCACACAGAAGTTGATGTAGTCTGTGATGCAGTGGGTCAGACCGTCGATGTCATCTCCATGAGAGCTGCAGAGCATGTTCCAGTCTGTGGTCCTTAGTCTCTCTTCAGCCTCTTCACTCCACACTTTCACAGACCTCTTCTGTGCTGGCTCCCTTCGCACCCTTACCCCCAGATTCCACATTCTCCGTGCTCGCCCCGCTCTGCTCCGTTCCACTCCTCCCCGACCTCCGCAGCAAATGCGTTGCCATGTTGAACGTTCAGAAACATTCCACATCGTCCACTCCGCTCCGAGGGGCCTACTCCGCCTCTCCGCCTCGCCACGATAAAAATACGGATCAACCCTATTTTCAGGTCCGTCTGCGCCGCGTCGGCTCCGGCCGGATCAAGCTCCACAGTTCAGCCCGCACCAAACAGGAAAGAGAACGACAACAATATCCGTATTTTCAAAGTAAATTTCCTCCGAGCGGACTTTATTTTAACGAAAATGTCACTATTTCACACAAAGTGACCTCGATAATTCCCTCTTTTTTTCCTGCCTCTCTCTCCCTCGCGCATGAGGGAGGCACAGGCTTCATGCTTCAACGCGGTATAGCTCGCATGCTCATAAATAGTTGTTTATTATTTTATTGGGAGTTTTATTTCTCAAAGTCGTTGCTTTGTGCGCATGCTCCTCGTGGAGCTGGAGCACTGGCGGAGAGGAGCGGGGCGGACTGAAGCGGCGACAGTGGGCGTTGATGTCGCAGCCGTTCGGAGTCGGGGCGGAGCGGAGTGGAGCTGAGCGCACAGGCGGATGATGTGGAATCCCGGGGTAAGTGTGTATTCCGGCCGCAGTAGGACGAGATTGTGGTCTGAGCGTCCGAGCGGGGGGAGGGGGGCAGAGGTGTAAGCGGCGCCCTTCACGTTAGCATACAGAAGGTCCAGGGTCTTATTGTTCCTTGTGTGGCACTTAACATACTGCATGAGTGTGGGGATAGTGGCGGAAAGAGAGGCGTGATTAAAGTCACCGGTGATGAGCAGCGGGGATGACGCATCTGGGTCTGGGTCACGGTACTGTGGATGCGCTCACAGGTTGCGGCGGCGTCAGCCGAGGGGGGGATATACAAGCACAACACGACCATGTGTGAAAACTCCCTCGGTAGATACCTAGGCCTCATGCTGACGACGATCATCTCCAGGTCCCGGGTGCATATCTGTTCTTTCACGTGCGCGTGGCCGGGGTGGCACCATCTCTCATTCACAAACACAGCTACTCCCCTGCCTTTCTTCTTCCCGCTCCCCTCCACACACCGGTCTGCGCGCGTGAGTTTAAATCCGTCCAGAGAAACCACAGAGTACGGTATATTCCCGTTCAGCCACGTCTCCATAAAGCTCCCCCCCAGGCTGGCCAAGATGGCGGCGTGAGTAACCTCGTGAGAGGACACCTGCACCAAAAGTGATAATAAATACACTCAAAAGGAACTTTCTTTGGCCGAAATTTAACTGAGCTAACGTCTGAAATGAGTCGCGGTAGTCAAAGAGTGAGCACCAGTGAGCACCAGTGCCCAAAGGAACCTTGGTCAACAAATGGGCTCAAGCTGGCGCCGCAGGTGGGCACGACTATGCTCGTAATACCAGCAGTAGTGTTGGTATTACGAGTTTCTGGACTTCCAAAAGGCGTTCGATACAGTTGAGCATCCCTTCATTTTTCACTGCCTTGAAATATGTGGCTTCGGAGACTACTTCTGTAAAGCTATGAAAATCCTTTATAAAAATGCCAATAGTTCTGTAAAATTGAATATTCAAGAGAGAGGGATAAGGCAGGGCTGTCCCGTTTCGGTTTATCTCTTCCTCGTGGTGGCACAGATCTTTTGTGCATATCTCAAATCTCGGAATTTGGAGGGCATATCAATTGCTGATAGATGTATTCTGATCAGTCAGTTGGCTGACGATACTGCATTGTTTCTCAGAGATGCCTTGCAGGTAAAACCAGCAATCCAAATGATAAAAACATTCTCCAAAGCGTCAGGATTATGTTTGAATCTAGGGAAGTGTGAGTTATTTTCTCTGAAAAGCACTGACATCTCCATTGATGATATTGATGTAAGGAGCAAAATAACTTATTTAGGTGTTACGGTGACAAGGAATCAGCAGGAGAGATGCTCTCTAAACTTTGAGCCAAGAATTAAAAAAGCTGAAAATAGATTTAATCAATGGCTACAGAGGAACTTGTCCTTAAAGGGGCGGGTTTTGCTGTCCAAGGCAGAAGGCATTTCCAGACTTATTTACATAGCGTCCTCTTTGGCCTTGGACAGTAGAACAGCCAAGAAAATTGACCAATTACTATTTAAATTTCTTTGGAAAAATAGAATACATTACATCAGAAAATCAGTAGTGGTCAATACGTGCCAAAATGTTTTTTGACTTTTCTACTCTAAATAATGTATTCAAAATTAACTGGCTTAATAAGTATAAGTACAAGTATAAGTACTTTTTACAAAATGATTCTTCCTTATGGAACTTTATACCTAAATTTGTGTTCAACCAAATTGGTGGTCTACCTTTCCTGTTGGTATGTAACTACCAGATTAACCGCATACCCCTCAGACTGTCTGATTTTCATCAACAGGTTTTATTGGCATGGAAAATGGTCTACAGATAGATATTACATTTGGAACAACGGGGATATACTTCATAACAAAAGGAGCCTTTATTTAAAAACATGGATGGACAGGAAAATTAACTTGGTTGCACAGTTAATTGACAGTGAAAGACACTTGATGAATCATGTACAGTTTATTAAAAAATTTGAATTTCCGGTCTCGTATAAAGAATTTTGTTTTGTAATGAAAGCTATCCCAATCGGGGCAGTCAGTCTCTGTTGAGGTCTCGATTTGACTGGCGAAACAGTTTGCCCCCTCAACACCTATTGCGGAAAGATATGCTTCGGATCTCGGAGAAAAAACAACAGGGCCATTTGTAACTTATTTCAAAAACAAACTGCAACAAAACCATATGTCACAGCCTACTGGGCCCAGTTTTGTAGCATAATTCCCTGGGAAGAGGTCTGGCTGTTGCCTTCTAAATATATTATTACAAACAAAGTTAGAGAAATTTATTTTAAAATCCTACACAAAATTTACCCTGTGAAGCAGTATATGGTTAAGTTTACAAAAAGACATCGATGTATCCTGTTCGTTATGTTCTCTGAGAACCGAAACAGTGCCCCACATTTTTTGGCACTGTGTACACACAAAAACTGTGGAAAGACCTGCCCAGATTTATCTTTGTTGAGCTTAAGATGAAATATGATCTGCACTATGACCATGTGATATTTGGCTTCTTTGAAAACACAAACTGTGAGAAAACCTTTATCATAAACCTGTTTTTTTATCCATAAATGCAAGTTCTCTGGGAAAAAGCCAATCTTTTCTGTCTTTCAAAAAAGCTTACAACTGTATGGTTGCTCCATTTCGTCATTGGATAATCACAAAGCTGTTAAAACGTATGATATTTGTGAGAGATTTGATGTATTCGAGGCAAACGTATTTCAGTGATTATCTAATGGTGATTGAACTCACGAGCCTGCCACATTGTTTTCATGGCTGAAAGTCCTTTCTGCTGACCGGCATGGCACTCATGGTATTGAATGTTGTCGCCACTTTTGGATGCCTTTGTGAGGAAATGGTTGGACCATAGTCCATATGAGCTGGAAGAGACGATTTTGCATTTAGTGCAAAATCTAGCCTATTCTTTGACCATATGTTGACGGCAGAAAGCTGTGAGCTGCGTTTAATTTACTCTTTACTCTTTTTTATTTATCTTTATTTTTTATTTTCTGTTGTTGTTCTTCTTTTCTGCCCTTTTGTATGATTTCATGTCGTTACCCTGTACCCCTGGCTATCTTAGTTGTCGCTCACTCTATGTAAACCTTAAAGAGTAACACCAAATCCACTTTTTTTTGCTGATAAACGGTCTAAATGGTTGTTGAATAGAGTTAGCTACATGTCCCAGTCAATATGTTGACATTTGGTGCAAACTTGTTCAAAATCTCACTTTTGTGTCTAAAACCGCATGGTTCGCGCCCCCTACTGGTTTCAAGCAGCAACTACATTTGATATTTTGTGGTTGGAGGAGAGTGTGTCCACGGCGTCCAGAAAACGTCATCAGTTCTGCCCGTGGTTCTGCCTCTGTGCCTCTGTGGCCCCGCCCACACACGCCTCTGTGGCCCCGCCCACACACGCCTCCGTCACGCAGCAACCAGGACACGCGTCGCGCACACACCGCCTGAGCTCATGAGTCAAACCAGTAGATGGCGCCCCTGCGATGCTCACACTTCGGCTGAGGTGGTGTAGAGGAATAAATCCCTTAGAAAAGCTACTGTGCGATGCTCTCTCTCTGTTCGCAGTCACTGACAGCGAGCGAGTAGATTTTTTTTTTCTTTCGTAGGATAGTTGCTACTAGTGATGCGCGGGTTGCGGGTTCCACCGTCGTCTTTACAGCAGGTTTTTGGCGTAAATATACGTCGGATTTTCATAAAACAAGCAGCGTTTTGCAGCTTGTGATCCAGAGAACGCTTTTGTGGAGCTCGTGTCTCCTGTTTTCCACCGTATGTGCGGCTGTGTGTGACTTCGGTTAGGCCGACCTCTGCTCTCTTTCTCTCTTTCTCTCTCCCTCTTGCCCAGCGCTCTTCGGAGGGAGAGAGAGAGAGCGCGCGCGATGACATGCCGGTACTGTTCATACGGATCATATTTGTAACGCGTAATATTTAATGGTTGCGGGGGCGGGGCGGGGCAGGTTGTAAAAATAGAACAACGTTGCGGGGCGGGCTGGGTCGGGTTAGAACCTGCTCCAAATGCGGGACCCGCGGGTTGAAAAAACCCCTGACCCGCGCATCACTAGTTGCTACATCAAGCAATCACAAGTCATGAGAATGTACCAACTCTCCTACGAAAAAAATCAACCTTGCGCACAGTGGTGACAGCGGTAACAGCAGTCTGTCAGTCCTGTCAGATCGAGGGGCTTGGTCTGAGACTGTCAACAGAGCAGACCCCGCCCACACACTCACCCCCCTCGTCTCCCCGAAAGCCTCCGAGACCACCCCTTTCTCAGCACTTTTTGACTTGTGTTTGTGGGTGGGGAAAGGCTCTGCCACGCCCGTTGAGTTGCACTTTAAATAAAATAAAAAATTTAAAAAACGTCTCCGTAAAGCACATCAGTCCGCATTCCCGATAAGAGCTCTGATGTCGGGTTAGTGCGGCCAGCTCCTCGGTCTTGTTCGAGATGGAGCGTACATTACCCAGGATCACTGAGGGTAGCCATCTTCTCCTCTTGATTAATTAAATAATTAGCAGCCAGTAGGGGCCGGCGCCATAGCAAGAAATGAGTTTCCTTCGCAGGGTGGCTGGGCGCACCCTTCGAGATTGGGTGAGGAGCTCAGTTACCCGGGAGGAGCTCGGAGTAGAGTCGCTGCTCCTTCACGTCAAAAGGAGCCAGCTGAGGTGGCTAGGGCATCTGTTTCGGATGCCTCCTGGTCGCCTCCAGCAGGAGGTGTTCCAGGCATGTCCTAGTGGGACAAGGTCTCGTGGAAGGCCCAGTAAACGCTGGTGGGATTATGTCTCCAAGCTGGCATGTCTCAATAAAAAAAAACATCTCTATCCAAAATTTCATCATCTTATTACACAGTCGTGGGTGGCATCTGTGGCAACGTCCTGTGATTCGGACTCTGGAAGATCGACTGTTTCCATGTCTGGTGCTTCAGACTCTGGTGGGTCGACTGTTTCCACGTCTGGTGCTTCGGACTCTGGTCGGGTGATTGTTGGAACGTCTAGTGGTTCGGACTCTGGTATATCGACTGCTGCCACACCTAGTGCTTCGGACTCTGATGGTTGGACTGTTGTTGGTTCAAGGTCCGTTGCCTTCTTCTGCTCGCTGTCACCCAGGGCCTGTATGATGGAGGACACGACCAGGTTGACCAGCAGGAACTGGACCATGATGACAAAGGTGATGAAAACCAGCGGAGCCGCCCAGAACAGGTACCCGGCAGAGTCCTCGTCGTCCGGATGACACTTCCTCAGGGCGTCCTTGAGAATCCCGTTCCAGTTGTCGCCGGTGGTCACTTTGTAGAGTGTGAGGAGCGCGATCCCAAAGTTCTTGAAGTCGGAGTGTCTGTGGAGGCCCTGGCAGGGGAACTGCTTCGAACATTCGAGGTCTCCAAACAGCTCCACGCCCAACACAGAGTAGATGTAGAAGAAGAAGGTGAAGAGCAGGCACAGATTCCCAACATGTAACAGCGTCTTGACTATGGTCTTCACCAGCACACGGATCTTTGAGGTTTTCAACACCTGCGCTAGCCTGAGCACGCGGGACACCCTAAGAATGCTAGGGTTTATGGGGAAAGAGTGCACCGTGTCCAGCTTGGAGACTAAGATACTGACGACGGACACCAGCATGACCACGGTGTCAAGGATGTTCCACCTGCTCTGGAGGTAACGCCTGAGCCTGAACGCCACCATCTTCAGGGTGACCTCCAACACCAACAGGGCAGTGGCCACGTAGAAGGTGACCTCGATGATCATCTCCACGTACATGGGCATGCGGTAGTGCTCCAGCCCCATCAACATGACGCTGAGGACGATTATGATCATCATACAGTAGTCCAGCTTTGGGTTGGAGCAGAGAGTGTGCAAGGCGCGGCGCAGAGGGGAGTTGTGTGCATAGTACGGGACCTTCATAGGCTCTGGAGCCCGCGACCTCTTCCTCTTCTGGGTGCTCAGCGTCTGCCTCCTCTGCACCTCGGCATGCTTCTCCACCAGGATGCTGATGAACATGTCCAGCAGCAGGAAGCTCACCATCATGAAGGACAGGAAGTAGAGCAGGCGCCACTGGGCGTAGTTAGTGATAGGCTCCGTGTCTTCTGCCACCGCGTCAATGCCGTCGAGCATGATGTTCACCCAGCCGTCTTGGCCGTACATCACGAACAGGGTCATCAGTGCCTGTAGCAGATTGTCGAAGTTGAACCTCCTCCGGTCCCAGCGGTGGTTGGAGGCCAGGCACTCTGTTTTGTTGCAGACGCCGCGGATGTCCTGCAGATGGTCGTCCAGACAGTTGTAAAACTTGCCTTTAAACAACTGCACCCCCAGGAGGCCATAGAAGACGAAGAAGGCCAGGCTGATGACGAAGACGCTGAAAATGGGCTTCATCGAGGAAATCACGCCATCCACTGCCTCCTTCAGCCGGGGAACACGCTGGAGCAGCCTGAGCGGGCAGAGTGTGCGTAGCAGCCGCAGAGGTTTGAGGATTTCCTCCAGGTCGTTTTCCTCGGAGCTGGCGATCTCGGCGGCGGTGTGCGCGACAAACAGGACCACCAGCACCCCGTCCATGATGTTCCAGGGGGATCGGCAGTACGAGCTGCTGCCCAACAGAACCCCGTGGGACACCATCTTCAAAATCATCTCCACCAAGAAGACACAGGAAAACAGGTAACCTGACCAATCCAATAAGAATCGCTCAACGCTCAGGGGCTTGAGGTTGGGCCTCTCGGCAGCGATGGACATGCAGGTCACAGCCAGGAAGAACAGGATGCAGCGCTCGAACCACACGTGGGAAATGACACGCTGACAAAAGCGACGAAACTTATTGTTTGGGGAGAACAAGAAAAAAGACCAGTCTTCATATCGTTTACACCAGGCGAGTTCAACTCTTTGGAACCAAGACGCTTTGCTGCCCTGCCCCGGTTGTCTGCCGGTGCCTCGTCAGTGCCGGCGTTAGCGAGTACCGACTCCTTGAGTTTGTAGCCTTGGACCACAATGCTGACGAGATACACCCATCTTCACATGTACAGGATACTACACATTTAGAGATACTGTTGGAGTTACTGTGACAGTGTGCAGTGAGGTCACCCTGAAGTCTGATGTTAAATTCACAAAAGAATATTTTTTAATATTTCAGAAGAGTTATTTCAATCTGGATACTGGGATGAAGCCCCTGGACCGAAAGTGCTGAAAAATATTTCAAGTACTGAAAGGAAAAAAAGTCAACCACATCCAAATGAACTCATTATTCAGAAGCTGATAGTAAACCAAAAAGGCGATGAAAGTGATGTCCTCCAGAAAGTCCTCCTATATCCAAAAGGGCTCATAATGTGGTCAAAACAAACATTGTCTGTCTTCACCCAAAGGTGCAAAGTCAACATAACTTATCTCGATGCAACTGGGAGCCTGATCCAAAGAGAAAGGTTTAAGAGATGATAATGAGAAACCCGTCAAAGGGGGCGTCACCTTTGCCCGTCGCAACTTACCTGACATGTGACCACACCACAGCATCTGTAACATATGTTTTGCAAGCGTTTTTCACAGATGCTATGAGCTGCTTCAGAAAGAAAGTAACCAAGAGACCTGTGATGGTTCTTTGTGATGGTTCCTTGGTACTGCCCCAGTCCATTTCTTTAACTTTTTGTCGATTTTCTCTGGGAAATCTGCTAATGCTGCACTATAGAGTTGTGACCGGACAGTATTTTGACAAAATATTTGATTTTCCCATTATCCATCGGTGTTTAAACCATATTATGAAAAATGCCAAGGATCTTTGTAAGAAAATGTAATTATCATAGGGGACTGGATAGATACCTGTCAGTACATTCCTAAAATGTCAAAATATTACTTGCAGCACACCCATACATTTCAAATTTGCAATGCATATATTTGGACTGCTCGCCTGCAGTGCAACCCTTCCAAAAATGGAAGAAATAATCTTGAGTGCCACAGTAGTTTTCTGCTGCCCTTGTCATGGTCAGGAAGTCACCAAGCACCATCCAAACCTGGTCGAGCTCATGAAGCAGTCAGACACCTTGAATTACTCAAAAGTTATAAGTGAAGACTAGGTAACTGTACTGTAGTATAGTGTCATATTACACAGACACCTAAGTTAACATGATTGTACACCAGGCCAGCTGTTCTAGTTACCTTACCATCGCCAAGTTTGTAATGAATAAATAATGCTTTTCCTCACGTTTTGTCACTTTTGTATTGTTTTTTGCTGCATTATCATCATCAGAATTAAACAAAGGCTTGACATAATGTCACTTTGCACGTCTCCTACCAGAGAGGAGAACGCACTGGATCACTGTTACACCACGCTGTCCCCCGCGCTCCACCCGGACTTTCAGATCACGTGATGATTCACTTAAAAACCTGATCCTTCAATTTTCTTTCAAGACTCTAATTAAAAAAAAAATGTACACTCCTAAAAAGAGCCTTAAAATAACCATACATTCATATATTTTTTCTGCTTCTTTCAACAAAAATCTTCAGTGGCTTTCGGATCACAAAATTAACCGAAAGCCACACAAGGGTTTTAATCCCCTCATACAGACAGACTGAAACTATCACAGATATGCTAGAACTCAAATGCAACGCAGTATGGAGTAAGGTTAAACTGAAAATATCTTTAACAGACTAACTAACAGGCACCAAACCAAAACAAAGACGGGTAACTTAAATTCTCCCAAACAGGACTTCTTTATTTAGAAGACAGGAAAAGCTTGTGTGTCTCTCTTGACAGGTCACAATCTAGCAAGAGACTGACTGAACTGAGGGAGTATATACATATACTCTTCCCCGAATTGACGAGGACATGGGGAGCAGCTGTGGAGAGCAGGAAACAGGGCAGGCAGGAAAACATGAACAGGAGCAGGCACAATTCAGGAGCAGGGAGTGAATCAGGAGGTAAACAATGACTAAATAAGCAGAATATGACAGAAACTCGCTGAACCTGTAGTGAGCACAATAAAGAAATACACCACTGAGGCTGTGGAGGAGCTGAGCTTGTGTTTGGAGAGAACAGACTGGGAGGCACTAGAGCAGGGGTCGGCAACCCGCGGCTCCGGAGCCGCATGCGGCTCTTTCATCCTTATACTGCGGCTCTGAGTGGCTTAGGAAATAAATTACAAAAAAAAAAAAAAGTATTTAATTGAGGTGTGTTTTATTTGTGTTAGTTCTTTAATATTTTAGTTCTAAATTGGAAGATTATTGTGATCTTGACATGTTAGAATAAATATATTTTATTGTTTTTCGTCGCTCAAAATAAACGTCATACTCGCGAAAGCCGGTATACCCGCCAAAACGCTGTCTTTTCCTCCTCCTGCGGTCGTTCCTCCTGATGTTTGGGAGCCAGTCCCTGCCGACCCTATTGCCACACCGCTGGAGAACCCCACTGTTATAAATTTGTCCAGATTTTCCATGCGTTTGTGGGGAAAAAAAGGGACAGTAAGAAGTGCGCCTTTCGCGCTGTCCCTGAATGCATCTCCCACGCTGCCTCCACTGACCAAAACAACAGCGCATGGCTACAGCAGCTACACCATGAATAAGTTAAGGCTTATTTACAACCTTAGACACGTAAAGCAAGCGGCGGTGGGCGCGGGGCAGGTGAAGACAGGCCTGTTTTTGTGGATTATAAAGTTATTTCCAACTGGAGCTGATGACTGACCAGACGAGTGAGAATCATGAGAGGTTTAAGAGCAGCAAGTTCTACGAAGGATCCCCAGATGATAGAGTGCACAGAGAGTGTAGTGTTTTTATGTTTATTCTGTGGAGTAAAGTCAGCCCAAATTGTGGGCTATTGCACGGACTTATCTGACATGAAGCACGTGCGTTTGTTGATGTGTTTGTCCTGATAGATTCAGTCTGCGTTTGCCCGTGTTACACATTGACAGGAGTGGGGTTGAACTGGTGTGACTGTCCCATAGACTGAAAAAACTATTGCTATTCTTCAGTATATGGACAGGCCTGAGCTGGCCTATTTGCTTTTTGTTTAACCCGATTTGGCGAGAGCCCAACGAGTCAGGGAGAGCACGGCGGAGCGAGACGTCCCTGCTTCGCCTCCAACCCGGTGTGCGCGGCAGGTGATCTTATCCACATTCGCCCAATTCTTGACAGATTTTTGACAGAATGCGTCAATTCCCAATAACCCGCAGCACCAGCACGCAGCAGCTCGCAACAGCACGCAACAGCGCGCAGCAGTGCGGGACGCATATTCGTGACTGTGCGTAATAATTCATGCCATTAATCGTAACACGCAGTAACAGGTCGCAACAGTTCGTGGCGGCGTGTGAAACCTCTACCCCGAATCACTCACATTCGTGATCCTCGGCCACAAATGTGGATTCGTGGCATTCGTGACTTGTCGTCGTTATGTGTAAACCCAGCATTAGATGTCAAAAAGTATTTGCGGCTCCCAGTGTTTTCTTTTCCGTGGAAACCGGATCAAATGGCTCTTTCGGTGTTAAAGGTTGCCGACCCCTGCACTAGAGGCTGGTACCAACAACCTGGATGGTTATACACTGTGGCCTCATACATTCAGTTCAATGAGGAGCGCATCATTCCAACACGCACCAGGGTCTGTTACAATAATAACAAGCCTTGGTTCACACCTAAACTCCGACAGCTGAGCAAGGAGAAGACCGGCGTGTGGAAGAGTAGGGACAGGACCCACTACAGAGAGGCAAAGTATAGTTAGCAGGGAAGTGGGGAAATCTAAATCTGTGTACTCAAACCGTCTCCAGCAGCAGTTCAGTTCCAACGACTCTGCAACAGTTTGGCGTGGTCTCCGAAACATCACCAACAACAAACCCAAGGCGGCCCGGGCTCTGAACGATTTCAGAGCCTGTTTCTAAGAAACCACAGATCACAGGACATAATGACTACAGGCCGGTGCCGCTGACGTCTGTGGTCATGAAGTCTTTTGAGTGGTCCTGCCACACCTCAAGGACATCACCGCCCCCTGTACACAAACTGCTGCACCTACAGTCACCAGTCCGATACACTGATCAAGATGGCGGGCAACACCACCCTCATCAGGCTCATCTCGGACAGTGATGAGTCCGCCTACAGGAGAGAGGTGGACCGGCTGGCGTCCTGGTGCAGCCTCAACAACCTGGAGCCGAACGCCCAGAAGACAGTGGAGATGATCGTGGACTTCAGGAAAGACACAGCCCCACCGTCCCCCCTCGCCCTGACAGACTCTCCCACCCCCATCTCCATTGGGGACTCCTTCTGTTTCCTGGGCACTACCATCACCCAAGACCTCAAATGGGAGCCAACCATCAGCTCCCTCATCAAGAAGGCCCAGCAGAAGATGTTCTTCCTGCAGCAGCTGAGGAAACTTAAGCTGCCGACCAAGATGCTGGTGCAGTTCTACACGGCCATCATCAAGTCCATCCTCACCTCCTCCATCACTGTGTGGTTCCCCGGCGCTACAGACCGGGACAAGCACCGACTGCAGTGCATTGTGCTGCTGCTGAGAAGGTGATTGGCTGTGAACTCCCATCTCACCAGGACCTGTTCACCTCCAGGACCCGGAGGTGTGTGGTCAGATCACAGCTAACCCTTCTCAACCTGGACAAGGACTATTCACCCCTCTGCCCTCAGGCAAGAGGCTACAGTCCACAAAGATCCCGCCACTTGAACAGTTTTTTTCCCCTCCGCCGTCAGACTCATGAACAAAAAACAAGACCCACAGACTTATGGATGTAATCTGCCCTGTTGCACTGTGTGGCGTGTCCACACTGAGATCCACTGCAATCACTTTATGACTTTATATCACCTTGTCACTTATACACCTACACATCTGTAATACAATCCTGCTGTTGTTCTATGTCAATTGTTGGTGACGTATTACCATATTTAACCTTTTATTATGTATCTTATTTATTTAATATTTTTATGCATGCCTATAGCCTTATAGTTTTAAGTTTTATAGCTCATTTTTTTTCTAGATTCTGTGTTATATGTTTGATGTCCGACCCCCCTAATTAACCCATCTGACCCCTGGGGCCCGATCTTGAAGGCGAAGGCAAACGTGGTAGACTAGAGCAAAGGCGCAGACACAACCACACTCTGCACTCTTGCCGGCGGTATATGTGAGCTGGAATATCCAACTTCATCGCGGTGCCAAACCAGACATTATCATCAATCAGCTAATGCAGAGATTTGTTTTTCTGCGTGAAACCAGTGAACTTTTCCAGGCTATCCATGAGTTCTGAACGATGCAACTGATGCCCTGTCATAGCTGTCAAGTGTCCCATTTTGGCCGGGAAACGACCTTATTTTGCCCCTGTTATCAGTCACTATAGCCACGGCAGAGCGGTCATTTCAAAGCCGAAATTGATAAAGACCTAGGAGTGCCATGGGTCAGGAACGACTGAGTGGATTGGACCAACTCTACAGTGAAAATAACAGAGCGGAACAATTTGGTGATGGGACCCCCGAATATTGACGGGTATTTCGCACACTGTTCAGAAGCATGGGTAGATGAGCGCTTTGATACTGGCGCAACACAGAGAACAACGCTATACACTCTTTCTCTCAGGACAGTGTTTCATTTACATTGGTGTAATAGGCAGTTTGGTTCCTGTCACTGTGTGCGCAACGCTGCTCTCACACACTGTGCTCGGGCCGACAATTCGGGTTGAGCTACATGCCCGTGGGCTACATGCCCGTGGGCCTGGGTCGGGTTCAATCTTTTGGGCTTGCTCTAACTTCTACATAAGCTCCATTTATTCATGGATTTTCTTCTGTCAAACACTTCAAATCATTCACGAATATACACTGCTCACAAAAACTTAGGGCACACTCAAAAAACACATCCTAGATGTCAATCAATTCGATTTTGCGGATGAAAATCTTTATTCATAGTGTAGGGCAATGTGTTGAGAACAAAATAACATAAGAATGATAAATGGAAATCAAATTCTCAGCCCCTGGAGGTCTGGATCCAAAATTATAGTCAAAATCAGACAAATCAGGTCACTGGTTGATCCAAATTCTGTAGAAATTCCTCAAAACGAGTCTGTATCATCCTCAGTAGTGTGTGTGGCATCCACGTGCCTGAATGCACTCCCTACAACGCCTGGGCATACTCCTGATGAGACCACGGATGTCCTCCTGAGGGATCTCCTCCCAGACCTGGATTAGAGCATCAGTCAGCTCCTGGACAGTCTGTGGTGCGACGTGGCATTGATGGATGGACCGAGACATGATGTCCCAGATGTGCTCTATTGGATTTAAGTCTGGGGAACGGGCAGGCCAGTCCATAACATCAATACCTTCATCATGCAGGAACTGCTGACACACTCTTGCCACATGTGGCCTGGCATTATCAGGCATCAGAAGGAACCCAGGGCCCACAACACCAGCATATGGTCTTACAATAGGTCTGAGGATCTCATCCCGGTACCCAATGCCAGTCAGGGAACCTCTGGCTAGCACATGGAGGGCTGTGTGGCCCTCCAGTGAAATGCCTCCCCAGACCATCACTGACCCACCACCAAACCGGTCATGTTGGATGATGTTGCAGCAGCAGAACGTTCTCCAGGGTGTCTCCAGACTCTGTCACGTCTGTCACATGTGCTCAGGGTGATCCTGCTCTCATCCGTGAAGAGCACAGGCACCATTGGCCAATCTGCCAATCGCTGTGTTCTCGGGCAAATGCCAATCGTGCTGCACGGTGTTGGGCAGTAAGCACCGGCCCAACTTGTGGACGTCGGGCCCTCATACCACCCTCATGGAGTCGGTTTCTGACCGTTTGAGGACCAACATGCACATTTGGGGCCCTCTGGAGGTCATTTTGTAGGGCTCGGGCAGTGCTTCTCCTGTTTCTCCGATAGCGGTCCTGCTGCTGGGTTATTGACCTCGGTCGGCCCCCCCCCGGTCTCCTGGTGTACTGGCCTGTCTCCTGGTATCTCCTCCATGCTCTGGACACTGCGCTGGGAGACCATTTTGGATGAGCATCACTCCCTGAGCGACTTCTGTGGGTTGTAGATGCCTCCTCATGATACCTCTAGTGGTGAGAACACTGGACAAATGCAAAAGTGTTCCAAAAATACGGTACAAAGGATGAAGACAGGGAAATGGTCTGTGGTCACCACCTGCAAAACCATTCCTCTTTTGGAGTGATCTTGCTAATTGCCTCTCATTTCCAACTGTTGCCTGTTTATTTTCCACAACACCAAGTGAAACTGATTCACAATAAGTGTGGCTTCCTAACTGGACAGTCTGATATCCCAGAAATTTGACTGACTTGGAGTTACATTGTGTTTTTTGAGTGTGCCCTAAGTTTTTGTGAGCAATGTATATATCAAATACAACATTTGTTTCCTAATTTAAAACAGTATTTCTGTACTTTTTAACACCACATGACCAATATTTATTGAACATGGGACAGTAATACAGTGAAGGCGAACCACTGAACCCTGGGAATGAATGAGAAAACAAAGCTAATATGACTTAACAACACGACTTAAAAACGAGACATTTCAAAGAAATGAGCTGATCCTGACTGAAGGCTCGTCTCAGAGCGAGTCATTCTCCGCAGATATTACGAGGATCTCAGTCAGGCTCAACGACACAACATCAGCACAGAATCACAACACGACAGGACTAACCCGGCACTTTTCCGTGGAAGTAAACGCCAATATGCGGCCCTCGTGGGCAGGAGTTATTTCACTTTTACGCTGTTTAACCTGAAGCTAGCGAGCTAGCTCAACGAACTCAACTGTTTATGGAAACAGCTGCGGTGGAGTCGCTCACACCTGGGCCCCACGAACTGAAACTTTTATGTTTGACTTTACTAATCCAGACAAATATGCTTAAATGCAGGATCATTTTATGTACGCCTGAAAATCATGAATAGTGCCTTAACCGTTTTCAATAGAAATGGAAAGCTCATATTTTATTAACAGTAGCTAACCTAGCTGCTCACTCTCCTCTACTTCCTATTTATCAAACAAAATCCATCTCATACGTTCCTGTCAGTCACTAATTAAGCGTTTATCTGATTCAGTTGTGTCATGCGTTGCTATGGCGATGCCTGCAGCGGAGTGATATCCCAGTGATTTAACTACCGGACTACGTGTGCGGTTATACCAAAATAATGCACGCTTGTTAGCCCCCACCAGCCAATCAGAATCGAGTATTCACCCAGACCATGGTATAAGCACAAATAACGTCAATAAAACAGGCAACTACTTGAAGCAGCCTTTACGATGATCACACACTGAGCCGGGCTTCACACATTTGTGGTTTATTGCAGACTATTCATCAACACAAACTGCGTTTCCATCAAACAAAATGTGAATCTTTTCAAAATGCGCTAAAGCAAAGCGTGTAACAGATGCAAATTTTACGTGTTTCCATCAAGCTGTTCTAGCGAATAACGGCACTGTTGTAACTGTAGCAACCAGAGCCAAAGATGGAGACCGGGCCACAATGCACGGCAATTGTCCTGGGACAAATAGTAAACCTACTTTCAGCGCAGCTTGCCTTGGCCAAAGTGAACGCTGCAAGGAGGAGACGCCAGAGAAATATTTTGATGCAAGCGATGATTGCGCACCTGCTGAGGCGCCGATTGTCGCCGTATACTTGGGAAAGGGAGAGGCAACGACAGTTTTTCGAAGTTGTCGTGGCGAGAAATTTTACTCCAAACCTGTGGCTGCAACACTTTCGGATGATGGAGCCGACATTTAACATGCTGTGCGACATCATTGGGCCATACGTGGGTCCGGTACAAACCAAACGCCCTCCTGTCCCAACGAGGAAACGTACTGCCATCGCGTTGTACAAGTTGGCCTCCTGCGCAGAATACCGGATCATCGGTGAGACTTTTGGTGTCAGCAAGACCACCGTCCATCGTTGTGTCTACGCTGTTTGCAAGGCCATACAGCAAACAATGCTTACAAATTTCATCAAGCTGCCAGATGTTGCGGAGGCAAGAGAAATTGCGCACCGAAACGCACAGGCGCACGTTGTCCCACAAGTGTATGGCTCAATTGATGGGACCCACATCCCAGTTCTGCCCCCCTCAAATGGATACAGAGACTACGTAAACCGTAAAGGATGGCCATCTATTGTCCTCCAGGCGCTGGTGGATGATACGTATCAAATAAGGGACATTTGTGCTGGAACTCCTGGCAGTGCGCACGATGCAGCTGTGTTCATAACTTCAAATATGTACAGGTAGGCTTGTTTTAAAATGATGAAATCGTTGCAAACGTCATATTTCGTTAAAGTTAAAAAATAAAATCATTATGTTATTAATTTATAGCTGTAGCGCCAGCTGCATTAAAAGCTATAGCCTACAATAAATTTGACAATAGGACTAATTTTTCAACAGATTTCCAGAGCGACATCCCCAGGACAACATGGATGTGAATGGTGTCCAGGTGCCCCTTGTTGTTGCTGGAGACCCAGCCTACCCGTTGCTACCCTGGCTCATGAAAGGTTTCTCTGGCCCGAACCTTACCCGAGTGGAAGAGGCTTTTAACGCGCACCTCAGTGCCATAAGGGTTAGGGTAGAACACGCATTTGGGCACCTTAAGGCGAGGTGGCGCATACTGGCAAAACGTTCTGATGTGCACCACTCTTTCATGCCAACTGTGGTAGCCGCTTGCTGCGTCTTGCACAATATGTGTGAGAAAGAAAAACAGCCACGTCCACCAGCCTACCAAGATGCTCCTGATGTTCAACCTCAGGCTGATCAGCACCACCATGAGCCGCCCAATGTCGGAGCACATGAAATCAGGGCTGCTCTTGTCCGCTATGTGTCCGCCAGCTTGTAGTCCTCCTGTTTTTTATATTTAGTAGTTGTAGCAGTTGATACAGAATTACATTGTAACATTTTTTACGTGGAATATAAGAATGAGCCCTTTTTCATTTAAACGTCTTTATTCAATTATAATTAGGCCCGAGCAACGGACAGGCAGTGTCCCGCGAGGGACTAATTAAAACTGTTAACGGGGGCCGAAAACGCAAGAATTCACGTAGCAAACGTGAACCGATTCGCAAGTAACGGGTCAAAACGTAGTGCTCCGCAAGCTCTAATTTTGGGTGGGGTTCGCGAGAGAAAATAATAAAAGTTGACTCTGTGGCGCCCCCTCAAACAGGCAGTTTACATTGACCCAATGGAGGAGTGGTCGCAAAAAAAATCATCGTACAAAAGTGACATTGGCCAGGGACATAGACCACGTCAGGACATGTCAAAAATCATATTATGACCCCGCCCTATTGGATTGAAAATTGTAACCCGAAATTCTTCACCAGATATTTTGTCAAGTCACTCCCAGGGTTTTGGACCAAATGACATCCAACTTGGTGAGTGCAATCTAGAGGCGTAGAGCTACAAGAATCAAGCTCTTTTGTTTGGATATCTGTTACGGTTTGTCTCTACCGCTCTGCAAAAAAACATGCTTTTTTTCCCCGTCCGCCTCTTTGATGACACCTGACAAGGGCATGCAAGTTCCAATCGCAGTCATAACTGGATCACATAAGCCCCTCTATGGCTCGTACTGATTACCCTTGATAATTGGACAATTTTCACAAAAATAGCGCCCCCTACCTATACCTGCAAAATTACACTTTCACGAAAATGAAAACAAAGGTTATATCCTGATTCTCCTTGTCAAACCAATCAAAAAAGTCTATTACAACATGCCTCTATCTTGCTTAATTTTTTGTATAATTAGGCCCGAGCAACGGACACGCAGTGTCCCGCGAGGGACTAATTAAAACCGTTAACGGGGGACGAAAACGCAAGAATTCACGTAGCAAACGTGAACCGATTCGCAAGTAACAGGGGTCAAAACGTAGTGCTCCGCAAGCTCTAATTTTGGGTGGGGTTCGCGAGAGCAAATAATAAAAGTTGACTCTGTGGCGCCCCCTCAAACAGGTGGTTTACATTGACCCAATGGAGGAGTGGTCACAAAAAAAATCATCGTGCAAAAGTGACATTAGCCAGGGACATAGACCACGTCAGGACATGTCAAAAATCATATTATGACCCCGCCCTAAATGCTACAGGAAGTCGGCCATCTTGGCCCGAACCTCAAACCTTCAAAATCGTACCTCAAACTTCTGGCCCCTGATCCCCGAGTTTTCAATGGAACGCCTCCAATTTTGGCCAACATGTCCCAAACCCATGTGGCTTTCAAAATCATCAATTCAATTTTTTTTACATTATTGGGCGTGGTCATGACAAGGCCCGCCCATCCTCCGTGAAAATCGCCAGAGGTCTTAGCCTGGCAGCATGCTGGCCTCTGTCAGAGGTTTCTCCTGAAATTCGCCAGTTTTCCAAATTTCCCCCTTTCTTCACAAAAACTACACTTTTGGACTCATATATACTTATACTACCCCTTTGTCACGGACAGAAGCTTTAATTTGGACGTTTTTGCCTCCAAATTCACGTTTTTCTCAACTGTACTATCACAGGAAGTTCCATTTGACTGTTTCCTGTCCGTCTCTCTGTGTGTTCCTCGTACTATATGGGTCTTACCAAAATATTGCTTCAATATTGAGGGTGCTGCAGGGCTGGAGCACCCTCTCAACGATTCTTTGGGCAGCCAGGAATTTACCCTAATTACAAAATGATAGGATATATTATTTTCTAAACTGTTAATCCGTTTCCTGCAAATACACAAGTGCGGGGTCTTTAATGACATTGTTTTCACATCCGCTGAATTTTTCTAGCCTTAGTAGCTCCATTGGTAGAGTGCTGGATTAGTGTACAGGAGGTTGCTGGATCAAATCCCAACTTTGACTCTTTTTAATATTTTTTTCTTTTGGACTCAGCACTTTCTGGGAAGAACATGTCTCGTCGCCAATGGTTCCACACTCATTAAAAACAGGGAAATGACCCCTCCAGTGTGTTGCTGGCATCAAATTTCAGCCTGTGAATTTAGAAAACCCAAACAGTCATCAGGCCCATGTTTGCATGGAATTCAGCTCAGTGATAGCATGGTCGTCTCAAGTGAAGGAGGTTGCCAGTCCAAACACAACCTTGACACTTTCACATTGCCTTCACCTTTTCCATGGGCCACTGCACACATTGTCAGCACCTTCCGGGAAGTACATGAATCATTGCCTATGGTCCCACACTCACTAAAAAAACGGGGAAATTACCTCTCTCCTCCAGTGGTATGCTGGGAACTAACTTCTGCTCGATAATTTAGACAAAAATTAGTCCACATCAGGGTACAATTACCATGGAGCTACAGCTCAGTGATAGTGTGCTTGTCTTTGGTGTAGGAGGTTGCCAGTTCAAATAAGGCTGTGACACTTTTCTAATGTTTTCTCTTTTCTTGCTGGCATTTTAATAGAATTTCTGATACATTGAAGTCTGGCAGTGATTTTAACAGTTTATACAGTTTCAAGAGTTTCTGCAATTTCAACAGTTTTTACAGTTTCTGCAAAAAAATAGTTTTTTTTGCAATTACAACACAATTATGCCACTACATAGGGATTTTCACAATAGCACTATAATGCAACTTCATAGGGACCTTCGCAGATAATGCGCTGTAATGCAATTTAAAGGGACTTTCGCATATAATAAACTGTAATGCAACTTAAAGGGACGTTCGCATATAAAGCACTGTAATGCAACTTAAAGGGACTTTCGCATATAATGCACTGTAATGCAACTTAAAGGGACTTTCGCATATAATGCACTGTAATGCAACTTAAAGGGACTTTCGCATATAATGCACTATAATGCAACTTAAAGGGACTTTCGCATATAAAGCACTGTAATGCAACTTAAAGGGACTTTCGCATATAATAAACTGTAATGCAACTTAATAGGGACTTTCGCATATAATAAACTGTACTGCAACTTAAAGGGACTTTCGCATATAATGCACAGTAATGCAACTTAATAGGGATTTTCGCATATAAAGCAGTATAATGCAACTAAATGGAGATTTTCATAATAAAAGCACTATTATGCAATTATGATTTTTTTCACAATGTTTTGCAATTTTTGCAATTTCTGCATTAGTAGCCTACGATTCCGCAATCAATCACAATTGCATAGCAATTGCAAAATGTTCTAGTTATGTTATGAAATTAGCTTGTGAAGCTACAGTCTGGTACGGTCATCTTTGCTCTAGAGCATTATGTAATTGTACACTGTCCTGATAGATAAATAAACAAACAAACAAACAAACAAACAAACAAACAAGCAAGAGAGACACCAGGTTGGGTGTGAGGCACAGGTTTGGGGAAGAGGGAGAGAGTGTGGTTGCAAGTGACAAAGCAAGTGGAGGTGGTCCCAAGGGACAAGATCAAGCATTGTGGTTAAAAGGGACCAGAGCGAGCAGAGGTGGTCACAAGGGACGAGAGCGATCAGGGGCGGTCAAAATGAGCGAGTTCGATCATGGGGCTCGCAAGGGCGTAGAGTGGTCAGGGGGGCTCGCAAGGACCCAGTGTGATGAGGAGTGGTCGCAAGGGACCAAAGCAAACAGAGGTGGTCGTAAGGCATGAGAGCGAGCGGAGGGGGTCGCAAGGGACGAGAGCGAGCGGGGTGGTCGCAAAGGACGAGAGCGAGCGGGATGGTCGCAAGGGACGAGAGCGAGCGGGGTGGTCGCAAGGGACGAGAGCGAGCGGAGGTAGTCGCAAGGGACGAGAGCGAGCGGAGGTAGTCGCAAGGGACGAGAGCGAGCAGGGTGGTCGCAAGAGACGAGAGCGAGCGGGGTGGTCGCAAGGGACGAGAGCGAGCGGGGTGGTCGCAAGAGACGAGAGCGAGCGGGGTGGTCGCAAGGGACGAGAGCGAGCGGGGTGGTCGCAAGTGACGAGAGCGAGCGGAGGTAGTCGCAAGGGACGAGAGCGAGCGGGGTGGTCGCAAGAGACGAGAGCGAGCGGGGTGGTCGCAAGGGACGAGAGCGAGCGGGGTGGTCGCAAGGGACGAGAGCGAGCGGAGGTAGTCGCAAGGGACGAGAGCGAGCGGGGTGGTCGCAAGGGACGAGAGCGAGCGGAGGTAGTCGCAAGGGACGAGAGCGAGCGGGGTGGTCGCAAGAGACGAGAGCGAGCGGAGGTAGTCGCAAGGGACGAGAGCGAGCGGGGTGGTCGCAAGGGACGAGAGCGGGCGGGGTGGTCGCAAGGGACGAGAGTGAGCGGAGGTGGTCGCAAGGGACGAGAGCGAGCGGAGGTAGTCGCAAGGGACGAGAGCGAGCGGGTTGGTCGCAAGAGACGAGAGCGAGCGGAGGTAGTCGCAAGGGACGAGAGCGAGCGGGGTGGTCGCAAAAGACTAGAGCGAGCGGGATGGTCGCAAGGGACGAGAGCGAGCGGGGTGGTCGCAAGGGACGAGAGCGAGCGGAGGTAGTCGCAAGGGACGAGAGCGAGCGGAGGTAGTCGCAAGGGACGAGAGCGAGCAGGGTGGTCGCAAGAGACGAGAGCGAGCGGGGTGGTCGCAAGGGACGAGAGCGAGCGGGGTGGTCGCAAGAGACGAGAGCGAGCGGGGTGGTCGCAAGGGACGAGAGCGAGCGGGGTGGTCGCAAGTGACGAGAGCGAGCGGAGGTAGTCGCAAGGGACGAGAGCGAGCGGGGTGGTCGCAAGAGACGAGAGCGAGCGGGGTGGTCGCAAGGGACGAGAGCGAGCGGGGTGGTCGCAAGGGACGAGAGCGAGCGGAGGTAGTCGCAAGGGACGAGAGCGAGCGGGGTGGTCGCAAGGGACGAGAGCGAGCGGAGGTAGTCGCAAGGGACGAGAGCGAGCGGGGTGGTCGCAAGAGACGAGAGCGAGCGGAGGTAGTCGCAAGGGACGAGAGCGAGCGGGTTGGTCGCAAGAGACGAGAGCGAGCGGAGGTAGTCGCAAGGGACGAGAGCGAGCGGGGTGGTCGCAAGAGACGAGAGCGAACGGGGTGGTCGCAAGGGACGAGAGCAAGCGGGGTGGTCGCAAGGGGGGAGTGCGCCAGGGGCGAGGGCCTTTATCGCCGCGCGCGGCTTTAATTATAATTATAATGATTAACACTGCACACATTTGTTATTTTAAACAATTATAATTACACAATATTTAGCTTTATCATTAATAAAGTAAATAGATTGTTGGACAATGGATTTTGTATGCACTTTCTTATAAATTAAAATACGATGGGGGGAAAACATTGCTGTTTGATTATGGGTTGAAGCGGTGAGGTGGTTGGGGTGTGGAGGGAGAGGGCCAAAAATGATCAGGTACCCTGTTTGCTGGCTGATTAGCCATGGTCTCCATCGCACGGGCCTGCCTTTCTGCAGCGGTTGCACAGCGCTCGAAAAACACTCTATTGCTTTTCCCAGGACAGAGGCGATATTATCAATGTTTTCTTTGTCCTTTTCTGCCTGCTCCTGCTGCTGCCTTAGAATCGCCTCAAATAACGGCTGGATCTCTCCACCACGCCTGGAGTTTGAGGAGCGGGACCAGAAACTCTGTGTAGTACCACTTGATACTGGTGTTGGGGACTCGACTGGAGGATCGCCTCCAGCCGCTGAAACATCCAATTCTGTTCAAACAAATATTATTAATCGGCATGTTTCTTTTTTTTTTTTTTTTTTAATACGCTAAAGGCTAAACAAGATACCTTCTGATTCGGCACTTTCTGAGTCTGGCATGTCTTCTTCTTCATTTATATCTGAACGCACAAACATGGATTCGATTAGTGAAGTAAAAAATATCTTAGTAAGTAGCTAACGTAATAAAATGGAAAAATAGATCTAACAAGTTCAACAAATTAAATTAATTAATTATTTCTGTCTGGGCGCTGATCCCCGGGTATGCTGATGCGCAAACGGAGCTTGGAGATGGACTCCGAAAAACTCGATTATCAGGCAAACCTTTAAGTTGGACAATGGGAGGAAGTGAGTGTCTCACCTATCCTCCCTGGAGAATTGCCCTATTTATGGTTTTAGCTACAAATAGAGCAATTAATCTATATCGGGACACCCCGTGTCCTTTTGTCACGCGTAAATACGCAGCGAGCCCCATGCGTAAATGGCTAGCGTTAATTTAGCTCATCATGCAGCCACAATTTCATAATAATTTGATATCTATAATTTAGTTTAAACGACACATAAACAGACAAAAGCAGTTTACATTGCTAATTTGCTACATAATCGGAATTCTAACCAAAAAGGTAGGGATGTTTAACATTTTACTGTATAGACATAAAGCTTACCAGAGCTATTGATCACGGATGTGAGTGAGGTCACAATTGGTCGGTGGCCTAGAATCTCATCCATCTCGTTGAAATATTTGAAGGTAATCATTTTTTTGCCATGAAAGCCGCTACGGGCGAGCAGCCGTTTCACCTCCGTGTAACGTTGCTTCAAGCTTTTCCATTTGTTCCTCAAAATGGTCCACGGCTTGTCATAGCCCTTTTCAGCCATCATTTCGCGGATTTCCTGGTACACCTTAGCATTACGCTGCTGTTTACCATCCAGAATAGATGTGATGTTTTTTTCGTGGATGATTTTAAGGAAGGTTTTGATCTCATCCTCCGTCCACACAAACCTGTCCTTCTTAGCAGCCATGTTACCATGGAAACGACGCTAACACCAGCGTCTGTTTATTTGCTTCATGACATTTGTTCGACAAACTGCGTTTCCATCTCGCAAAATACGCATCAACAGTTATGCGCACAAATCAAAAAACACCTCAAGCGAGCGGATAAACTTTTAATGCGAATTAAGAGTTTAAATGCGAAATTTGGTGTTTCCATCACTCGTAAATTATGCGCAACTTCGAAATGCGAATTTTAGTCCAGTGATGGAAACGCAGTTAATGAGCAATGTAGCACATTACTATACTGAAGAGCAGCATTGAAATAAACTGGTGCACCTACTCCACCTAGTGGATTAAAAACAAACTGCGCTTGGCAGTGTTAGTTCTGTCAGGAAATCTTTCCAGCAAAGTCCACTATTTTTTGTGTTTTTGATAAGCTGCAATTGATATGTAACCCGCTAAGTGGGTTTCGGGACTGAACATTTGTGATTTTTACAGCTCAAACTTAACCTGGCTAACTGCACAACAGCCTGGGGACCATGGCCCAAATTTTCCGGTGGATTTGGGAACCAATCACAGAGCGAGGAGGGACGGCAAGACGATGACGCGCTATTCGATATATGGAAGCTTGTAGTTTATTTACGGATAATAAAAAAAAAGTTTATTTACGGATCCAACATGACAGCAGCAGACACGATGGTATTTTTTGATCAAGCTTTATACCTTGTTCTAAATAATTTAGCTCAAAAGTTTACAGCGGGTACGTCAGACGTCATCTCATACGATGATACGATTGGCCATGGCTACGTGCAGACGCATGAGACTTTTTTTTTTTTTTCGTATCGCCCAATAAACGAGTATGGACGATCGTAAACCACACCTCTCCTACGAGAAAATGAATTGGTGGTCCCCAGACTAAATATCACTAGTGATTTTAGTCTGGTGTTAGCCAGGCTAGCTCAAACTGAATTTCGGGCAAAATATGCATTTCCAATGCATTTCTATGGGAAAAACCTAATATCACAGTGAGGCTGTTTCTCTGTTCTGAGGCTCATGGGGGAGGAGCTTATACGTTGGGGGAGGTGTGTGGGGAGGTGCTGGGGGTGTTGGAGGGTTTGTGAGTTGGGGGTGGTTGTCCATGGTGGGGGTAGTTGTCAGGTGTTTTTGTTCACAGACTTTGCGTGGGCTCCGCCATGAATTATGCCCGCCCCTTTTCTCCCCCTATCAGTTAACATGGGGCTGGAGAATTCCAGATCAAATCAGTTACTACACGGAAACAAAGCCGTTTTCAGGCCGTGCAGAGAAACGGTGCAGTGTTGACATGTCGGTGCAAATGAACATTGGACATTTTACACAAATCAATCCACTAAACATCCGATTTGAGCGGAGAACATTTTCTCCTTGTTCTCCACTGAATCAATGGGCTTCACGCTCGACCGGAAGTGTCAGGACAACGGAAGTGCCGAGACAAGGCAAAAAGTGGCAAAAGTGGGCGGGGCGGAATAAGGTGAATAAAACACACCTAAACCCAGACCCCCAAACAGACCTACACCCTGCTCCAGGCCAATACAAAAAAAAACATATTAATTTACATTATTGATTCAAATTATTAATTGTTTGTTTTTATGTAAAACTTAGTTGTAGGGATCTGAATTGATACGTTTATATCGATATCAGTGCCATTGATTTCGATTCCAATTAATTCAAAAATAGGCTATACATTATAATATGTTCATGCTTCTTATGTTTTTATTTAAACAGGAGCGATCTTAAATTTGCATATTTTGACATAAACTTCCTCATACAAAGCGTTTAAGAAAAGCTATTGTACATTTAGGATTTAAAGCTATTTCAGAGAAACTAGTTTCTCTCAAACTAATCCAGCTGTAACAGTTAACCATGGCCTTTCTCTCCCTTCCTCTGTTTTTATGAACGAGGGTGGAAGAATATCCTCGTCAGGCCCTCAGCAGCGGAGTTTCTGAATGATACGAGCGAGTCCGTAGAATGTTTCAGCACGTGCACTTTGTTTTGGTTCTTAAAAAAGTATGCAGCTGCTCAGATAAGCCTATTTAAAGAGGACAGATTCAGATGGATTAAATACAACGTGTAAGGCGGATCCTAAAACACAGAACGCAGACTTGAGTTTGTGATGAAGTGAAAGTGGGGCGTGTATCTGCCTGTACGTTTCTAATATAAAGAGACTGCGGCGCAAAGTGGCATCAATAAGAAACTTCGTTAATGAAGCAGACACGCGGTTCTGATGGATAACTCATCAGAATCGATTCTGCTTGTAGATATACTCGTGGCTTCGCCAGTGGGACAAAGAGCCACGACATGGAGGCTGAAGGGCCGCATGCAACTCCGGAGGGTTTTGATGTTGGTGTGCTGTTCCATTTTACCTCCACAAATGACGTTGTGTGTTCTGCCCAAACAATTCAACTTTGGTTTCATCCAAGCATCCAAGTGCTCTTTTGTGAGCTTCAATCCACAGCCAAGACTCCGCCCCCAAATCCACCAATCACAGCGAAGCTGACGGAACTGAACCTGCCAATCACAAACAGACTCCCAGTGCTGAATCTACCAATCAGCATGAAGCCTGTGGCACCGCGGAAACCAGAGGCGGAGACGGTGAATAAACTCAAACAGACTTCAAACAAATGAGTAAGAATAGGCCCGGCATCCATACTAACGTATTAGGAGCTACGCTTTGTTCTTTTCATGATATTTATCTATTTATTTATTTATGGGGGTTGCTGCTCCAAAAGGTTTAGGACCGCCGTTAAACAGGGTTATTTTCATTATAAACTAAGTGGCAAAATCAAATAACTTCTATCACTCAACAGTTCTCTTATATATTCAAGTTAAGTTTAAGTTAAATTTGAGTTAAGACACTGAATATTTAGCTTCATATTATTATTATTAGGCCCGAGCGGCCTACCGTCGCAAGGGCCTATTGTAATAGCAACACAGTGCGTGAAGTGCACTGCACCTAGGTGAGCGGAGCGCACAAAAACGGCACGAAGCGCTGTCCCCCAGTCAACCCGTAAACTCATCGTATGAAGTGGGCCCTTTATAGTTGTTATTGTATGAAAATGAATGGGGGGGGGTCAACTGTCATACAGAGGTGGATGGTGGATCTCAACGTCGTTGAAAGCTTTCCAAAAATGTATAACATGTTGTTGTCGCGAAAGCGACAATATTGTTTTTCATCTTCTTTCATCTGCTCTTTAAACAGGAATTTGAGCCCCTGAAAATAGTCGAAAACTAACCAAACTTTGCCCAAAAGTCAGGTGAAAAAGTTTATGTAGTGTATTGTAGTGGCCACGATAGCACCCTTGGTAGGGTTACAAAGTCGCGGCATTGGAGGCGTGGCAATGGAGGCACGGCCTGGATGGGGCCTTGGATGCCGCTTGCAGCTTTAATTATTATTATTATTTTACTATTATTGCAAGTATGTTTCTAATTCTTCAGAAGTATATTTCCTCTGGTTGTTGGCACGTTTGCCATGTTGTTGTGTAGACATGTTGAAAATCCCGGTGGGTTATTGCCTGTTGCTTTTCCATAGCTCTGATTGCTCTGAAGCCTCTGTGCCACACACAGCTCCACCCCGAGCTGCACCGAGCCAGGGGCTAATTAAAGGTGTAAACGGTGTCCGCTGGGGGATCCAGGTCAAACAAGTTCAAAGAGTATGCACTCATGCTATCAACTTTTATTCCAATTTGAATTATCACTGAAAAATGTCAAAGCCACGATATATCATTATGTTTCATATTATGTTTTATTCAAATCATGGAAACAGCTATAGAGTGTCAGTGTGCATCTTATACCACTGCGGTTGCACAAAAATTATGTTTTAGGAACTGTAATAACGGCCAATAACATAAGCGATTTACTGACTGTGTGATGGGTGTGTAGGGTCCCCTTTGCGGGTGAGACGGGTGGAGTACATGTCCTTAATGGAGGGGAGAGGGGCTCCACAGACCTTCTCCGCTGGTCTCACGATGCGCTGGAGGCTCCTTCGGCAGTGGTGGCGCTGTGCCACACAGTGATGGAGCTGGTCAGGATGATCTCTATAGTCCCTCTGTAGAAGAACCACACAGTGATGGAGCTGGTCAGGATGCTCTCTATAGTCCCTCTGTAGAAGAACCACACAGTGACGGAGCTGGTCAGGATGCTCTCTATAGTCCCTCTGTAGAAGAACCACACAGTGACGGAGCTGGTCAGGATGCTCTCTATAGTCCCTATGTAGAAGAACCACACAGTGATGGAGCTGGTCAGGATGCTCTCTATAGTCCCTCTGTAGAAGAACCACACAGTGATGGAGCTGGTCAGGATGCTCTCTATAGTCCCTCTGTAGAAGAACCACACAGTGATGGAGCTGGTCAGGATGCTCTCTTTAGTCCCTCTGTAGAAAAAACACACAGTGATGGAGCTGGTCAGGTTGCTCTCTATAGTCCCTCCATTCTATCGTAGGAGTCCTTTGTTTGAAGGTGAGTGAGGGCTGTATGAAGTGCAGTGGAAATGGCATCTTCAGTTGAGCGATTAGACCGATAAGCAAACTGGTATGGGTCCAGTGTGGGAGGGAGAACAGACTTGATGTGGACCATGACGAGCCGCTCGAAGCACTTCATAAGAATTGGAGTGAGTGCTACTGGGCAGTAGTCGGTAAAGCAGGAGGGTGGTGACTTCTTCGGCACCGGCATGATGGTCGTTGCTTTGAGGCATGTTGGGACCAAAGTAAAATCGTACATTCCATTAAATGAACGTGAGAAGGCACTGCATGCTGCGTTGCAGCAGTTAGCGCTTGTGCCTCACAGTCTTCGTAGGTTAGTGGTAAAAACATGTGCAATAGGTTAATCCTCCAGCCAGGTGTTTCTGACCACCAGCCTGTGGAATATGGAGATATTTTGCTCATACCACTAGCTCAGCAGAATAAAGTCCTGCGTTCAACAGAGAGGTGTCACTGTCACAGGTTTGTGGAGGAGGTTTATAGTCTGTGATGGTCTTTATCCCCTCCCACAGACTCCGAGTGTCTGTCTCTGAAGTGATCCGTTAGCTTTTTGGAGTACTGCTTCTTGGCTTTTTGAATGCAGCGGGACAGGTTGGCCCGAGCTGTGAGCAGTTTCTGCTTGTTACCAGCAGCATCCTGGACCCTGTAATCCAAGGTTTCTGGTTAGACATGATATTGATGATCTTAGAGTCTGTGACATAAATACAAAAACATTGCATACTGAGGTAGCCGATGTCCAATTTTTTATTAATCAAGGAAAACGTTTCGGTATTGCCTTCTTCAGATCTTTCTTTTTTAATTTTTTTAACCACAGTGCTTGTGGATTGGACCAGACGAGGTGACTTAGATCTTCTCCAAAGAGTGGGTGGTGTCCATCAATCTGGAGGCTACACCAAGTGTAGAGCAGCTAGTTTCAACAAAAATACTTTATATATATATATATAAAGGTCTGTAATACATAAAACATAAAGTCTACAGTATTACAAGAAGCATTTCAGATCAAAGTCAATATTTAGTCCATGAGGAGTCAAAGTCTGTAAATGGTGAATCCAATAGTGCTCCCTCCTCGAGAGAAGGTGATCGGCTACGTGAGTGTGTGATGCTGTTTTTTTATTTATTAAGATTTTCCTCAACATCTGCACCTCTGAGACAACTTCTGTCTGTAACATCATCAGTGCACTTGGATGCTCCTGGAGATCCGTGATATTGTTTTGAGTGTCAGCCTGCTTGAACATTTTTCAATCCATTGTGTGAGAGCAGTCCCTGAGTTTCTTTGAGGAGTCTTTACGCCATATTTGAATCTGTTTCCAAACTGGTTAGTGACTCTAACCAGTGGCCTGTATGCTGGCAGTAACAGAACAGTTGTGGTCTGAGGCACCGAGATGGGGGAGTGCCTTGTATGCTCCTTTTTTGGTGGTGTAAACCAGATCCAGGATGTTGTCTTCTCTTGTTGGAAAGTCAATGTGTGTCATTGGTGTAGACACAGAGTCCACCGCTGTGCGTCTTTTCTCCCTCGCAGATCACTTTAATCAAAGCTGGATTCCATTGTCCTGTATATTACAGTTGAGCCAAGTGTCAATGAATACAAAAACACAGCTGTCTTTCACCGTCTTCTGAGAAGAGGGTAGCAGACAAACATAATTCATTCATCTTATTCTCCAGTGAACTTGCATTAGCCAGAACAATAGTTGGGATAGAATATCAGCCAATAACGTAATAACGGGCATTAACGGGCAAAAACGTAATAATGACCAATAACATAATAACAATTTACTTTCTTATGACATAATAACGGCCAATAACGTAATAACAATTTAGTGGCTGATAATGTAGTAAAGGCCAAAAATGTAATAACAGCCGATAAAGTGATAACGGTATATTGGCTGGTCATTACATTACAGAAATTCACAAATGTTATAATATATCAATCTGACATTATTTAATATCGTTTTCTCTTAAATGTAAGATGATCTGTTATTTTGTGGGAAGTCCCACAGGATCTTGGCTCGGTCATTCTCTACCACCTTTGGAGTTGTTTCCCACTTTGACCTTGGGGTTTCCAGCCCATACTTTGCACAGATGTTCCTGTACACTATATCAGCCACTTGGTTTTGGCGCTCCATGTAAGCTTTCCCTGCAGCATCTTACACCCTGCAGTTATGTGCTGGATTGTCTCATTGGCCTCTTTGCACGGTCTACACCTGGGGTCTGGTGTGATAGATCTGGGCCTCTATTGCTCTGGTGCTCAAGGCCTGCTTCTGTGCAGCCATGATGAGCCTCTGAGCTGTCCTTTGTCCGGCTCTGTCTAGCCATTGGTAGGATTTCTTCAGTTATGTTTTGGTGGTACATCCCATGTAGGGGCTTGTCCTCCCATGACGGGACCTCCAGCACCTCATCTTCTGTTCCCCATTGTCTGAGACCATTCACTGAGCACGTCATCTGTTGGAGCCTTGTCCTTGATGTATTTGGATGTATGGATCTTGAATGTTTCATCCTGGATAGAGGTTCTCATGCTTGGCCTCCTTCCTTCCGGCTAGACTACAGTCTCAGAGTGCTGGATTTGGGGTGGAACCCTCCGTACATGGTTGGGAGCTTTCGTGTCTTAATATCTGTGATCTGTATCTCATCCTTTGGCCAGCTTATTATTCCTGCAGGGTATCTGATTACTGGCAGGGCGTAGCTGTTTATTGCCGGGGACTTGTTCTTGCCATTGCACTGCTTCTTATAGGACCTGCCTTACTCGTTGGAGGTATTTGGCCGTAGACGCTTTCCTTGTCACCTCTTCGAGGTAGCCATTCGCTTGAGGGATTCCGAGGTACTTTTATATATTTTTGCAGGGGCAGATGTAAGATTTGATCTTCTCCTCTGCTCTGTTTCATTCATACTGTCATACTGTAATTGGCTTGGCGGTTGGGTTGTGCATGTTTTGAGACCGTTATATTGTTTTGAATTTTATATGAATGGTTGTACAGATGAAATTCGGAAAACTAGAATATCGTTCAAAAGTTCATTTTATTTGTAATTAAACTTAATATATGTGATATAGACTCACTACATGCAAAGTGACATACTGTATGTCAAACTTTTATTTGTTATAATTTTGATGATTATGGCTTACAGTCAGTACAGTGTGTAGCGGCGCGGGATGGGGATCAGCACCTCCAAATCCGAGGCCATGGTTCTCCACCGGAAAAAGGTGGCTTCCCCTCTACAGGTCGGTGGGGAGTCCTTACCTCACGTGGAGGAGTTCAAGTATCTCGGGATCTTGTTCACGAGTGAGGGACGGATGGAGCGTGAGATCGACAGACGGATCGGTGCGGCGTCAGCAGTGATGCGGTCGCTGTATCGGTCTGTCGTGGTGAAGAGGGAGCTGAGTCGGAGGGCAAAGCTCTCGATTTACCGATCGATCTACGTTCCCACCCTCACCTACGGTCATGAGACTTGGGTCATGACCGAAAGGACAAGATCACGAATACAAGCGGCCGAAATGAGTTTCCTTCGCAGGGTGGCTGGGCACCCTTCGAGATCGGGTGAGGAGCTCAGTTACCCGGGAGGAGCTCGGAGTAGAGTCGCTGCTCCTTCACGTCGAAAGGAGCCAGCTGAGGTGGCTCGGGCATCTGTTCCGGATGCCTCCTGGTCGCCTCCCGCGGAAGGTGTTCCGGGCATGTCCTAGTGGGACAAGGCCTCGTGGAAGACCCAGGACATGGTGGTGGGACTATGTCTCCGAGCTGGCCTGGTGTCGCCTCGGGGTCCCCCCAGAACAGCTGGAGGAGGTGTGTGTGGATCGGGAAGTTTGGGCATCTCTGCTGAGACTGCTGCCCCCGCGACCCGGCCCCAGATAAAGCGGAAGAAAATGGATGGATGGATGGATGGGCTTACAGTCAATTTTCAGAGATTTTTAATTTGGGGTTTTTAGAAGCTGAGCCATAATAATCAAAATGATAACAAATAAAGGCTATACATATCTCACTTTGCATGTAATGAATCTATCATATATTAGTTTCACAATATAAGCTCAATAACAGAAATTAATGCACTTTTTAACAATATTTGAATTTTCCAAGTTTCACCTATATGTGTAGCGGCTGCAAGCAATGAGCCCAAGAAAATTTCCCCACTGGGGACAATAAAGGCAATCAATCAATGTATTATTATTAGGCCTAAGCAATGGACACGCAGTGTCCGCGAGGGACTAATTAAAATCAATACCGAAGACAGAAAACACAAGAATTCACAAGAATTCACGTAGCAAACGTGCACCGATATGCAAGTCACAGGGGTCAGAAACCAGGGGTTAGTACCTTGCAAGCTCTAATTTTGGGTGGGGTCCGCAAAAGAAAATTATGAACGATGGCTCAGTGGTGCCCCCTCAAATAGGCAGTTTACATGGCGTCAATGGTGGCCGGTTGCAATTTTTTTTATCGTACCAAGGTGACACTGGCCCTTCTTGGAACCGCCACCTTAACGTGGTGGAGGGGTTTGAGCACCCGAATGATCCTGGGGGCTCTGTCGTCGGGGGCGTTGTGCCCCTGGTAGGGTCTCCCATGGCAAGCAGGTCCTAGGTGACAGGTCAGACAAAGAGCGGTTCACAAGCCCCTTATGAGAGACCAACAGGCCCGGGTTGAATCGTGAGGCCGTCCTTCCGTGGACCCACCACCTGCAGGAGGAGCCATAAGGGGCTGGTGCAATGTGATTTGGGAAAGCTCCAACAGCTGCCCCCACGACCCGGCAAGTGGAAGAAAATGGATGGATGGAAGGTGACACTGGCCAGGGACATAGACAACTTCAGGGCATGTAAAAAATCATATTATGACCCCGACCTAAACACTACAGGAAGTCAACCATCTTGGCCCAAACCTCAAACCTTCAAAATTGTACCTCCTGAACTTCTGACCCGATCCCCGAGTATTCAATATAAAGGCTCAAGTTTTGTCCGAAAGGTCCCAGACCCATGTGACTTTCAAAATCATCATTTACATTTTTGAAATATTGGGCGTGGCCATGACAAGCCCACAAGTCAGAGGCCATTTTCTACAAATTTCAAAACCTCATATCTTTCACAGGCTTTGTTGGATTGGAACGGACCCAATTCAGCGCTCGTGCACATTCCCGAGCTGGACCTAATAGTGTCCATTATTGCCAAAAATGGCTTTAAATGGCTTGTAAATGGCTTGTAAGTGGCCAACCCATCCACTGTGAAAATAGCTAGAGTTCTATGCCTTGCAGCACGCTGGTCTCTGTCAGAGTTTCTCCTCAAAAACATGCATTTTCACTTTCATTCACATAAGCCACACATTTAGACTCCTATGCCTTAATACTACCCCTCTGTCACAGAAAGAAGCTTTAATTTAGATGTTTTTGTCTCTAAATTCAGCTTTTTTGGACTGTACAATCACAGGAAGTTCTGATTGGCTGTTTCTGTCTGTCTCTGTGTTCCACCGACTACATGGGTCTGACCAAAATATTGTTTCATTCATCAAGGGTGCTGTGGGGCTGGAGCTCCCTCTCAAATCTTTGGACACCCAGGGGAATATTCCCCAATTACAAAATGATGCAATAAATACAACCAAATAGCAGTGCTATTTTACTCAGCTTGTTTAGCTCCATAGGTAGAGCACTGGACTCTCAACCATGACACTGCAAGATCAAACCTGACAGATTTTTTTTGGACTGGGCACCTACTGTGTTCCACCCCTTTACAGTATAAGAATTGAGGCAAAATTGGCGGAAATGTCAAAAAGAATCGAGAAAATGGAGGGGAAAAATGACCTGACATGACCTCTCTCCTTTCTGCAGTAGGCTCGTTCCCCATGGTAAACCTGCCTCCTATCCAAAAAAAAGGCAAAAAAAAATAGTTTGAACATATGGTCAACAAGATACAAAGAAACGAGGGAAAAGTAGGCAAAGAATTGAGGAAAAAATAGGAAAAAAGGGGTCAATAGTCTGTGTCCAATTCTTGCCGGGATAAAGTCCTGAAATTACCTCTATTGCAACCACCTATATCTTGAGTGGCCTATTCATACTCCACAAGAGCTGCGAGACTCACAGCTCCTGTTCAGCAGCTCTTGCTGACACTTCCACCTAGCAGAACTTTGTTCGGCTGAGCTGCGAGAACTCTGGCTGTGATTGGCTGGATTTTTAGTGGGCGGCGTTATTTCTGCGGAAGCGGGAAGCGAGAATCCAATGTTTACGTGTCCTAACACCGGTGCGGACAACGGGAGACAACATGGATAGTTTTGAGGCACCGCTCACGGCAGTGAAATACTTCGCTGAAGGCCAAGACAAGGACACACAAATGGCAAGAAAGTCTTGGGGAGAAACACATGGACGTTTCGGGCAAGGACGAAGAGGAAACAGAAGAGCCTGGCGCCACCTGCGTGAAAGAGGCGAGCGATAAAAAAGTGGTCAGGCTCGTGGACGGAGGGATACCAGGCTTGTACACCATAGACCCTTCATCAAACACCGGGAAACGTCAACCAACATGTTCAATCAAGGTTCTTGGATGGACAAAACCCGTACTGAGCTACACACACGTCAAACAACAGGATTTACAGAGTGACACGGAGGTAAGCTTTTAATGTTAACGCTAACGTTTTCCAGCGTGGGACGTGCACTAAAGTCAATCTTGAAAATGTTTGCAATACCGTGACTGATACATTTTATAATAGTTTGAACGCAAATGGCTCATTTTATTTCGGTCATTCCTTGTTTGTTTTGGCTGTGGAAAAAGGGGGCGTGTCAGTTCGGCAGCAACACGTCTTGTGGAGTATGAAATGTCAGAGCCCAGACGTACTTTGTTCTCGTTCTTTTTGCCTCAAGAAAAAGTCTTGTGGAGTATGAATAGGCCTTAAAGTGCAATCTCTAGTTCGCCACTAGGTGGCAGCGCACAATAAAACGTTCTTCTTCTGCTGTTTTCTGGCATCCATCTGGACTTGCACCAGAGCACAAAAAATTTGCAGAAGCATTAAAAACATGAGCCAGAGCAGAAATAACTGTTCACATTTAAATTAAGACAAAAAAACATATCCTTGAGGTTGAAGTACCCTTGCCCTCCCCGAGGCATCATCTCTGCAACGTCTCCACCTTACACTCACACTTTTAATGCACTATGGATCATAGGCGCAAGTTTATGTTCTTCCCAATCGGTGCCCAGTCAAAAAAATAAATATGGGAGGGAAGGGTCTATTGAAATCACAGCGCAGTGTACCTAGGTGCAAGGAGCACATGAAAACAGCATGAAGATTTTAGGCGTGTTAGCACCCCTTGCAGGTAGAGGTATTATTCACATGGAGACTCTAAAATGTAGTTTTGATGTTTTCTGACACATATTAGATAGATCATATATTTGTCACGCTTAATGTTAAATCACGTAGTTTATAACATGTAGTGAAATATAGTGAACACACACATCAGGGCAATAAAATGTAGTGAGGGTTACAGCGCCGTTCGATGCCGCTTGCGGCTTTAATTAGTATTACTTACGTATGTTCGTAGCATACGTGCACATCTTATACACGATCTCTTTGATTTTCATACATTTGTTTTATTGATCTTTTTTCTCATACAACCATAGTCTATAATGTTGAACTCTGTCTCCTCCTCAGCTCAGAGCCAGGTGGGAGGGGAGATGAGCAGGGAGACGTGTATAAAAGGACAGACAGAGGGAGGATTGAGAAAGAGGACTCGTCTCTGTGTGGTGCAAACATGTGCCGACATGGAGACAGTAGACGAAAATGAGCTCTGTTTCCCACATTTGCTTAATGCCTCTTGTAAAAAAGTCACAGGGCCTTATATTTCTTCTATTAACTTTGTGATGTATTTCATTTCAGTGTTTACTGTGACTCTCAACCTGTTCGTCATCGTTTCAATCTCACACTACAAGTAATGACACTTTCGTAACGTTTGACTCTGTATCTCTTGTTGTCACTCAAATTGTGTATATATGGTTCTCCCCGTAGGCAGCTCCACACTCCGACCAACCTCCTCCTCCTCTCCCTGGGTGTGTTAGACTTTTCCGTGGGACTTCTCATGTTTTTCACTGCTTCATTTCTAATTGATTGTTGGCCCTTTGGTGACGCCGTGTGCCTTGTGTATGTGTATGTGGTATATGTTGTCACCTGCGCTACAGTAGAAACCGTTGTGCTTATATCTGTGGACCGTTACATTGCCATCTGCCAGCCTTTACATTACAGCGCTAAAGTCACTGTCCATTGGGTCAGAGTCTGCATAGGTCTTTGCTGGCTTTTCACTGTGCTCTATGTTGCATTGCTGCTCAAAGGGGGTTTCGAAAATCCGGGCAGTGTCAGCAGTTGCTCTGGGGAATGTGTGTTTGTTCTGAATTACTATTCTGAATTACTAGTGGACATCCTTGTCTTTTTTTTCTTCCCAGTCGGTGCTATCGCTGCTTTGTACTCAAGAGTATTTGTCGGAGTAGTAACACAAGTTCGATCCATGCGTTCGAAGACCACTGTTGCAGTGAATAGGTCTGAACTGAAAGCTGCCGGGACGTTAGGGGTTGTCGTTTTAGTGTTTCTAATTTGTACCAGTCCATATTATGGAGTTATGCTCACAGAAGAGAACACAAGGCTCAACAGCTCAATTGGTAAAGCAGCGGTATTTCTTTTTTATTTCAACTCTTGCCTAAATCCCATAATATATACATTTCTTTACTCCTGGTTTAGAAAGTGTCTTCGAAACATAGTGACTCTTCAGATATTCCAGCCTGGCTCCAGTAAAACCTGCATCCAGACTGATCGATAGTGAGAGAACTAGTGAATAGTGGACCAGTAATACTCTCAGAGTGGCCATGCAGCCATTATGTTAGAAAGAAAAAAATAGAAAAATATTTTGTGCATTTGTTTTGTCTTCATTTGAAGTGCTTAAAAAGATGTACCTGGATAGAGCTGATACCAAATGCTTTGATGACTAACATTTCTTTCTTGCTGCATGTTTTTTTCACATTGCACATGAATATTTCAAGGGCAACATCTAAAGATCTATTATTTGCTTTATAACAATGAAACAACATCATGTGTGTGTGTGTGTGTGTGTGTGTAAGGAGTAGGTGTATTATCATAAGTTATCCTTTTATTATAAATAAATAAAAGTACTGAGTTCTTGTCCAGTTTGTCAAATTTCTTAATAAGAGTATGAAGCACTGTTTTGTCAGATTTCCCCCTGGTACAGTCACAGACTCAGGTAACCTCAGAGCAGCCCAGGGAAGGCAGGCAAAATGTGAGGGAATATTCTATGTAACCCCAGTTATCACAGGCAAAATTACAAAATCTTAAAAACAAAAATAGCTTAAAGCTCCAGCATAAATCATGCACACTTCTAGAGAAGGAAACTCTGGCCCTTTCAGGAGTCAGCCAGGAGAATTCCACAGCGAACTTGAGTATAATTCCTCAAACCAAAGATGACATAACATGAAGAGATGATGTTACTATTAGGACAGAAGCCTTAAGCCTAACCTTAAGGTCCGAGATCTAAAAATATGGTTTCTGATCTCGCAGTAACCATATTTTTTAGATCCAGGACATTAAGGTTAGGCTTAAGGCCCCTACAATTTAGGATTAAAGTGTAAAAAGTTTGAGAGCAGGAAGTAAGGCCAGGCCGGGACCACGCGCCCTTTAGATTTAGATCTGAACCCCACTATCCTTAAGTTTAGGTACCATGCACTATGTGTGATGTCCACACATATCTGATGCACATCTGTAAATACACTCACTATGTTGTTCTTTATCTGTTGTCTTTACCATAGTTTATTTCAGTCCTCTTATGCATAGTCTTATAGTTTAAGCTTTTAACAGTTAATTATTTATCTAAGTTATATGTTCTATGTTGCACAAACCTGTTCATGACAATGGAAATTAATACTATTTTGATTCGAGGCCACTATCATCAAACAAAACCAGTACACTGATATGAATACTGTACATACATCATGAATTAAAATTTAAAAAAAGGAGAGAACACCACAGATACAGTGTGTGTAAAATTTATTGAAAAAAGTTGACGAGTGACTTCATTCAGAGGAGCTGCGGGAGGGTTGGACCTGCAGTCTCCAATGCTTTAGCAAGTACTTATCAGACCATTCATTTATTCCTCATTCACACATTTGCTTGCTTGAACTTGCTAAAGTACCCCAGATACAGATCCCATATCCGATGAAAATCATTCACCTTCCCTTTTAGTACAAATGTATTTTTTTCCAATTGAACATGCTTCATTACTTCATGTAAACACATTAATATAGGTTGCTGTTTTTTTATTCCAATTTAGTAATGTCAGTCTTCTAGATGACACTGAAATAAATTGAATAACAGTTTTCTGCTTGTTACTAAGATTAGCCGTTACTGGAGTAGTGCAAGCACAGGGTCAGGATCACCTTAGTCCAACCTTAAAACCAAAACCTTAGGGCCCTGTCACAATTGTCGCATTGACAGCAGCGAGTTTGTCCCCCATTTGTTCTGCGCCAAAATTTGAAATTGCCATCAGCCGCAACGATCGCAAAGTAGACTTTTAAGAAATCGCAGTCACGGTCACAATAGAGTACAGGCTGCGAGTGGATGCGGTTGATTTTGGATAGTGTTCAAATGCAAGCGGTGCAAGGAAGAAAGCGACTGGTGAGCGGCTGGTGAGCGGCTGTTTCACAGGCCACAGACACTGATCGCGGACAGTGCTGCGGACTAGAGTGAACTTATTTTCGGGCTCGGACGGATCAGCGCGTTTACAAATGAAACTGGTGTAAAATTAAAATGGGCCTGTTTAGTTGAGCGACCTAGCGTTCGTTTTTGTGGAAAAAAATCAATAAATAAACTGGGCCCGCGGTGCACGATGTTGGCCGCCCCACACATGGCCGCACCACAGCTTTTACGCACCAAGCTCAGCAAGACCCTGAGCTCAGGCCCTGCTCCGGGGAAGTGACCAGCTTCTGTCTGACGTATTCCTGGCAGAGCGCCTTCAAGGGAACATTTACAAGTTATGACGAATAAAGGACAGACGTCCACAATCAATAATGATCACTTTTTAAGAAAAAAAAAAAAAATTATCATTATCGCAAATAAATACTCTTGGCTTTAAAGAAATAGCCTATAGATGCTGCCTGTGATTTGATTGAAAAAACTAATTAACAACTCCAAGCCCTCCACGCGCTCATCCAGCGCGTGCTGGTCCAAGGAGCACGTCACCTGCTGCAGGACGCAGCGCACAGGCCACAGTCAAATGGAAACTAGCACGAAACAGCTCAGCGGCTGGATGTTTGTCCGAGGACTATGAGGTTTTTATCATGGACTCTTCAAAAGCACTTTGGCTTGTGTCTCCTCATAGCCATCATCAACACGCCGTCCCCGCGGATTTCTTGAGGATTAAAGGAATAGGCCACCGTTTTTACATACTAAGATATGTTCTTACCTCACTTTAGACGTGTTAATATATCCCCGTCTGGTCTTTGTCCGTGCGCTCTGCCAGGCAAACGGAGCACATACGCAGCCTCTCCCATATGTCACATAGCTCCGAAAAAGCTCACGATAGAAGCTACCAAGCTCTTCCACGTGTTCCCTATTTAAATAAAGTTACGTGAAGTGTTTTCATGCGAAGTATATTTACACAGAAATGTAACATGTCGATTTTATAAGCAAATAAAAAGGGGGACTATATTGTGAGGCGTAATGATACGAGGAGTAAAACGTCCGCGCAGTAACTCCTAAAGGCTATTGACGGAAGTGAGCGGGGGAAGTCTTTAGGAGTTACTACGCGGACGCTGTGCTCCTCGTATCATTACGCCTCACAATATAGTCCCCTTTTTTATTTGCTTATAAAATCGACATGTTACATTTCTGTGTAAATATACTTCGCATGAAAACACTTCACGTAACTTTATTTAAATAGGGAACACGTGGAAGAGCTTGGTAGCTTCTATCGTGAGCTTTTTCGGAGCTATGTGACATATGGGAGAGGCTGCGTATGTGCTCCGTTTGCCTGGCAGAGCGCACGGACAAAGACCAGACGGGGATATATTAACACGTCTAAAGTGAGGTAAGAACATATCTTAGTATGTAAAAACGGTGGCCTATTCCTTTAAGGACTTTAAAGGACTTGGAACAGACTCGTGGAGCCTTTTTAATTTGTGGAGCCTTTTGTTTGGACAGCGGTTGTGAACTGCAGGTCGAGCCAAGGGAAACAAGGTCGCAGGTAACGTGCACTTTCTTTATCAAAGCACCGAACCTTGGGGGACCGAGCCTTCGCCATTGCCGCCCCCACCCAGTGGAACTCACTCCCCTTCCACATCAGAAACTCAGACTCACTGACCACCTACAAAAAACTGCCCAAAACACACCTGTTTCAGCTCACCTACAACCAACAATAGCTCTGCCATCTTTGTTTGCTCGTCTCATCTGTAAGGCGTCTTTGTGTCCCCCAAAAAGCGCTATATAAAACTTGTGTATTATTATTATTATTATTATTACCTAAACAATGTACAAAAAAATAAAACTGCAGCATAATCAAATGTCTAGCTCAGCTTGAATTAAAAGCCAGTGCAAAGAGATGTGTTTTCAACAATGACTTGAAATTGTCAACAGAGGAGGCCATTCTGATTGGCAGAGGCAGAGCGTTCCAGAGTTTAGGGCCAGCAACAACAAAGGCTCCATCTCCTTTAGTTTTTCGTCTGGACCGTGGGCAGAGCAACTGGTCTGAAGACCTCAATGATCTGCCCGGAGTGTGCAAATTCAGCAAGTCTTTTAGGTACGAAGGTGCCAAGTCATGAAGAGATTTAAAAACAAACAGTAACATTCTAAACTGGATTATAAAAGTCACAGAAAGCCAGTGGAGAGAGGAAAGCACAGGAGTAATATGCTCCTGTCGTCTGGTTCCTGTGAGCAGACGAGCTGCCGCATTCTGGACTAACTGGAGTCTTGCCATTGAGCTGGCTTCTTAGGACCTGCCTTACTCGTTGGAGGTATATGGCCGTAGCCGCTTGTAAGTTGTAACCGTCTTCAATGTCTGCTATTGTTCCTTCTGGGAGTGAGACCCCTTCTGTGTGGACTACCTTCCCTCTCTGAGTCACCATCCGACCACACTTCTCTAGTCCGAATGACATCCCAATGTCTGCACTGTATATCCGGGTGGTATGGATCAGTGAGTCGATGTCTCGCTCATTCTTTGCATACAGCTTGATGTCATCCATGTAGAGGAGGTGACTGATGGTGGCCCTGTTCCTGAGTCGGTATCCATAGCCAGTCTTGTTGATTATTTGGCTGAGGTGTTCAGACCTATGCAGAACAGCAGTGGGGACAGGGCGTCTCCTTGGAATATGCCACATTTGATGGAGACTTGTGCAAGTGGCTTGCCATTGGCTTCAAGGGTGGTTTTCCACAACCTCATCAAGTTTGCAATGAAGGCTCTTAGAGTCCTGTTGATGTTGTATAGCTCCAGGCATTCAATGATCCAAGTATGTGGCATTGAGTCGTAGGTTTTCTTGTAATCAATCCAGGCAGTGCTCAGGTTGGTGTGTCGGGTTCTGCAGTCTCGAGCGACTGTTCTGTCTACCAGGAGCTGGTGTTTGGCACCTCTGATAATCTTTACCGATTCCCTTCTGAGCTGTGCTCATGTATTGATCCATGTGCCCGCTTATCTTAGCCGCTATGGTGCCGGACATGAGCTTCCACGTTGTGGAGAGGCTCTTTCTTGGACGTCTGCCACTGTGATGGTAACTGGATTCTGTTCAGGGAGGTTGCTGTGGTTCTCTCTCAGAGCCACCAGCCACTTTGCAGCACTGTTGTGTGCTGCCGGTCTAGAGAAGTGTGGTCGGATGGTGCCTCAGAGAGGGAAGGTAGTCCACACAGAAGGGGTCTCACTCCCAGAAGGAACAACAGCAGACATTGAGGACAGCTATAAGTGCCTCGGAATCCCACAAGCAAATGGCAACCTCGAAGAGGTGACAAGGAAAGCGGCTACGGCCAAATACCTCCAACGAGTAAGGCAGGTCCTAAGAAGCAGTGCAATGGCAAGAACATGTCCCGGGCAAAAAACAGCTACGCCCTGCCAGTAATCAGATACCCTGCAGGAATAATAAGCTGGCCAAAGGATGAGATACAGACCACAGATGTTAAGACGCGAAAGCTCCTAACCATGCACAGAGGTTTCCACCCCAAATCCAGCACTCTGAGACTGTACGCTAGCCGTAAAGAAGGAGGCCGAGGACTAGTGAGCGTGAGAGCCACTATCCAGGATGAAACATCCAAGATCCATAAGTACATCAAGGACAAGGCTCCGACAGATGACGAGCTCAGTGAATGGTCTTAGACAATGGGGAACAGAAGATGAGGTGCTGGAGGTTCCGTCATGGGAGGACAAGCCCCTACATGGGATGTACCACCGAAACATAACTGAAGAAATCCTACCAATGGCTAGACAGAGCCGGACTAAAGGACAGCACAGAGGCTCGTCATGGCTGCATAGGAGCAGGCCTTGAGCACCGATCCCCACAAAAACACGGCAAAGACATACAAAGCATCCAGCAAAATAGAGAGGGAGGTTGCTGCCTCTTTACATGTCGCCATGATATTCAGTCAGTGTCCTAATGTTTACAATAATTTATCCCCTTGATATTTTTCCATCATTTTTATGCATTTTCCATCGCAAAGAGCTCCAGTTTGTGTCCTCATAGTGCCGAGGACACAAACCCCATGAAAAAGGATGGCTGGGAGTTTACTGATTATGTACATACAAGATTAATTTAATTCCAAATAAGAAGTTGCCTGTTCTTACAATATGCCTGAAATGTCTATCCTGTTAGGTGATTGACCCATGTCATCAGAAAAGTTAACATAAGCTGCCATTGTGCACTCATGCTGTACTTAAGGGCCATGAGCAAGTCACAGTTATCGAAGGGATTCTCCCTCTTCTAAAGATTATATATAGATTATAGATTAGATATAATAAAAACACAACTCATTTTGATGCACATAAACATCTTTATTCTTGCAAGAGGAGGAGGAGTCGTTTAGAAGGCGGTTGAACTCATCAGTGGGACTCCACTCAGCGACGTCCACAGTTAACCGCTCCTTTGCTCATATTGCTTCTTTGCCTCTGGCATCAGGTGGCTTCATATGTGAAACAAAACAAAAAGCAAAGTGTGTAAGAATAAACATCACATCTGCTTTAAAGTCTGAATGTGAGAGAAAAAGTGAATGCTTATTTGATGTCATATGTTTAAAATTACCCAAAAGGTTCTGGCTCTGGCTCTGGCTCAGGTTCTGGCTCTGGCTCTGGCTCTGGCTCTGGCTCTGGCTCTGGCTCTGGCTCTGGCTCTGGCTCTGGCTCTGGCTCTGGTCCAGAAGCGAGTGCCTCCGGTTCTGGTCCAGAAGCGAGTGCCTCAGGGTCAGGCTTGGGAGCCGCCTGAACTGCTCAAAGAAACAAAACACACTTATCGTGTGCAGTGACCGACTCCAACAGCTTCCACTAAAATGAACAAAGAAGGCAGAGCAGCCGTTCCCCAAAGTCTGGAGTGTGGCTTTCTCCTTCTTCTGTAGAGAGGAAGATCCCACGAGGCCCAACAACAAGGATTCACTCAAGTCAAAGGAGGAAATCATGCATTTCAGAGAAGAACAAATTTAAAATGACAACGACCACTTCTGGATAAAGACTCATTTAGGAAACTATTTTAAACAGATACAGCTGATGTTTCTTTCAAATGGAATTTCTCGTGAAGTGTATTTGTGAAGGCTCTCATTCGTCCAGGAAGTTTGAGCCTAAATCATGGGCTGGACTGGGTTTGGTAGAGTTGAGGACGTTTGGAGTCTTATATAAGACACTCCAGCTTTGGGTTCAGTGTCACATTCTGATCACAAGAGCTAAGAAGAAGACTCTGTGAATAGAAGCCAAACGTCCTCCACTCGACCAAACCCCGTCCAGTCCACGATTTAGCCTCACTACGACTCTCATAAAGTGGTTGTTGACACTGACCCTCCAGCAGTGTCACTGAGGCCCAAAAACTCTGCGGTCATTTATAAGCAGCTGTATGAGAAGTGTTTTAATGATTCAGACCCATTCATGGAAAAAAGAGCCCAGTGTGCTTACAGACAAACACAAAACTAGACCAGTGTCTGTGAGAAAATGCATTTACCTGAAACCATCAAGACAATGGCCATCACTGAAAAAACAAGGGAGAAACGGTCAGTATTAGTCACATTTATAGAACAAAAGAAGAAGAAATAACATTGGCTTTTTCTTTAGTGTGTAAGTAAGTGTGTGCAGACACTCTTTCATATCACATGGTAATACTCCATTCAGTAGAGGATGGAGTGAGAACTACACTCTGTCCCAAACATCACGTTTGTCAGGTCTAAACTGTGTCTGAACGGGACAATAACATGAAAGCACAAGTGGCTAAAGTCAGTCCTTTAAGAGGCACTGGTCGTAGTTGTAGAGTATACTCACGGGCCAACGTGCTGATCTTGAGGAGAGCCATTTGGTTTGGAGTTTGAATCACAGACCAAGTGAAGAGCGGCTGGTGTTCAGGGCTTTTATCTGTGAGTGGAATCGCTTCAGGACCCTTTATGGTGTTACACCCTACAGTGACACCCATGTTTACTTTAGTCAAACATGTACTATTTGTACTATTTGCAAACAGACAAAGGCCTCTTTTGTGTATTTACTGTGTTAACTCTGACTGCATAAAATAGTGACCTTTCTGTGGGCGCATTAGCCAGCTTTGGTCCCATAGCAGTCATTAAAGTGAATCTACAATCAATTTTGTTTGCTCCATGATTTCTCTGCCTGCACTTGTTCGTGCTGCTTTTGAGAAAACATTTATCAGACAAACTTTTCCTCACAGCGAAATCGGAAGAAAGACACCGTCACGAGCTTCATTTATGATAATGAGCCTTTAACTGTCAAAGTCAGAATGACTTCAATGGGCCTGTCCACATGAATCAAAAATAAAGTTAATCATCTTCTCTGTCAGCACAAACAAAGCTGTATAATATGTTTGTCGTATGTTAAAGCATATTATAACACACCTGTACCACCTCAGTTAGAATCTCTCGACTTGACGGAAAAGCACCTTGTGCATATTTTAGTTTCCTTCATCCATGTCTTTTACCCGGATTTTATGTCTGTTTCATCTGAAGAATAAGTGTATTTTAATCCTTTTAACCGGTTTAATTCATACAGCTAAAAACCCTCCCTAGAACTCAAACCAGTAACAGCATTATCTCCTGACTGCAGTAAAGCACATAACATGAACACACAACAAATCACAAGCCATCCAAATGCACCCCCAGAACTTTTCAGATTAAAGCCTATTGCCAAATCAGTAGCAGAGGAATGAGACTGGGACACAGGCAGCTCCCTGTAAAGTCAAACCTGGGCCGAGATGAGCGGTCGGCGGCCGATTCATGAGCGCGAAGCGACCTGGACAAAGAGGCAGCCGCCCCCGCGTTACTCTGACACCTGGACACTGCTCACATGCGCAAATTTGACTAATAAAAAGGATTTCGTTGGTCAGAAACACTCACTTTGTTTTCGGGGATGTTGCAGAATGAAGGAATAGTTGCGTGGAAATTGCAGCTCAATGAATAGGGTATAGTTGTGAGACAGTGGCAGGAGTTTTAGACGAAGAGCAGCGACGGCAAAGGAAGCAAGAGGCTCATCTCATCGTTCATCAGGAGGTAAATGCAGTACTGACACACGCTGTAAATACAGCCTTTGCTCTCTGCTTTACCTTAGCCAGCCGCTCATATGATTCATTGTATCCGTACGTGTTCGTATACATGAGTAGCCAGAACTGAGCTGGACCCGAGCACTACACACTACACAAACAAACCACGCTGACGGGGCACGGTTCAGATGGTGTGTGCACCCTTAAAAGAGGAGCAGTCGTGCATTATACAGATTTAACACAGTAACACCACTGTAATGTATGATCCTCTTGATTCTAGTGTATCTGCTTGGTTTTTCTGAAAAAGAATGAATGTTAACAACTAATGTTGCAAACACTTTTCTACTAAAAAGATGATTCCAACCGTTGTTGATTCTGTCGTGTGTTGCCGTTGAGGAATTACTGACATGACCTGTTAGGATGCAAAGTACATTTTTTATATATTTGAATAAATCTTTGTTTTATACAGATAAGCATCTCTTTTTTTGACACATTGTGATTTTATATAATTCCATGAAACAACATGACCCACAGGTCCCTGAAAACGTGCTGTTTGTTATTAGCGATGAGAACTGTTTGCCAGTGATGTGATCACTACCGTGATCGACATATCACATTTTGATCTATGTGATCAGAGATCAGTGAAATATGCCAGACATGGATGTAACATCATTTACTTTCTGTGTACCGCAGCTCGAAATCACTTCTGGGCAGCAGCAATGTCATTAAAGAAACAGCTCACCGTTTTCCTTTAAAAAAAACAACCATGGAGCTAAAGCTAACCTGCTACCCTTTAAACATAAGCATCATGATGGTTCATAGTCATAAAGTATCTGCGTATGGGACGAACACACGGCGAAGGAGACGATGTGCTATTATTTACCTCAGCACATTTGTTCCCGTCGGTGGTACAGACGCGACACATAAACGGCTGATGTCTGCTTAGAAAACATGATCCATGGTGCTGAAATGTTAATAAATGGCTCAAAGTCGAAAGTAAAATGTGTTTGCTAGTAATGGGCAGAAACCCTGTGCACCAGGCTCTTCTCATGTGACAAAAGTGTCAATTGTCTCAAAATTCAGTTGATTATATGATATGTTACCTGTGTGATCCATAGATGTTTGGAACACGACAAACAGCTGTTTGTCCACCATCTACCAAAACATGAAGGTGAAAATCGCGGTAATAAACAATAACAGCGATCCTCCAGAGTCAGTGGTATAGTTTGACAGTGTAGTTTTTATTATAACAGACTGTATACTTACATCCTGTATACTTACTGTGTGGTTTGTTTATTGTGTAAATATCATCTGGACTTTAAATGTCATCTTGACTGGCGGCAGCTACAACAATGTAAGGTCTGTTTTAACCTTACTTGTGATACACAAATGTTTAAAGATATCACATGAAACGGGGGCTGCACTGGGGACACTGTAAGACTTTGAAATAGGCATTAAAATGCTTTAAAACGCTAGTTTATGTTATACTTTTCATATGTTGTTCCAGAGGTGTGGCCACTTCATGAACAAGAACACCAATGCTTCAGCCTGGTTTGGTCTCACCATACTTGAATCCTACATTTAGGTGTAGGAAAGTTTATATGCTGAATTTTTAAATGTTAAATTCTTGTTCTAAAAAAACTTGAATAGTCTGGCCGGGGCCAGCCCATATATTTCCACTAGAACAATGTCAAAGGAGTCTCTAAAGCTGCGTATTTATAAGGACCAAGCGCAGCTCATTTGCATAATTCATTTGGCGACGATAGTGTGAGCGACCTGTGGCTTTTGTCAGTGTTTTGGAGAGGGAGGCACTCGCTTGACTCATGTTTAACTGTCATTTATCTCAAGAAAGTTCATCCCAGTCCCGTGTTAACAGTGTTAAATAAGAGCCAAGAGCGAAAAAGCAAAGCAAGACTAATATTTCTTAGCTCTGTGTCATTGCATCATGGAGCTCTCCTTGAAGCGCGGTGCTAAACACAGGTGTGTGTCAATGATGGAGGAGATATCGTCCATCATTATTGTTTGAGCAAAATTCTGTCGAGCAAGAGTTGTATTTCAGCCTGGTTATGTTCAGTTGTTTAATCAGTTATGAGGAATGTAGAAAGTGCAATACAGAACACTTTTACAGCAGCACTTTTAAAGGCCCCCACCCTGCTCTGGGCCCTGGGTACTTTATAGGTACCCAGGGCCTGCCATCATGCCTCCCACCCCAGTCTGACGCCCCTGTGCAGACCCACATTTTACAGTCTGAAACATCATCTGCAGACCCCACATTTTACAGTCTAGAACATCATCTGCAGACCCCACATTTTACAGTGTGGAACATCATCTGCAGACCCCCACATTTTACAGTCTGGAACATCATCTGCAGACCCCACATTTTACAGTCTGGAACATCATCTGCAGACCCCACATTTTACAGTCTAGAACATCATCTGCAGACCCCACATTTTACAGTCTAGAACATCATCTGCAGGCCCCACATTTTACAGTGTGGAACATCATCTGCAGACCCCCACATTTTACAGTCTGGGACATCATCTGCAGACCCCACATTTTACAGTCTGGAACATCATCTGCAGACCCCCACATTTTACAGTCTGGAACATCATCTGCAGACCCCACATTTTATAGTGTGGGACATCATCTGCAGACCACACATTTTACAGTCTGGAACATCATCTGCAGACCCCACATTTTATAGTGTGGGACATCATCTGCAGACCACACATTTTACAGTCTGGAACATCATCTGCAGACCCCACATTTTACAGTGTGGAACATCATCTGCAGACCCCACATTTTACAGTCGAGAACATCATATGCAGACCCCACATTTTATAGTGTGGAACATCATCTGCAGACCCCACATTTTACAGTCTGGAACATCATCTGCAGAGCCCACATTTTACAGTCTAGAACATCATCTGCAGACCCCACATTTTACAGTGTGGAACATCATCTGCAGACCCCACATTTTACAGTCGAGAACATCATATGCAGACCCCACATTTTATAGTGTGGAACATCATCTGCAGACCCCACATTTTACAGTGTGGAACATCATCTGCAGACCCCACATTTTACAGTCTAGAACATCATCTGCAGACCCCACATTTTACAGTCTGGAACATCATCTGCAGAGCCCACATTTTACAGTCTGGAACATCATCTGCAGACCCCACATTTTACAGTCTAGAACATCATCTGCAGACCCCACATTTTACAGTGTGGAACATCATCTGCAGACCCCCACATTTTACAGTCTGGGACATCATCTGCAGACCCCACATTTTACAGTCGAGAACATCATCTGCAGACCCCACATTTTACAGTGTGGAACATCATCTGCAGACCCCCACATTTTACAGTCTGGGACATCATCTGCAGACCCCACATTTTATAGTGTGGGACATCATCTGCAGACCCCACATTTTATAGTGTGGGACATCATCTGCAGACCCCACATTTTACAGTGTGGAACATCATCTGCAGACCCCACATTTTACAGTGTGGAACATCATCTGCAGACCCCACATTTTACAGTCTGGAACATCATCTGCAGACCCCACATTTTACAGTCTAGAACATCATCTACAGACCCCACATTTTACAGTCTGGAACATCATCTGCAGAGCCCACATTTTACAGTCTGGAACATCATCTGCAGAGCCCACATTTTACAGTCTGAAACATCATCTGCAGACCCCACATTTTACAGTGTGGAACATCATCTGCAGACCCCACATTTTACAGTGTGGAACATCATCTGCAGACCCCACATTTTACAGTCTGGGACATCATCTGCAGACCCCACATTTTACAGTGTGGGACATCATCTGCAGACCCGCACATTTTACAGTCTGAAACATCATCTGCAGACCCCACATTTTACAGTCTGAAACATCATCTGCAGAGCCCACATTTTACAGTCTGAAACATCATCTGCAGACCCCACATTTTACAGTCTGAAACATCATCTGCAGACCCCACATTTTACAGTCTGAAACATCATCTGCAGAGCCCACATTTTACAGTGTGGAACATCATCTACAGACCCCACATTTTACAGTCTGGGACATCATCTGCAGACCCCACATTTTACAGTCTGAAACATCATCTGCAGAGCCCACATTTTACAGTCTGAAACATCATCTGCAGACCCCACATTTTACAGTGTGGAACATCATCTGCAGACCCCACATTTTACAGTGTGGGACATCATCTGCAGACCCCACATTTTACAGTCTGGGACATCATCTGCAGACCCCACATTTTACAGTCTGAAACATCATCTGCAGAGCCCACATTTTACAGTGTGGAACATCATCTACAGACCCCACATTTTACAGTCTGGGACATCATCTGCAGACCCCACATTTTACAGTCTGAAACATCATCTGCAGAGCCCACATTTTACAGTCTGGAACATCATCTGCAGACCCCCACATTTTACAGTGAGGAACATCATCTGCAGACCCCACATTTTACACTCTGGAACATCATCTGCAGACCCCCACATTTTACAGTGAGGAACATCATCTGCAGACCCCACATTTCACAGTCTGGGACATCATGAAGATAAGGTGTGACACCAAGGAAATTATATTTATCCACACATTCTCTTGCTTCATTGTTTAGTGTCATTTTTAGTCCAGTATCAATTCTCTTGTTAGCAAAAAACATAAATTTCGTTTTTTTCAAGTTCAATGACGATTTATTACAGTAAAACCATTCCTTTAATTTTCCAATTTCTGTTGAGATCTCGAAAAGCAAATGTTCCAAGTTCTTTCCACAAAACACAGTTGTAGTGTCATCTGCATAGAGGACGAACTTCCATTTGTTAGAGACTAAACGCAAGTCATTGATGTACAGTAAAAAGAGAACTGGGCCCAGCACTGATCCCTGTGGTTCATGCTAGATTTGTATTTGTTTATCGTCTGGACAAACTACTGTCTATTGGATAGATAAGATTTCAGCCTCTGTAGTGGGAAACCTCTGGTACTGTTATTTTCTAACTTTTTTATTCAGACACTGTGATTAATCGTGCCAAAAGCTTTTGTCAAGTCAATGAATAGTCTTTGTTTTCCTCCTCAGCCAAGTCCATCAGTGCCAGCGCTGTGGAACGTTTTTCCCTAAACCCGTACTGGCTTTCATGCAATACATTATTCATATAGTCATTTAATCGAACTGCAAAAAACAATGACATGGGTCTATAATTACTACGAAAATGTTCATCTCCATTTTCATAAATAGGTATTACTTTTGCTCTGTTCACAAGAGATGGAAATGTAGCAGTTGAGAAGGACAGATTACTGGTTTGACGTTCCTGAAGAAAGCAGTGTTTTATAAGCTTATGAGCTACAGACATTTGAGACCTACACATTTCTTCTTCTGAAACACAACAAGGCAGAGGTAAGAGCCCCCACACCTGCAGCACAGTGAGGGCGTTACAAGAGGAGCTACAGGAAACAAGGAAGGGACAAACAAGGAGGTATCCGGGCCAGACTCACCGCTAAGCCACACATGCCTTCTGTTGTTCTGGCTAATGGACGTTCACTGGAGAATAAAACAGATGAACCATATGCTCTTCCTAAAAGATGGTGACTGTTGTGGAGTGGAGGGAGCTGCGCAGGAGCAAACCCAGGAGTCGGTGTTTCAGAGGATCTGAGGATCACTGAAAGCAGTTTCCACGACTTCCAAAAACATGCTGGTCAAGTTGGCCCACAGTGGCGGCGGGGCTCAGTCGCAGAGGCTCAGGACTAACACCTGAGCACAAGTTTGCTCGCTGGCTCTCGCTGTGTGATTGACAGCAGCTCCGTCCAATGAAATGCATTCATGTCAGCTTGGCCTTCTGGAAAGCCTTGGAGACATGTAAACCCAAGCTTCTGATTGGCTGACACTATGACAATATAACATTATAAAGGAAATAATGAACTATTTTAAACAATGTTAGGATCTACAATAAACTACATTTTGGTTATTGTAAGATTGTTAAGGCCTGCAGAGAAGATTAATAATAATAATAATAATAATAATAATAATAATAATAATAATAATAATAATAATAATAATATATATAATATATAATATATAATATAATGTAATATATAATAATAATAATCCTATATACAGTGACCTTGGGCTCCAAATCACCCGTTGGCTTTTATGGGCTCTGTGCAATTACTATGTTCATTTTACCGTGACACGTGGTCATGGGCGGGTTCTTCTGTTTTCTGGTTTTAGGTGACAAATATTTTTATATAGGTATTGGAAAAAGTGCCGCTCAGGTATTGGTATCATAAGCCAAGTATTGATAAAGTATCGGTATTGAAAAAAATATAACGGTACCCAACCTTAAATAAGACGCTTGGGCCAATGATATGGTTTGAATACATATACACATTTCCAAGCATCAAACCACAAATCAAGAAATCAAATCTCTAATGCCACATTGCTGTAGTCCAATACACACATCCAAGACAGGTCTCCGCACCACCCACTAGTCAGATGTTTTGGTTTTGTGATGTATGTTATGTATTTTGTAATTTTTGTTTTGACCAGTTTTTATGCTAATTCACATGAGGATGATTTCATGTAATTACTGTATATTATTTAAGGTGTATATTAAAAAATAATATATTTATTTTTCTCTGCACAGAACTATTGGTAAAATAACAAGCTTCAATCCTCGCTCAAGCCACTAGAGGGAGCCAAAGCCCGCCGTTTGTAAGACGCTCAGGCCTCAGTGACAGAAATTGCTACAGCCACAGAAGTCCACACTTTACTTAAAAAGGAGTCGTTGTCATAACCGTGCCACTGTTGCAAAACTGTGGAAACAAAATAGATTTTCACAAGCACTGACACCAGGCAGGATGAAGTTTAGTTTGTCACCTACCAGAGGTGGGAGACTCGACTCAAATGACTTGATTCGAGTCAGACTCGAGTGGCAGTTTTCGGGACTTGAGACGTACTTGACCAAAGCTCTAAAAAAGACTTGACTTGGGACTTGCTGTTTGTGACTTGAGACTTAACTTGGACTTGAGGCCAATGAGTCATTGTGTAAAACCAGTGGATCTACAGTATACATATGGTAATTAGCCACATCCCTTTTCAGTTTCTGACACAGCAAGTCTAATCAATACAACGTGAAAAGGCAGGAGGAAATGTGTGTTTCTTTGAACGCATTCAAAGTTTTCTGAGGTGAAGATTCATAGATGTTTAGACAGACAGACAAGAAGTCAAAGACAAAAGCATGAGAAGAAGCTACAATGAAGTGTTCATGAGGCCAACAGCCGAGGGAGTAAGCTCATTTTGAATGTCTTTGTTCCTCCTTTAAGAGGGTGTTCATTAGGTGTAAATCTTGGGGGCGGTTCAGTGTTTTAAGGTGTTTACACGTATGTTACAGCATTTAGCAGCTATTTTACACAGGCACACAGAGCCCAGTGACAGCGGGACTGAAGGCTGTGTGGAATCTACTAAGCAGGGGCGAATCCGAGGATACAGGGGCCGGGGTATTACAGGGGAACCACTGACAGAAAAACTGACAGAAACTGAAAAAAAAAAAAAAGTATTGTTTTATATTTATCTTTCAGACTGCATGGAAAAGCTAACTAATGTTTCATTTTTTGAAGTAGGGCTCCCAGGCCTCCTGTCTTAAAATGCTGTCCCTGTGTTCCAAATTATTATGCAAATGACATTTTTCTAAGATTTTCTAATAACAGTCAGCATAATTTTCAAGTCTTTAACTGTTAGAGGATATTATGGATTTTTTTTTTTAATCTCCCAGTGATAACAGTACTTTTTACAAAATAAAGTAAAAAACTCAAAATTTACAGTTCCAAATTATGCAATTCATCGTTTCAATACATTCTAAAGCTTGTAATTGACTGAAAATTGTAATTTGTTGAATTTGTAGCATTATATTTTAGCTCACCTTTCAACATGTTTTAGCTCACCTTTCAACATGTTTTAGCTCACCTTTTCAACATGTTTTAGCTCACCTTTTCAACATGTTTTAGCTCACCTTTTCAACATGTTTTAGCTCACCTTTTCAACATGTTTTAGCTCACCTTTCAACATGTTTTAGCTCACCTTTCAACATGTTTTAGCTCACCTTTTCAACATGTTTTCGCCCACCTTTCAACATGTTTTAGCTCACCTTTTCAACATATTTTAGCTCACCTTTTCAACATGTTTTAGCTCACCTTTTCAACATGTTTTAGCTCACCTTTCAACATGTTTTAGCTCACCTTTTCAACATATTTTAGCTCACCTTTTCAACATGTTTTCGCCCACCTTTCAACATGTTTTAGCTCACCTTTCAACATGTTTTTGCTCACCTTTCAACATGTTTTAGCTCACCTTTCAACATGTTTTAGCTCACCTTTCAACATGTTTTAGCTCACCTTTCAACATGTTTTAGCTCACCTTTTCAACATATTTTAGCTCACCTTTCAACATGTTTTAGCTCACCTTTCAACATGTTTTAGCTCACCTTTCAACATGTTTTAGCTCACCTTTCAACATGTTTTAGCTCACCTTTCAACATGTTTTTGCTCACCTTTCAACATGTTTTAGCTCACCTTTCAACATGTTTTAGCTCACCTTTCAACATATTTTAGCTCACCTTTCAACATGTTTTAGCTCACCTTTCAACATGTTTTAGCTCACCTTTCAACATGTTTTTGCTCACCTTTCAACATATTTTAGCTCACCTTTTCAACATGTTTTTGCTCACCTTTTCAACATGTTTTTGCTCACCTTTCAACATGTTTTAGCTCGCCTTTTCAACATGTTTTAGCTCACCTTTTCAACATGTTTTAGCTCACCTTTCAACATATTTTAGCTCACCTTTCAACATGTTTTAGCTCACCTTTCAACATGTTTTAGCTCACCTTTCAACATGTTTTAGCTCACCTTTCAACATGTTTTAGCTCACCTTTCAACATGTTTTAGCTCACCTTTCAACATGTTTTAGCTCACCTTTCAACATGTTTTAGCTCACCTTTTCAACATGTTTTAGCTCACCTTTCAACATGTTTTAGCTCACCTTTCAAAACATTTTAGCTCACCTTTCAACATGTTTTAGCTCACCTTTCAACATGTTTTAGCTCACCTTTCAACATGTTTTAGCTCACCTTTTCAACATGTTTTAGCTCACCTTTTCAACATATTTTAGCTCACCTTTCAGCATATTTTAGCTCACCTTTCAACATGTTTTAGCTCACCTTTCAACATGTTTTAGCTCACCTTTCAACATGTTTTCGCTCACCTTTCAACATACTTTAGTTCAAGTAAAAATGTAACTTTTACATTGTAATTGAGAATAAATTAACATCACAGGAAACACCGACATCAACTGATAATCGCCACAGCACCAGGACGAATGCAGGACCAGTATATACTAAATTAATGACTCCATGGCTGTGATTCTTTCCCCTTGATGTGCAGTGATGGTGGAGGGTCCTGTGGTCCTCAGAGATGTGTCCCACTTGAGCGGCTCTGTTCTGGGCATCTGCTCTGTGAGCCTGCCCCTCTCCTCTGGTTCAGTTTACTCTCCAGTGGATCACATCAGCTCATGTTCCCTCTGTGGACAGGAACACTCGGGAGAGACTGCATTTGACCGATTTATCCATTAAACGTGAATGTTGTTTCGTTTTTCTTAAAAAAAGCTGTTTTAGAGCATGTATTGTAGATACAGACACCATCTTTGGAACAGCTCATATAATGTGTGGCAGGGGTAGGCAACGTCAGGCCCCCGGGCCAAATACGGCCCTCCAGCACAGAAGCCCTTGCCCTCAAGATGATTTTGAGAAATAACAGATCGAAGGCCTGTTAACCTCTTAACCCTCACCTGAACCGAGCACATTTTCTCCAGTTTAGCTTTACCCAAATCTAAAAGCTTGAAAAAAGTGTCAATATAGCAACGAAAATGAGGTTGTTTTCTGGTGATATATGTATATATATATTTGTTTTATTCATGCGGTCCTTATATTTGAAGAGTTTAGTGGCGCTAGGCTAGTGCATGTCTATGGTAACTAGTAGCCTGCATTAAAACAGTCTGACCCACTCCACAGTGCACCTGAGGCAAACCACTTATAACACCAGACTAACTATATAAATGTCTGTGTTGACTGAATAGTTTTTGAAATATAACTGACCTTGCATCACATGAATTAACACATTTTGAGGCACTATTTTCTTGCAGATCACTCTGCCGCTGTGTATCTTACAACCAGGAAGCTGATACTGCTCATATATAAGTTACTTGAAATGAAAATCGACACAGACATTTATATGGTTAGTCTGGTGTTATAAGTGATTTGCCTCAGATGCACTGTGCTGGGGTCAGACTGTTTTTAATGCAGGCGACTAGTTACCACAGACATGCACTAGCCTAGCACTAGCCTAGCGCCTCTAAACTCTTCAAATATAAGGACCGCATGAATAAAAAAATATCTCCAGAAATCAACAACACTCTGGATAACTATGAAATGATGCCTAGTTATCTGAGCACATTGGTGTATGAATGAGAGTGCGAATGGGCGAGTGGTTCCTTGCTGTAAAGCGCTTTGAATGTTTAGTGTGGTGGAAAAGCGCCATACAACTTGAGACCATTTCCCATTATAGCTTTGGCTATAACCACACCACTCAGCCACTGTCCCATAACAGCGCTATTCTCTCCCATTTTCGTTGAGTATTTACACAGTCACTCCACAGCGTTTAGAGGTGAAGATCTCTCCGAGTGCACCCAGAGGAACCACTCCAACGGCAGCTCCTTCAGATTCTATTTGACTTTGACAACAGAACACACAGTAACAATCCTCCGGCTCTGGGAAAGCTGCAGTCGGAGCACTTTAAAAGACACGGAATATAGAATGTGAAGGTCGTATCAAAATATCACAACAAAGAGTCGCACGTTACTCACCAGAGAGCTATTGGTTTGTTTGCTTCCTGGTGGTCATGGACATGGACCAATCAGCTCTGAGATGATATATATATATATTTTGTAATTGGTTTATAGACATGATTTTAGATGATTTTTCTTCGGGACATCTGGAACGCTGCCGTATGAAAGTGAGATAAAGAGATAAATAAAAGCTTTTGGAGTCTTTGGGGACACGGTAGAGAACTGGTACTGTTCCGAGAAAAGAGGGGTGTCTAATCACCCCGTCACCACATTAAAAGCTGCATATTCACAGACTCCTAGCTAGGGTTACATTGGCTCACTTTGGGTCAGTACTTTTGAGACCAGTTATGTGCACTTCCTTACATTGAAATAGCACAAGTAAAAAGCACATTTTTCAACTCAAAATGGGCCTTGTACCCCTCCCGCCTGCGTGGAAAGTATAACAGAAATATAACAGGCTGGAATTAACTTGTAGTCCACATTTTGTAGAAATGTGAGGCGCAGACACTACTGCACTGCCCTTGAAGACCCGAGGTGAGACTCCAAATGTGGTTTAAAGGTGTATTATGCACCACATTAAACCGCCACTTTAATGTGGTGGAGGGGTTTGAGCACCTGAATGATCCTGGTAGCTCTGTTGTCGGGGGCTTTGTGCCCCTGGTAGGGTCTCCCATAGCAAACAGGTCCTAAGTGACGGGTCAAACAAAGAGCGGTTCAGAAGTCCCTTATGAGAGACCAACAGGCTTGTTTAATTGTGAGGTCTTTCTGTGGACCCAGCACCTGCAGGAGGAGCCGTGTGATGTGGGCAGCTCTAACAGCAGCCCCCACGACCCGGAAATGGACAAGTGGAAGAAAATGGATGGATGGATGGATGGATGACCTTGTACTGTAGTGACCCAGCGACTGTATGAGTGGTCAGCATGGCGCCTTTACTTTCCATCACAGAGGACTTTTCCACAAAGCTGCTGGTTCAGAGCTGGTGCTGGGTTGGTTCCCGTAATGACTTGGTTTTCCACCAAAATGAGAGCTGGCATTGTGCCTATTGCCATAGAAACACTTTGGGAAATCAACTAACAATACAATATAAAACATGGATAGTAACATCTTAGACTGGCTTGTCCAGGAAGTTATAAGCACTAACTAACTAATATTGGTTGTTTGTCAGAAGAGAAAGCCCTAGCCGCTGACATCACTGGTGCTCGTTTCTTGGTCCAGCTTTTAAAAGAACAGGCCACCGTTTTTCCATACTGAGATATACCTGAGCTTAGACGAGTTGATGCGCACCTGTCCCGTGAAAGAGCTTGGTCGCTTCTAACTTCACACCTGTTTGGAGCTATAGGAATACATTGGGAGAGGCCAAATGCTAACAACATCTTTGGTCGTTCTGCGTGACTGAGCGCACGTACAAAGACCAGACAGATACGCATCAACTCGCCTAAGCTCAGGTAAGAACATATCTCAGTATGGAAAAATTGTGGCCTGTCCCTTTAACTGGTTCCCAACTGGCACAAGTTTTTAGAACCAAGAACCAGCATTTTTTCAGTGAAAAAGGAAAGAAATTGGAACCAGCAGCGTCACCAGCTTGTGGTCTCAAGGACGCTTCAATCAATTGTTCGGTAAGTTTTCACCGCTGACAGACCCACACCACAAAACCTACAAAACAATTGATCCTGGAGCGTTGTAGAGACCATGGTGACCATTTATGTTTTTCCAGTTTTACGACGGCCAGAAGAGAGCAATAGTCAGAGGCCATTCCACAAATAAAACGAGCTGCACAGAAAGTAAATCTATCAGTTGTCCCAGGACATCGCTGTTTGGGCTACATGTCTACACTTTGTCTCTGGTTGCTGTAGCTCATAGTTGTGACCTCGCGTTATTTGCTATAATGATTTGATGGAAACATGCAAAAAGTTGCATTTGTCATGCTAACAACATGATATCTGATGAACAAGAGCACAGCGACAAATCATTTATTCAACATTTTCTGGAAAAATGTGTCAGGCTGGGTACCGCCCGTTTTTGTCCGATACCACGTTTACCACTATTTTAATTTAATTAAAATAACTTTTATACAAAAGTATAGTTTAGGAAAAAGTCCTAAAACAGCACAACAAAAATAAAACAGGCCGCAGCAGCGTCACCTGTAACTTATGTTTTGAGCCCCGATAAAAAGAGAGAAAGGACATTATTACCTCCTGAGCTGCAGAGACAGATCCACATCATGATACTGTTCTTTTGGCTTAAACTTCCTAAACATGCTGAGCTCTGACGAAGCAAAAGCACTTCACACTGCTTTGTCTTGATTTTCAAATAGCCAAAAACTCAACTGGACTGGAGCTGATCGGTCGGTACCAAGTAGGTACCGTTTAAAGGAACAGGCCACTGTTTATCCATACTGAGATATATTCTCACCTGTTCTTACCTTACGAGTTGATGTGTACCTGTCTGGTCTTTGTGTGTGCGCTCAGTCCCGCAAAACGACTACAGATGTTGTTAGCATTTGGCCTCTCCCAGTGTGTTCCTATAGCTCCAAACGTGGTGAAGTTGGAAGCTACCACACTCTTCCACAGGCACAAAGACGAATCAACTCACTATGGAAAAAACGGTGGCCTGTTCCTTTTAACGAACCCAGCCCTAGAAATATGCAAAAGCAGTAGTTGCCTCTTTTCACTAACTGTGGCACACAGTTCTCTTAACATGACACACATTATAAGATCATGGATTTCAAAATAGGTAGCTAAGCAAAAAAAATCTACATGAAAAGGAACCTGTCTTTTGAACAGCTCTTTTACAACAAATGGATCACAAAGATTCAGCTTTCATTAAAAACCCATCACTAGCACATTTTAACTGAGTCATTTCTCGAGAAAACTGCCCTGGGGTAGACTGACAGAAGCGAGCCTGCCCATCACCGACCAGCACCGATCACTCACACGAGAGTCACATGGTTCCTCTCAGACGACAGCACAGGCACTGGCTCAGGCACAAAGGCGCCGGGGACGAGTGACGTGAGCGTTCTCTGATCTCTGTCCGGTCCACGCGCATAGGTTTTGAAAGCGTTGCCGGGGGCGACGCAGACAGCTCCGTTTGTGTGTGTGCGTGTGAGCATCAGGACATCCGCTGCTGCTGTGTGTGGGTACATGCCCGCGGCCTGGCTCCTGTGCAATCGGCTGTCTCCTCTGACAGAGACGCACTGTCACCGGCGGAGCTTCCATAAATCACCCAGCCTCAGCTCCAGGCCTTCACCTGCCCAAGCTTTCAGGACCAGGGCCGTTTGCAGACTCCGGAGGGGTCCTGGGTAAGGAAGAAATGACATGAATCGAGATTAAATCTAAAGAAAAGATAAAACCTCTTGTCTCCAGTGGAACAATTAAGCTAATTTCTAAATTCAGATTATTTTGTATCCAAATTAAGAGTTGTCTCGAGCCGAATCAGGAACAGGGGCAGAGCTGACAAAGGCAGCAGAGGGACTGGGGCCTACAGCAGCGGGGGCTGAAGGGGCCCCACTGGGAAACAAGTCTGAGGAATCAGAAAAATAGCACAGCTTTGAAAAGTTTTAGCCCTACAGTTAATGTGGAGTAATTGCGGAATAATTTGGAGCTGGAGATGAAACGATGTGCAAACATCAACCAGTTCAAATATAAATACAAACAAAAGACTTTGGACAAGTATAGAGAAGAAGAATTGAGTTGCCACTAGGGGGAGCAGTAGGATCAATGTACATTTTCTGAATTAAGGAAGTGTTGTTGCTTGTCATTTCTATTGCTCAAAATACAGAAAAGAGAAATAGGCTAGACGAGCAATGAATGTTGAGAGGGACCCTCCTAACGGGCTCATAATCTTCGTCTTTTAATACACCAACAGCATCGGAACATCATCTACAAAATCAGCTGTTAGGGCAGCATCAACAAACAACAGGGGTTTGTTGATGGGAAGCTACTGCCCTCTTACTGGCCCGATCTACTCCCACACTGCACTATGTAGAGCTTACATCACACATAGCACAAAAAAACAAAACAAGGGAAAAAATAATAATACACAAATTAATATTGTACTGAGGACGGCAATGACAACTGGGAAGTAGCAAGAGCACAGAGTGTAATATGTACTGTATATTACACTGCCTTTTTAACATAAAACTAGTGACTTTTGATAATGTTTGGCATTGGTAACCATCTGAAAGGAATATATAAAGTCATCCTTTGTCGACATTGTACATGAAGCAAGACAGTTGTTGTATAGTTGTGCTTCATATCTGTTAATTATATAAACATTTCAAACAGTGCTTTGTAAGTTTGGTCTGTGTTAAAACAGCCGCTAAACGTATGATAGATAATGTGATTGTAGGATAAAGTGGTAACACTTTATAATAACTACACCTTATTTAGACTTAATAAATGTTGAATTAACACTTAATTCATCATGAACAATTCATTCATTAAGTGTGACTAACACTTAATAACTACTTAATTACTACACTTAATTAATGCTTAACTAATAATTAATAGGTCTTAACATACTTCACTTATTCATCATTATTTAATAATTAAATAATTATGACGTAACCGTTTATAACTACATGTATAGACGACTTATTACACCATGATTAAACCACATGTTAATGATCAATAAGTGAATACACTAAATGGTCTTTAACAAATATGTAATAAAGCCTAAATAGTGTACACTTTAGAAAAGCTCACACATACTCTTAACTGTTAGTAACTGACTGAATAACTCATACACTGCAGTATTAGTTTATAATTTTTTATACACTTATTGATCATTAACATGTGGTTTTATCATGGTGTAATAAGTGATCTATAGATGTAGTTATAAACGGTTACTTCATAATTATTTAATTATTAAATAATGATGAATAAGTGAAGTAGTTAAGTAGTTATTAAGTGTTAGTCACACTTAATGAATGAATTGTTCATGATGAATTAAGTGTTAATTCAACATTTATAAAGTCTAAATAAGGTGTAGTTATTATACAGTGTTACCGATAAGGGTCATATGTGTGCAGCTGCGGGGCCGTGCATGCGACTGATACGGTTCTTTATGTTTATCATTGTTGTAATCAGTATTATTCCTTTTTGGGGAACATAGTTCAGTCATGTCTTCATGTAAATGCCATCTTGAAAATGAATATTTCTACCATGATCAGCTACTGCGAGTGTATATACTCCACTTCTTTTGTTGTTTTGTTCCTTTTGCACTATGTTCCTGTGTACTATTGTGAAATGATCATTTTTATTGCCCACTCCCTTTGAGCAGAATGTTTACTGCTCAAATAAACAAGTAAACTAAACTAAACACGAACACAGGATTTGACAGTACATAAAAAGAGTAAATAGGTGAATAAATAATAAAAGTAGTCTAATAACAGATGTAAAAATAGTGCTAATTACTACAATATTAAACGATGTTTGTTTAAGTTTAGAGATGAAAAATGATCATAATCAGTGTTAATTTCGTCGACTAAAATATTTTGTCATAATTTTAGTCAAAGTAATATTTTGTGACTATAATTGGACTAAAACTCAATTAAAAGTTGTTTATGAGACTACAACTATGACTAAAATATGACTAAACAAAAATGAAAAGCAGAGACTAAAATCATCCGAACTTAAAGTGACAGTTTGAAAGCCTCAGATCATTTACAATCAGTGCCAAAGGAACAGCTCTGAGCTTTGTTCATGAGGAGGTGCTCCATGAAGCAGAGGAACAAGATTAAATAATGATTATCATAATGCAAAGTTGACTAAAATCATCTTCAATTTATTTATTGTTGCCTAAAATACATCAGATCGCACTCAACGTGATCCGTTTCACTCACAAGGACCACGACACAACAAAGTGCAGAATCGTTGCTGAAATAGAACAGACATGAAGGGAGGGAGGGAGGGGGATGACGAGGCTTGGCTCGGTATATATGGCTCATGGGTAAATAGAGGCGTGGTCAGGTGAGTGGTTGGTGTGCAAAGTGTGATAGGTTGAGGCGTGGTCCTGCTCAAGAACCTAGTCCAGGGGTGGCGAACACGCGGCTCTTGGCTCTTGGCCAATCAGAGTGCGGCTCTTTGCATGACTGGAGATGTTTAAAACAATGCAGCTCTTTGCAAAATAAAACTGTAACAGTCTTTAAGAATCTTGACCAAAAATCCATCTATTAGTTTCCATCTCTAAACACATGAATGAGACTCCTATATCTCTCCTTTTCGAGGCGGCGTGTAAAAGGTGCCCGTGCAGCGGGATTTAGGTTAAACAACAGGCAGGCAGATTGTAGCACTGGGATCAGCTTCTGTGCTTTTCAGGTTCCTGATCAGCCTACTCTTTATTTGATGAAATTTGCCTCATGTTTACAGAAAAAGATCAAAATTAGGAAATGGAAAAAAGCGGATCTCTTATGAAGCATATGATGCGAAGCGCGACATCGTAACGCGGAAATACGCGTGACTGTAACTGTACAAATGAAACATACAACAGAATCTCAGATGCCCTACAGAGGCTCCTGATTAAAGTGTATGAACTTTGTGCAGCCTAGAGTGGTTTCTCTGCACAGTCCAGTCAACGTACGGGCCAGGGGCGAATCCGAGAAGGGGGCTCAGTGGGCAGGGCCCCACATACAAACAGACTCCAGCATTAAAAAAAAGTAAAAAAAATAATAATTCTGTCTCAGTCAGAGCAGAACAGCACAAAATGTCAGTTAATATACATGTATTTCAATCATGGTGAGGAGTAAAACCATTAAATCTAACACAATTATTGAACAAAAAAAAAGAGAAAGGCCAGGCATAAAGTTATAGTTTATTGTGATTAAATATAACGGTCACATTCTATTTAATCACAATAAACTACCGCCCCGGGATCTCGCTAATGGTCGGTGCCTTTGTGGCTCTTCACAGGATCAAGGTTGAAAATTTCGGCTGTTGGTCTCTGACTAGTTAGCCACCCCTGACCTAGTCAATAAATATTGACTCCATTTAATTAGAATTTCCTGGTAGAGGAGCCCAAGAGCCCCCACATTCAGAGATTCAGGGAGTACCTCAAACAAGAGCACACCAAGAAAAGATTTTAAATTTAAATATCTTTTGAAAGTAACAATTAAAAGCACCTTCTGATACATAGCAAAGTATTTCCTGTGCAGTCATGGCCTCCCATTTATCGATCTAATGTGGTGTTCAGAGTCTTGTCGAACTAGAGTTCCACCACCTCCCAAAGTCCACTTGAACTGCCCGTAACTCTTCCAGCGAGCCTTGGAGCCAAACTCTGCGGAGGATTTCTTGTGGGCTGCGTTGTCCTATTTCCAGTTGTCCAGACAAAGTGCCGCCTCAGCACTTCTATTCTGGGCTGCTCTTAATTACTGAGCACTAGGCTTATTCCGGAGCGCCGCATTGTTTTTCGAGACCCCCTCCATCCCACCCTCACATGTTTGTTTGTGAACATACATGCGGGGGTTCATGTGCCGTGGTCGATACACGAGCATCCAGCGAGCATTGTTCCTGTGTCGGGATGATGCATTGTTAGCAAATGGATAAAGACAGTATTGATTTAAGTGGGGGCATCGATTTATGAGTGTGGGCTTGTATGATGCGGAATCTGTCGTCCTGAGACACGTGAAACAAACATAATGTTAAACTACACAGATGTAATTAAAATAGTGCAGTTCTAGTTTACTTCAAGGAAACTTTTGACTTGTTTGTTAAAGGAGATGTCAATCAGGCATCTTCTTATATCTGTCAACCTGTTCCAAACTGACCTCCTCTGATGGACAGTAAGTGTTTTGCAAACGATTTTAAGTTTGACAACCATGAACTTGTCATCAAGTTCAGCTTCTTTCAGCTTGATGACTCTGTCCTAAATTAAGCCCCATCTTCCCGAGAAATTATTTTGTAAAGGCTATCCATGCATGTTTAACGTCGCCTGTGGACTAGTGTAATGACTTGTATATTGGACTGAACCAGCGTGTTCAAAAGCCTGCAGAAGAAAACTAACACCCTTACACTTACTCCCTGTCAGCTCTCGTGTTCACTTTAAGGTCTTGTTAGTTGTTTTTAAATGTTTGCACTCTTGAACCCGCCTTAGTTGAGTGAGCTGTTACACTCCATCCAGAGCCTTGAGGTCAGCTGACCAGGTACACAGTATAACACATACCACTCTACAACACAGTACTACACAAACCACTCTACAACACAGTACTACACAAACCACTCTACAACACAGTACTACACAAACCACTCTACAACACAGTACTACACAAACCACTCTACAACACAGTACTACACAAACCATTCTACAACACAGTATAACACATACCACTCTACAACACAGTACTACACAAACCATTCTATAACACAGTACTACACGAACCACTCTACAACACAGTATAACACATACCACTCTACAACACAGTACTACACAAACCATTCTACAACACAGTACTACACAAACCACTCTACAACACAGTATAACACATACCACTCTACAACACAGTACTACACAAACCATTCTACAACACAGTACTACACAAACCACTCTACCACACAGTATAACACATACCACTCTACCACACAGTATAACACATACCACTCTACCACAGTATCACATACCACTCTACCACAGTAAAACACATACCACTCTACCACACAGTATAACACATACCACTCTACCACACAGTATAACACATACCACTCGACCACACAGTATAACACATACCACTCGACCACACAGTATAACACATACCACTCTACCACACAGTATAACACATACCACTCTACCACAGTATAACACATACCACTCTACCACACAGTATAACACATACCACTCTACCACAGTATAACACATACCACTCTACCACACAGTATACACATACCACTCTACCACACAGTAAAACACATACCACTCTACCACACAGTATAACACATACCACTCTACCACACAGTATACACATACCACTCTACCACACAGTATAACACATACCACTCTACCACACAGTATAACACATACCACTCTATCACACAGTATAACACATACCACTCGACCACACAGTATAACACATACCACTCGACCACACAGTATAACACATACCACTCGACCACACAGTATAACACATACCACTCTACCACACAGTATAACACATACCACTCTACCACACAGTATAACACATACCACTCTACCACAGTATAACACATACCACTCTACCACACAGTATAACACATACCACTCTACCACACAGTATACACATACCACTCTACCACACAGTAAAACACATACCACTCTACCACACAGTATAACACATACCACTCTACCACACAGTATACACATACCACTCTACCACACAGTATAACACATACCACTCTACCACAGTATAACACATACCACTCTACCACACAGTATAACACATACCACTCTACCACAGTATAACACATACCACTCTACCACAGTATAACACATACCACTCTACCACACAGTATAACACATACCACTCGACCACACAGTATACACATACCACTCTACCACACAGTATAACACATACCACTCTACCACACAGTATAACACATACCACTCGACCACACAGTATAACACATACCACTCGACCACACAGTATAACACATACCACTCGACCACACAGTATAACACATACCACTCTACCACACAGTATAACACATACCACTCTACCACAGTATAACACATACCACTCTACCACACAGTATAACACATACCACTCTACCACACAGTATACACATACCACTCTACCACACAGTAAAACACATACCACTCTACCACACAGTATAACACATACCACTCTACCACACAGTATACACATACCACTCTACCACACAGTATAACACATACCACTCTACCACACAGTATAACACATACCACTCTATTACACAGTATAACACATACCACTCTACCACACAGTATAACACATACCACTCTACCACAGTATAACACATACCACTCTACCACACAGTATAACACATACCACTCTATTACACAGTATAACACATACCACTCTACCACACAGTATAACACATACCACTCTACCACAGTATAACACATACCACTCTACCACACAGTATAACACATACCACTCTATCACACAGTATAACACATACCACTCGACCACACAGTATAACACATACCACTCGACCACACAGTATAACACATACCACTCGACCACACAGTATAACACATACCACTCTACCACACAGTATAACACATACCACTCGACCACACAGTATAACACATACCACTCTACCACACAGTATAACACATACCACTCTACCACAGTATAACACATACCACTCTACCACACAGTATAACACATACCACTCTACCACACAGTATACACATACCACTCTACCACACAGTAAAACACATACCACTCTACCACACAGTATAACAGATACCACTCTACCACACAGTATACACATACCACTCTACCACACAGTATAACACATACCACTCTATCACACAGTATAACACATACCACTCTACCACAGTATAACACATACCACTCTACCACAGTATAACACATACCACTCTACCACAGTATAACACATACCACTCTACCACAGTGTAACACATACCACTCTACCACAGTATAACACATACCACTCTACCACACAGTATAACACATACCACTCTACCACAGTATAACACATACCACTCTATCACACAGTATAACACATACCACTCTACCACAGTATAACACATACCACTCTACCACAGTGTAACACATACCACTCTACCACACAGTATAACACATACCACTCTACCACACAGTATAACACATACCACTCTACCACACAGTATAACACATACCACTCTACCACACAGTATAACACATACCACTCTATCACACAGTATACACATACCACTCTACCACACAGTATAACACATACCACTCTACCGTCGGCCTGGGAGCTTGAGGGTTCTGCTCAGTACCTTTACTGTATCTAGAACTGCACTTATCTAGACTGAGACGTCTGATGTATTTCCTGGGATCTACTGTAGCCACTCCTCCAGTTTGAGGGTCACTGCCCCGAGTGGCTCCACTGATGCCTTCACCCTGCAGGCCTTCTCAAGCTCTTCTCTGAGCCCCTGGTATTTCTCTAGTTTCTCGTGTTCCTTTATCCTGATGTTGCAATCACTTGGTATTGCTCTGTCAACCACAACGGCTTTGCTATAAATATATAATAGTTTTTTCTCTACCATCCTCTGACATTTTGTGTCGCAGCCTGCCCGCCAGAACACATGCATATGACGCAGGGGACATGCAGCATATTTTGTAAGTGAGGAACTTAGTGGTTTTACAGTGTATTGCATCACCCAGAAGAACGGAGACAAACGTTCATGATCTATGCAATACAAGGAGTCATTAGTCATTTTAAACATTGGCTAATTTCAATCAATGCACCTTTGGAATGGGACAAGGCAACGTTCAATTGATGGCAACAAGAAGAAAATCCTCTGAGAAGATGAGGCAGGTACATTCTTATTAAGTACATAGAACAACAGTGTATTCACAGACTAGTGGTTCATTTGGTTCGTCTCATTGGATCGATACAAAAGTTTTGGAGATTTGATTGGCACAGAAGCAGTAAGATGTAGAGTTAGTTTGGACAGTTCCGTGTGCTCCTCTGAAGGCGCTGTGAGCTCTTCTGATTAATATTCATATCTCCCATTCCCTGTGGGACCGTATCAGTTACAGCAGATGTCTGCGCCTCGCTGCCAACAGGCTGCAGTCTGGAGACACCTCCTCAACATACACCACATTAGACACTATACGGGTTTGATTCATTATTAGATACACTTCCACATATATACGCTATTAGGCTTTTCGAATGACCTCTGGACAACTTTGGATTGGTATTTCAGGCTTCATTTATAGAGCGAGTTACAGGTTTTTGGCCAGTCTGCTGTCTTAATGTGGACATGTCATGTACAATTAACTTTTTTAGCTTTTAATCTCTTACCCCCCCCTGAACTGAGCACATTTTCTCCAGTTTGGTCTACACAAATCTAAAAGAAAAAAAAAGGGAGACAAAAAACGCATTATTAAATCAAAATTGACTCATAATCCAGCTTTGACTCAGTTCTGCTGAAAGTGTGTTCATCAGGCCACGCTGAAGCTGCTAAGCACGTTGGAAACTGAAACTGCAGCTTAGTTTTTACTAATATAGCCTGGTGGAATATTAGGGACCAGAACATTAGGGGTTTACGTAAATCCTTAACAAATCTTTAATCGATACATTGGTAGTTTATTAGCTACTTTTTCTAATAATGATTGTTCTTATATTCGTTATTGCATGATAGGGAATCATTCATATTCTTTGTGATTTATATATAGGTCACTCTAGGTTCAGATAAAACTGTAGGTTAAAGCAAGTTAGGTTGTTTAACAGTATTGCAATGGGAACGAGAGACAACAGGCAAATTAGTTTTTTTTGTGCTGTGTGGTCAGATCCAAAGATGCATCTTATAGTCGATAGTGATTGGCTGTTGCTTCGTGAGGGGGGGTGTTCTTGAACTCGAGGGACATGTTCAAGAGAGTTCGGAAACACATTCTCTTTGCACGTGGACCTGAGTGGAGTGGCTGGATGCGTTTTCCTCCCGGAGCAGTGGACGTTACCATCGTTGCCGGGCCCGGGGCAGCACAGACCAGGACAAGAACAGATTAAACAAGCTGGTCAGGAGGGCCAGCTCCGTCCTGGGCTGCCCCCTGGACTCTGTGGAGGAGGTGAGGGACAGGAGGGTGTTAGCCAAGCTCACCTCCATCATGGACAACACCTCCCACCCACTGCACGGGACTGTAGAGGAGCTGAGCAGCTCTTTCAGTGGCAGACTGAGACACCCTCAGTGCAGGAAGGAGCAGGTCCTTCATCCCCACTGCTGTCAGACTGAACAACAAGACTGTAAAGTAACATGTGCAATAACCACAATGCAAAACCATGTGCAAAACTCTCTGTATCCACTTTACTCGCTGTACCTGCATCACTTACTGACAACCTGCACTAGGACTGTAAACTTGGCACCTCAATATTCTACTTTTTATAATCTGTTGTAATTTTTATCCTATTTTTATTTATTCCCTTATTGTTATAATTCCACCCCTTAAGATTTTGTGCTGCACTAAGTTCTCATTTCATTGTTACATTACACCAAAGTTACTTTTGAGACAATATTTCTGACATTTCTGACATTGAATTTGATGTATTTTTTGATTGAAAACAGCATATTTTTGTAAAATTAAGCCAAATATCAAAACACAGTATCCAAGCTAACATCATTAACCAGATTTTAAATGTTTTGCACCTTAAATAATTATAAATGCTGATTACATTTGACAGAAGTCGGACTGAGTTGCTGGTTGAGGGGTTTGAGCCTCACCATTCCCCATTGTGCTATTGTCTGACGTCAATGTTTTTCAACTTGATCAAATCGCCACATCACTGGTGTAAACCTATGAATAACAATAAGCCCAGGCTTTATTTATCAAACTGTTAGGAAAACTTTCACTTTAGGATTGCTGATGTTTCACGTTGTCTCTTGACAGCTGTTCAGACACGCTTGCGCTCTGTTTGGGCTGATCAAGATTGAGTGGAAACACCTGAAAAAGCTAACCCTCTTTCAGCAAAAATAGAATGAATAATAAACAAATAAAGGAAAGAAAACCTTGACATGAGGTTGCCTGTGAAATGCGTGAGTGGGACATCTGCCAGTGGGCCGGACTCTTGTCTCTCTGTGTTCAATGGGACTTTGTCATTGACCTAAAAAGATGCTGCCGCCGCGCCTTAAGCCGCCTCTTCTCGCGGCTCCTCCACTCTGCGTGTGCTTAAACTTCACACAGACTGGCAGATGTAACCAAGGCTCTGTCGTTTCTCTCCTCCCCCCACTGCTCTGTTCGCCGGCGCCCCCTGGGATATCATTAGGCGGTGGGTGTTATTAGGCAGCGTGGATGAAGAGAGACTCCGTTTGAGTGCAGCGTGGGAACAGTAGGAGCAGCGGACGGTCGCTTCAAACCTGCTCATACAGTAGTTAGCAGTTCAATTTTGGTCTCATCACTTCAAATTTGATTTTGTTCCAGAAATGTGTAGCGAAGCGGAGTGATGAGACCATAATTTTAATTTTTTGGCCACAACCATAAACATTACATTTGGAGAGGAGTCACCATTCCTACTGTGACATGTTTAGGTGGATCACTGATGTTTTAGGGATGTGTGAATCACCAAGGCACTGGAAACCTGGTCCAAACTGATATCAGGACAAATGCAGCATGTTATTAAAGAACACTGGAGGGAAAGTGTCATCAGCCTGGAAGCTGCACACGGGACACACTTGGGTGTTCCGATCCACAGCACAAGGCCATGTGGACCTCTCATTGGCTTGAATAAAGTGAAGGTCCCGTTAGTGTCCATCTCAGTCTCCTGACCTCAATATCATTGATATGAACCACTGTGGGGAGATTTCAAACGTGCAGTTCATGAAGACAGACCAGGAATTTACAGGAACTGGAGGCTTTTTGCCAAAAAGAATGAGCAGCTTTACCATTAGATTATACACAGAAGAAGAAGAAGAGCTTTATATGGTTAGTCTGGTGTTATAAGTGATTTGCCTCAGGTGCACTGCGGAGCGGGTCAGACTGTTTTTAATGCAGGCTAACCAATATCGTAGAATTGTGCTAGCCTTGCACTACATAAGAAACTTCTTCAAACATAAGAACTGCTTGAATTAGAAAAAAAATATCTCCAGAAATCAGCAACACTCTGGATAACTAGGAAATGAGGCCCTATGTCAAAAATCCTGAAATATCCCTTTAAGGAGCTTTTTCCGATACCTATACTAAAATATTGTCATATAGAACCAGAAAACAACAATAGTCATTTATTTGAGCTCAAGAAACCAAGTCCTTCCCTGTGTTAACCTTTTGCCACCCGCCTTAACCGAGTGCTTCTCGACTGCAGCCGTGGGCCAGTGTAACGCCTCAAAGACCTACAAAACTGATCTTTATCCTCGCTTTGTTGCCATGTTGTTGTTTTTTTCCATCTAATTTTTGCCACTTTTTTGTTGCTCTTTCATCGCTTTTAGTGTCACATTTTTGTTGAATGCTCGGTTCAGGTGAGGGTTAAGGGGTTAAGAGGAATGTGTGGTGTCGTTAGCCCCGCACCGCTCTGGAGCTTCCGAGGCAGACGTTTGTCTTATATGTCTTAATATGATACAATATTTCTTTGATCTGAAGTCTGTTCATTACTATTCACATGGTGTCTCCTGTCCCACTCCCCTTTGGAAGTTCCAGTTCTTCAGCCTTGTCCATGGAGGAACAGAGGAACCCCGCCTACCTGGGACTGACCAAGAAGAACTGAAGCTCCAACAAGGACTGGACGGTTAGCGATCTTGGCCCATCTTCGTCCATGGGAGTGGATCTCTCCTTCTGTGGTTCTCCCTGAGGTTTCTGGGTTTTTGAGTTATTCCCTGCCGTGTGGGACAGGGGACACCGACTCGGCTCGTCACCATCTGCTGCCGACTCTTATTTGGACTTTATGTTTGCCTGGACACTTCATTTGCCTGAACTTGACATTGTCTTCTTTACTGTTTTGTTTCATTGCCTTGTAGTTTGGTGCAGCTCTGTGAGGCAACTCCTGTTGTGATATTGGGCTATACAAAACCGTTGATGGATTGATTGATCTATTATTGATTTCAATTACAGAAATCCTGGATTTCTGAATCCTGCAGTTACTGTCCTAAATAGCGTCTTCTTTATTGAGCGTGTTTTACTGAATGAGTTTTAATGTGCCCTGTTGAAAGACATATTTCTGTTTTATTTCTTTTTCTATTTCTTTATTAAGGAAAAAATAAAACTGTCATCTCATCAAGTATTTGTCCTTCTTCAATCGTAAAATCGTGGCAATTTCCTCCATACACGTTACAGATTTCAGTCTTTGAGTCCATTGTTCCAAAGTGAGCAAGTGCTGCTTGAACCAATTATCTGTAATTACTTTGTGAACGATAAGCCTCAAAACTTTTTACTTTGTGAACGATGAGCATCAAAACTTTTAACAAGGACACTTTTCCCTGACCTCAGGCATTACCTGGATGATGTGATATGATACATTTACATTTCAAATCTTATTCATCTCTTCTTCCACATTTTCCCAATACAATGTTATCATTGTACATTTACAGAAAACATTCTATTTGACCTCTTTGACCACAATTTCGCCAACAGAGGGCGCCCCTGATTTGAAGTTTTAGTACTTCAAATCAGTACTAAAAACCCACCTCTTCAAACTGGCTTGCCTATCAACCCCTTTTTTGTTTTATTCCCTAAAGCGTCTTTGAGTGTCCAAGTACTATACTATTGGTTTTAGTGTTATAGCAAAACTGCTAGTTTGCAACACTTGTCCATAGTAGGCTACACATTTCACAAAACTCAACACAACACAGTGTACAAAACACAATCAATTACAGGTAAATTAAAGGTAAACAATACACAGTGTACATTTCATACAGTGTTACCGTGTGTGCAGCCACGGTTTCACACCTTTGTAAAAACTGTTCATGTCAGTCTGCAGTTTTAAATCAGTGGGCAGAGAGTTCCACAGTCTGGATCCATTAAAAGAGAAACTGGACTGTCCAAAAGATTTTGTAAGTATTGAGAGAACACAGACAGATGTGACAGATGTGCTGCATGTACCCTGCTCACAAAAACTTAGGGCACACTCAAAAAACACAATGTAACTCCAAGTCATTCAAATTTCTGGGATATCAGACTCTCCAGTTAGGAAGCCACACTTATTGTGAATCAGTTGGAAATGAGAGGCAATTAGCAAGATCACTCCAAAAGAGGAATGGTTTTGCAGGTGGTGACCACAGACCATTTCCCTGTCTTCATCCTTTGTACCGTATTTTTGGAACACTTTTGCATTTGTCCAGTGTTTTCACCACTAGAGGTATCATGAGGAGCATCTACAACCCACAGAAGCTGCTCAGGGAGTGATGCTCATCCAAAATGGCACGTCCATTCGTGCTGTGGCAAGAAGGTTTGCTGTGTCTCCCAGCGCAGTGTCCAGAGCATGGAGGAGATACCAGGAGACAGGCCAGTACACCAGGAGACCTGGGGGGGGCGACCGAGGTCAACAACCCAGCAGCAGGACCGCTATCTGCTCATTTGTGCACGGAGAAACAGGAGAAGCACTGCCCGAGCCCTACAAAATGACCTCCAGAGGGCCACAAATGTGCATGTTGGTCCTCAACCGGTCAGAAACCGACTCCATGAGGGTGGTATGAGGGCCCGACGTCCACAAGTTGGGCCGGTGCTTACTGCCCAACACCGTTCAGCCCGATTGGCATTTGCCCGAGAACACAGCGATTGGCAGATTGGCCAATGGTGCCCTGTGCTCTTCACAGATGAGAGCAGGTTCAGCCTGAGCACATGTGACAGACGTGACAGAGTCTGGAGACGCCCTGGAGAATGTTCTGCTGCTGCAACATCATCCAGCATGACCGGTTTGGTGGTGGGTCAGTGATGGTCTGGGGAGGCATTTCATTGTAGGGCCGCACAGCCCTCCATGTGCTAGCCAGAGGTTCCCTGACTGGCATTGGGTACCGGGATGAGATCCTCAGACCTATTGTAAGACCATATGCTGGTGCTGTGGGCCCTGGGTTCCTTCTGATGCCTGATAATGCCAGGCCACATGTGGCAAGAGTGTGTCAGCAGGTCCTGCATGATGAAGGTGTTGATGTTATGGACTGGCCTGCCCGTTCCCCCGACTTAAATCCAATAGAGCACATCTGGGACATCATGTCTCGGTCCATCCATCAACGCCAAGTCGCACCACAGACTGTCCAGGAGCTGACTGATGCTCTAATCCAGGTCTGGGAGGAGATCCCTCAGGAGGACATCCGTGGTCTCATCAGGAGCATGCCCAGGCGTTGTAGGGAGTGCATTCAGGCACGTGGAGGCCACACACACTACTGAGGATGATACAGACTCGTTTTGAGGAATTTCTACAGAATTTGGATCAACCAGTGACCTGATTTGTCACTTTGATTTTGACTATAATTTTGGGTCCAGACCTCCAGGGGCTGAGAATTTGATTTCCATTTATCATTCTTATGTTATTTTGTTCTCAACACATTGCCCTACACTATGAATAAAGATTTTCATCCGAAAAATCGAATTGATTGACATCTAGGATGTGTTTTTTGAGTGTGCCCTAAGTTTTTGTGAGCAGTGTATAACAGGGCGGCCTGATGGGACAGATCCCTCCTGATGAAACAAAAACAATTCAATTGGATTTGACCTTTTTACACACATTTTTGACTTGACTTTGAAATTTAAGGTTGTTATCAAGAATAATTCCAAGATATTTGGTCTCTTTTACTTCTTGAATGATTCGATTGTTTACGTTTACTTCAAAGGTGCTGCTGGAAGGTCTTGTTTTAATTGAGAAACAGACAGCAACGGTTTTCTTCACGTTTAAGGTTAGGTGAGACAACTCGAGCCATTTAGAGATGTTTACCAGGGCAAGTGTCAACTGCTGCGCTGCCAGAGCTGGGGTTTGAGCAGACAGATGGATTACTGCATCATCTGCGCACAGCTGGCTGTTGGCTCCTTGGCAGCTATCAGGGAGGTCATTGATCTACGCAACAACAATGGCCCCAGTACTGATCCTTGAGGAACTTCCATGTTGTTCAGGCAGAGAGCTGACATTACCCCATTAACCTTAACACACTGCTGTCTTCCCTCAAAATATGATTGTAACCATGCTAGAGAGCTCAGTGACATTTTAAAGAGCTGGAGTTTGTTAAAGAGCAAGCTGTGATCCACAGTATCAAAGGAAATACTGCACCAACTACTTGCCCTTTGTCTAAAGGCCCTTTGGTCTTTGACAGTTAGCCGTTTCGGTGCTGTATTTGCGCCTAAAACCAAATTGTTGATTTGGTTTTAGGCGCAAGATGTTCAATGAGTTGTTCTGCAATGACCTTCTCCAGGATTTTAGACACAACAGTGAGAATGGCAATAGGCCTGTAGTTGTTGGGCGTGTCCTTATTACAGCCGGCTTCCAGCACTGTGGGCATGTATGTGACCTGATTGAGAGATTAACTAAACATGTAATTGGTTTTAGCAGACTGTCCTGATGTTTTTTAATCATCATTTTTAAAGGTCATACTTAAGTTATGGATGTCTTTTGCCGCTGAGTTGTTCATATTTGTAATATTTTTTTTAACTTTATCAGAAGAGATGTTAGACTAGATTTTAAAGAGGCTTGGATTAACGAAGTTAACATCTTCAACACATGTCACCTTGTTTTGAAATTTGTTTGCTAGTTCATGCACATAATCTATACAAAAATATATTAAAAACATTTGCCATTGACTCATTGTTGACAAGGGTACCATCCACTTTGATGCAGTGCTGTTTTTGGCAGGTTTAGTCACATATTTATTCATTTCAAAATGTGATAGTTTTAGTCAGACGAAAATTAAAAAGGCTTTTGTCAAGTTTTCTTCTGTTTCATTATAAGAAGTTATAATTAATTTCGATAAGTCTTGGAAATTGGAATAAATAATAGCTTCTATTGGCTTTCTATAGCTGAGAAGAGAAAGAGGCGGCGCTGCCCGGCCGCATCATGAGCAGCACGGCGCCTCTCCGTGTCACGTTTACCCGTGTGTTCTCTCACTCACGATCTGACGAAAAACGTTCTCCCATTTTTGTCTCGTCTCGTCTCATTTACGTAAACTCGTAAACGTCTCGTCATGTTCTTGTCCCCAAAGAGCTAATTTTAGCTCGTCATCATTACTTTATCGTCATTTAAAAAAGGGGCGTCGACGAAAAGATATCGTCTTCGTTGACGAAAACATCCTAACGTGCTTTTTCTTTGCAGGGTTGGTTAAGTAGTTTATGTGTCGCCACAATTTAGAGCTACAACCTTCTATCTTTTTAGTAAAGTAGTCGGTTTTGGCTTTTCGCAGATTGCTTATGACTTGATTTCTCAGTGTAGTATAAATTTGATGATCTGTGCCGTTTCTAGACTTCAGAGACTTTTTACGTGCAGTGTTCATAATGTGCCAAATATCGCCGTTAAACCATGTCCATGCTTTAGTAAACTTTTTACCGTATCACTCAGTGTAGTGACAAAGATATTAACACTTTGGTGACTTTCATAACATCATCCCAGTTTATTTGGTTCAGTTCCTCTTCAAAGCTATTTAGTTTTGCTGTTGTCTGTATTTGCGTTTCTTGGTTATGATAAGTCAATCGTTTTTTACCCAATTTCCTGACAATTAAGGTCATGTTATGATCTAAGAGCCCAGTAATGAGGTTATAGGTTTTTGAGATTCTTTCAGGCCTATTTGTGAGAATCAGGTCAATCAGCGCTTTACTACTTCTAGTGACTCTGGCAGGTTTGTCTTTCAGCTGTTTGTATTTAAATGCATCTACTAGAACTTTTAATTCCCCCCCCCCCCCCCCCCCCCCAGTCCCAGTCTCTTCTAAAGCACTTGTAGCCTGGTATATTAATTAGATTTGTTGGAGTACATTGATTTAGCCAGCTTTCAGAAACACACAAAAAGTCCAAATTCGAGTCAGTTAATAGGTTATGTATTTGGTCTATTTTTGGTAAAATACTATGTCCATCTGAATGAATTACTGTGTTAAGCTCCAATTCCTATTTATTCTTCTCATCTAATGTGTTTTCATCTTGTTCTATGTGAATAATTTTGTATTGAGAATACATGCTCTTTTATTAAAACCTTTTTACCCTACACCACTTCTATCCAATACTGTTCTTTCACTTTTTCAAATTCTTTGTGCTTCTTTCAATAATGTCTTATCTGAGAATAAAGCACTTTTAGGTCATTCAAATTCATTTTGAATCTGGGTAAAAGATATCAGGTTTGCTCCGTTAAATGTATTATAATAATAATAATGCATTGGTTTTATATAGCTCTTTTCTATACACTGAAAGAAAGACGCTGTACATGGCATTATTCATTCAGTCCATACTTCTGACCACCACCATCCACTCACACTCTACATTCACTCAGGCCTCCTGGTGTTACAAACAGATCCTGTCAGACCTGCTTAGCTTCCGAGGTGTGATGGGATCGGGCAGAGCAAAGGCAGTATGGCCACATACCTTGTTATTAAGCCATATTCATCCCAAATGTACTTGAAGCCACTATCGAGCCTCACAGGAGGAAAATCCGCTGTGGTTGTTACTTTTGATGCTCTTGAAAATGAAAGGGGAAACCTATACCTTAAACATATTCATTCTGTATTTTCAGTTTTTGTCTGCATTTATGTAATAATTAATGCTAATTGAGCTGATATTGGTCTATCTGGCATTTACATCATACCAGCTTTATTTATAACGCACTTAAACCACTTTACAGTCGGCCGCACATACATCTTAAAACAATGGATGGATTAATACAGTCTCAATCTTAATCTCGATAGGCAACCAGTTCCACAGCTTCGGGGCAGCAACAGAAAAAGCACGGTCCCCACGAAGCTTCCTGTCCCTCACGAGACGGGCCAGAGAGGTAGGAGGGGCCAAGCCTTTCAAACATTTAAAAGTAAATTAAAGGCTTTTAAAATCAACTCTGAAACACACAGGCAACCAATGAAGTGAGGCTAAAATGGGTGAGATGTGTTCCGTGTTCCAGTTAAAAGTTTCACTTAAACCAACGTAAAGGGCAGTACAATATTCGAGTCGCGTCGTCAAAAAGACATGAACCACCGTTTGAAAATGATGCCTCGGCAAGATGGATTTGACTCTTGCAAGTTGTCTTAAGTGATAAAAACTGAACTTGACCACACCAGAAATATGTCTATATTATGACAAATATTTTTACACCCAAATTAGACATGACATGCTTTTCAAATTGAGACAAAGAGCCCAAGTCAACGGGAGCAGTGCAACTGTCAACACTGGGGCCAAAAATCATGACTTTCAATGACATCCAAGATTGTATGTCCTCTACGCAATGTAACAGGGGTTTGATTGCCTGTGGGTCATCGTTCTTTAAAGGTAAAGAAATCTGACTGTCATCGGCGTAAAAGTGGATCAAGATGGAGCCTAAAGGGAGCATATAGAGGGAAAACAGCAAAGGTCCAAGAAATGATCCTTGTGGTACCCCACATGACAATGGGGCCGGGGAGGAAAACCAATTCTCCAAGACCAACACAAAAGGATCTCCCAGTTAAATATGATCTGAACCAGTCCAAGGCTGAACCACAAATCCCCCCACAGTGCTCTAGCTGGGAGAGGAGGATCCCGGGGTCAGCTGTATCGAAAGTGTCAGGTCAAGCAGCACCAGTACAACAGAATGTCCAGCATCGGTTGAGATAAAAGATTATGATTAAAAACTCGTAAAAGAGCAGACTCTGTGCTGTGAAGACCTTTGAAACTGGACTGAAACATTTGTAAAATATTATGTACCTCTAAAAATAATTTCAATTGTGTGAAAACAATTTTTGCCAAAATCTTTGAGATAAAGGGGAGTTTGGAGACAGGCCTGAAGTTAGACAGTGTTGCAGAATCAAGTCCAAGTTTGATAGCAAAGGGATGCACCACTGCATGTTTAAAATGTACAGACACAACTCCAGTTGACAAGCTGCTGTTTAAAATGGGCTGAACAGCAGGAGGAATAGCATCAAAAACCTCCTTAAAGAGACGAGGAGGCCGTGGATCATCCGGAGAACCTGCAGCCTTCAACTGAGCAACAACATTTCTGAACCGTGGGAGAGTTACAGGCTCAAATTCCTCCAAAACAAAAGAACAAGGCACGGGCACAGAAGGGTCATGAGACGGAAGCGTTATTTGTGCCCTGATAGCTTCAACTTTGCTGAGGAAAAATGTTTCTGATGAGTACTCTAAGCCCAATGGCTGAGGGACATTTAAAGCAGAGTCAATGGTCTGATAAAGCACACAAGGATTATAGCAGTTATTTGCAACTATATCAGAGAAATACATTGTTTTTGAGTCTTGTACAATTTTCTGATAATGGCGCCAGCTTTCTATTCGAATTTGCAGAGCTTTCTGTTCTATTTCAGATACTATTATATCTTGTGATTTATTCAGGCTTTTACAACATGCCTTTGACTTGATATTTTTTGTGTTTAACTAAAAATGTATGTGTCCTCACAAAACACTCATGTTTGTGCCGGGGTTAAAGATGCATGTAGAAATAAAACTTAAAGATGCATTATGTAACCTTATATGTAAAATAAAATGCGGCTGAGGAAGTTTTAACTCCATCCTTTTCTAGCATGCCATTAGCTGAAAGTGAAAGCTTGTTTGCCCTGTCTGCACACAGTCTCTCACTCCTTACCGTCTTTATAGGCTGTGAAAACCCTGTGATGACGATTGGTTTATTTTAGGGAACATTCCCACGTTGACTTGATTGAACTCCTCAGCGAGTGATTTGGGCTGGGGCGGTGCTGCGGGCGCCGCGGGCCGACAGCGACGGGGTAAGTGCAGTCTGCTGTTCGGAGCCCTGACCGTGTCCACATGTGCAGCCGTGGACTCGGTTTGTACTGACCAAGTCCACCAGCGGGCGGCGTGGGTGGGAGACTGGAGGGAGAGGAGGGGCACGCAAATTATTCAAAACCCTAAAACTGCACTAAGTGGAGGCGTGTGGTGGAGAGGACACGCGTCTGAATCATCAGATGAAGAGACTATTATAAAGATCGCTAAACTCTGGTAATGATGGATTTCTGTGGGAAAAAAAGCGACCAAATTCAAGAGACAGTTTCATATTTATGGATTATTGTCTTTTTCACTGAGGTGGGCACTAGAATATGATAAGACTGTTGTCTAAAGTTCAGGAGCAGGACCAACCGTTTTTAACCCCCCAGCCTACTCACCTCATCCTCTCATCCCGCCATATAACACCTGGAGTACTTTGACGATATTACCACGCAGGTGTTGAAGTACTCCAGGTACTAGGTACTGTGTACCTAGACTTGGATCATGTAAAGGCTCACGTAACTGTTTTTAAATAGAGAAACCGTGGAACAGCTTGGTAGCCTCTAACTCACCCCAGTTTGGAGCTATACCTACACATCAACTCGTATAAGCTAAGGTAAGAAAATATCTCAGTATGGAAAAACCGTGGCCTGTTCCTTTAAGGTCAGTGGACTCTTGCCTAAACCTAATTTTATTTTCAACCCCTACTCAATGGGACATTTCTGGAATAATGAGACATCGGACTAATGGGCCGACCCCCAAACATGAGGGCACATGTGACAGCAAGAGGAGAGGCTCTGCCGATCTGGTGAATTTAAGTGTAAAATCAGCTACAAACTAATGCGCAAAACAGAAACACGTGAAGAGCCGTCGGAGGACCAGGATACTGCACTGGGACAAAAAAGTCTAAAACTATTGCTGTATTTGGACCATGTGGACTCTTTTTGAGGCTGCAGCCGTGGATTAGCTGGACTTCTAACAGTGACTTGTAAGTTTGATCTGTATTTTATACTTATACATATGTCCTGTTTACTGGTATTTCTTTATGTACATATTAAGTTGTTAGGACTAAACTCCGTGAAGTGTTGACCTTGTGAGGCTCTGCGCCGAACACAAACCATGTGCACTCGTTGTCTGCGTCATTCACCGCCTCCGGTGCTTCGAGGGCCCCGCCCTTCGACACCGGGTTGCAGGTCCATGTCTCCTGGGTCCCTTTCCCACCTCGGTTGCCCCTTATTTGTGGTTCCCAATGCCCACTCCCGCTGGCCCTTCTTACTCGGCGTCTATGGGGTTTTTGGCTGTTCCGGGCTCGTCCATCTTCCCTCGTGTCAGTCTCACCTTTTTTCATCCGATTCCACTCAAAGCACTGTGAGAGGTGCTGACTCATGCAATGTCTTTTCCACGTATAGACTTTCTTTTAAAAGATAAACACAAAGCATGTTTACAAGCCACTCTGACAGGGCCCTGATATTACACGGCCTTTGGACTCTTCGGCTTTGTCATCTTTTAAGTCGGGCCGTTTTGATGCCTCGTTAGCGAGTGCGGCCCAGAGAGTATTAATTTCACTTCAGTACAAGACTCTGACGACCCCAATTGCCTTTAATGACGGAGCTAAGGACGGAGAGTACTTTCAAGTGCACGCTCTCCCTCTCATCACACACGGACAGGAAAAAGAGCCGGGAGGATTTTTTGTTATATCTAAAAGGCTGAGGAGGTACATCACTGGCATTCTGAGGAGGAGGGAGCGTTATGTGCTATGCAGAGGGACCAGGTGGATGAATATGCACAACAGCAACTATCTAACATTAAAGGCCCTATACCTGATTCTCTTTTTCTAGCAGTATAATGTGCAAACACTTGTATTAGGTGATGTACACAGTGATCCTTTTGCCTATTTCCATGAGATGAAGGGTTTTATCGACTGGCCATGAAAATAATCAGACAGAAGGATCACGAACCATTACAGACCATGTGTAGACCACTGTATGTAGAGGGTGTGATGAAACAAAGCAGGAAAATGGCCGACCCGTCAGCATCCACTTTCCTTGGCGTATGATAAGTTTCCACCAGGGACAAGGCTCTGCGTCCTACAATGCAGAACCAACCGCTTTCAACAGCCCTTTGTTCCTGCATCAATGAAATGAATGAATCCCAAATCATTCTCATCAGACACTCCAAGCACCTTCATAGCTACAGCTTGGTCCTTTTGAATGTAATTTTGCTTTTGCAGAATGTGAGTGTTCGTCAGGATGATGATTAGGGTTGTTCTGATGGACGATGCCACGCCCCCTCCTGTCAGAAACACGCCCTGATCTTCTGCAGGCCTAGCAAACCTAAAACATTTGCAGGAATATAACTAATATGCATGCTAGTTAGCCACATGGTTTCGTTTTGCTTTTTGTACGGAAACTAAACAGCTTTAAAGTGCTGTGATGGATCTCACATCGGAGCAAGCTGAGAACGCATGGATTTGGATATTCTCACAAAGGACTGAGAGAGGGTATGAGCACACGGATCAGGCGGTGGGTGGGGCAGCTTCAAAAACATAAGCTACGACGCAACACTGCTAAATGTTGTCCCGTTCACTTACTATTTCTTACACATTACGTTAAGATTGAGAAAATGCAAATGATAAGCTTCAATTCACATTTGTATTAGTCAGTGGCGGGACGTGGGGTCTCAGTCTGGGCCCTCACTCACTCAAATGCATATAAACTGGTCGACAATAGAAATAGAAAGGTGTATTGATAAACAGCTTTTTTTTAAAGGATGTATCAACAATGCAAATCAAAGCAGTGGTGCCTCCACCCCCAAACAAAAACCTTTGGGAACATTCGTACTAATATACAGAAACAATCAACACATGACAGGTGGAGACGAGCGCATTATAACGTGGAAACAGAGCGAGACGTCCAGAGATCAACCCAAACGCAAAATCCAAAGTAAAAAGATTCTAGACTCACAGTTTGGTGTATGTGAGATGCTTTTTTAGCACTCGTGGTCCCGTGCCTGTTCCCTACCCGAGTCCCAGCGCAGCTGACGCGGGGAAACTCTTCTCCTGTCCAAACTCTTCTCCTGTCCTAAGTCCAAACTCTTCTCCTGTCCAAACTCTTCTCCTGTCTAAACTATTCTCCTGTCCAAACTCTTCTCCTGTCCAAACTCTTCTCCTGTCCAAACTCTTCTCCTGTCCAAACTCTTCTCCTGTCCTAAGTCCAAACTCTTCTCCTGTCCAAACTCTTCTCCTGTCTAAACTATTCTCCTGTCCAAACTCTTCTCCTGTCCAAACTCTTCTCCTGTCCAAACTCTTCTCCTGTCCAAACTCTTCTCCTGTCCTAAGTCCAAACTCTTCTCCTGTCTAAACTCTTCTCCTGTCCAAACTCTTCTCCTGTCTAAACTATTCTCCTGTCCAAACTCTTCTCCTTTCCTTAGCTCAAACTCTTCTCCTTTCCAAACTCTTCTCCTGTCCAAACTCTTCTCCTGTCCAAACTCTTCTCCTGTCCAAACTCTTCTCCTGTCCAAACTCTTCTCCTGTCCTAAGTCCAAACTCTTCTCCTGTCCAAACTCTTCTCCTGTCCAAACTCTTCTCCTGTCCTAAGTCCAAACTCTTCTCCTGTCTAAACTATTCTCCTGTCCAAACTCTTCTCCTGTCCAAACTATTCTCCTGTCCAAACTCTTCTCCTGTCTAAACTATTCTCCTGTCCAAACTCTTCTCCTGTCCTAAGTCCAAACTCTTCTCCTGTCTAAACTATTCTCCTGTCCAAACTCTTCTCCTTTCCTGAGCTCAAACTCTTCTCCTGTCCAAACTCTTCTCCTGTCCAAACTCTTCTCCTGTCCTAGGTCCAAACTCTTCTCCTGTCCAAACTCTTCTCCTGTCAAAACTCTTCTCCTCCTTGCGCCAAATATCTACAATTGATAAATCCACTTCATTCTGCCTTGTTCGGACATTTCAGAAGAGAAATGTTTTGTTTATCCGGTTTAGTTTAGCTGCACTTGTTCTGATGTTTCGGAACGTCTTGACAATACGTAGTTACATCTGCGTTTTTTTTCCGAGGCGAGGAAAGCGAAGGGGGCGGTACTGAGACGCAGCAGAGCCTGGGGACGCACTGCCATTGTTCATCAAAATAATAATTCTGTCAGTCATGAATGTGGCCTGACAACACAGGAGCGTCTCAAACTGTGGAGCAGGCCCTGAGGCGGAGCAGCTCACCAGTTACAGTTACACCTCAACAATACCAATATAAGCAACTCAACTTTACATTATATATTTAACTTACAAACTAGATATACTATTAAGACATTTTACGCTTCTTTCGTCATTTTGCCAGGACTAGCAGAGAAGGTATTAAGTCGTCCTCTTCTCAGACTTTTGCGCACGAGTTTATAACATTTGTCTTGCAAAATTTGTGTTCCATGACTCTGTTCAGATCATGTTTAGTTTAGATCCATTTATCTGCCATCTCACATTTTTCCTAACAGGCTACAAATTATTTCAACCTGAAGAGACTCACAGACTGCTTTCGAAAGTTTCACTGAACGTGAATCACGATTGAGGCTCACACCCCAGCAGGAGATTGCAGTAATAATGGTGTTGATAGATGATGGCCAGAATCTTCTCCCGGAGCCTGGACCCTGGTGGTGGTAGGACGAGACCCGGCGTGGCTGGTCGATGCGACGACCAGAGCCTGAGGAGAGGCCAGGCGGAGGAGCGGCGGAGGTGGGTCACAAGCACAGCTGGGAAACGGCCGAGTGATTGGAGCTGTGTGCGTGCCCGTGCCCGTGGAAGAGCGTGGTAGTTTACAACTTCACCCCCGTTTGGAGCCATAGGAATACATTGGGAGTGGCCAAATGTTAACAACATCTTTGGTCGTTTTGCGTGACTGAGGGCACGCACAAAGACCAGACAGGTACGCATCAACTCGTCTAAGCTCAGGTAAAAACATATCTCAGTATGGAAAACTGTGGCCTGTTCCTTTAACCTCCACATTGTTGACCCCAACGTTTGGATTTTTGCAGCTGCTGTTAAACTACCACACTTTTGGATGCATGACCCTGAACATAATACCGGACTACATGAAAAATCGTCATGGCTCTGGATTCGGCCACTATTAGAGTCAGACGAGGAAGGTTATTAAAATGATCACCACTGAATCTAACTGGGGTCTAACCAGAGCAATATTAAGTGCCACACTTATAATGACCATCATTGCCTGGAGGGAAGTTCAACAGGAAAGAAGAGCAGCTCTAACGTTAGACCTTCAAGAGTCACAAAAAGACGGGGGAAAGGTTGATCTGAAATATGTTAAAGGGATAGATACCACGTTCCAGTTTGATCTGTGTGATGTAATCGATTGTGGTTTTCTTCTGGTGATGCTCTTTTGGTTTCGGCTTTGTGTGTGTTGCTCATTTCCCATAATTTCTTTGACTTTGGGCACATAGAATGGAGCAACACTTGAGAGGAAATTATTCTCCCTCACGGCGCACGCTTACAGTAAGTCACCTTCTCTGCGCGGTACTTCAGAGCGCTCAGGTGTGGAGTAGAATACTGCAAGGGGTCTTTGGGGGAAACCCACAGACGCCAGCGGCAAAGTCAAATGCCTCTCAGATGATAGAGTACATGTTGGACCTGTTACTTTGATGAGGAAGAGACGATGTGGTTAGAGGCCGTGCGTTCTCCTGAAGAGCTCCACTGTAAAAACAAGTGCTGGAAGGAATACTCCCAACTGTTTACAAGAGTCAAGTATGTACACATGAAAACTTCATTCCATCAAGCGCTGACAAGTGTTCACCACTCTGGTGAACACTTCTGTTCACCTATCTGTTAATATATCTGTCAAATATCTGTCAAAAATGAATAAACCAGATGCTAACAGACCATTTAAAGAGGGGGTATTGTGCTTTTTTCAATCACATAGCAAATTAAAAAAAATTAAAATTAAAATAACTGCCTTATATAAAATTGCTCTCTCAAAATCTCAGTACTGAACGTCTTGAAATAGGCCCCTGTCTCTTTAAAGGATCTGTATCATGCCATTTTAGCCATTCCACAGTTAAGTGTAGGCATTTTTATGATATATTGTACCTCTACCTCTATGGAGCACTTATTTTTGTGATAAATTTTAAGTGTTTTCTGGAGGTATTTTTCAAACCCGGAAGACACAACGCTTCGATTCAGTTAACTCCGCCCCCTCTCTCTGCACATACAACTTTACCGTAATATAAATAAACAGCAATAAGTGAAGTTACTTCACGATGCAGTTATAAGGAGTTGACATCTGCAACACAGCTTCATAAATGGCTAACACACACGCTAACACACACGCTAACACACAAGCTAACACACACAAGCTAACACACATGCTAACATACAAGCTAACACACACAAGCTAACACACATGCTAACACACAAGCTAACATACAAGCTAACACACAAGCTAACACGCGTTTGGATTGACTCACCACTCTGGTCCATCGCTGTTTACATTATGGGGCTTGTGTTGGTTCTAAAAGTTAATCCACTTTGATTCAGGTGAAGGTTCACCAAACATCCATCAGTGACAGTCACAAAAAAACACTGTTTTGGTGAAAGTCGCCGAATCCCGGAGAGAAAAAAACAACTTCTGGCGAGTGGCCTCTTCTTTAGGAAGGTTGAATTAAGTCCTCGTAGCCAAACGCGCTTCTTTTTCTCCGTGACATTATTGTTAGGTAAGAAAACAGAACAGGTGTGTCAACGAGCTCCATCTTCAGCTGCAGCACAAACATGACGTCTGTTCAGACGCTCGGGTTGCGTTTGTTTTGGCCCCAGCTGACCTGGAAGCACCTCAGGCACATCCATTTTTTTTTTCTCCTTTGTTTCTTTCTTACAACAGAAATAATGAAAAAGCTGTTTTACAAATTAAAATCAGGCCGTAAGCACAAAATTAAAACATTACATTACAGACGTCGAGCACTTCCGTTCCGCTGTTACGACACAACTGAGCAGGTCAGTCGTTCACTAGCAGAGGGCGGAGCAGCTGCTCAGAGAGCAGGATTCAGGAGGATTGCTGAGAACTGTGTGAATGAAGCCAAAAAACACTCTGGGGATGTTTTTGATAAGGAAATAGCATAACAACATGGCTAAAAGCTCCAAAAAGTCGATTTTGCATGATAAAGGACCTTTAAGACGCCTCCTGACCACTTTACACTCCGCTCGTTGTCTCCACACGTATTCAAACTACGATCGATTTTCGGTGCATTATCATTTTTATTTACTTTATCACTTTGTGAACAATGGCCACACAGGATATAATTTGATCCAGCGTCTGACCCGGAAAGTGACTTTGGAGACGAACAAAGCCCAGCTCTGTGTGTGATCATTGTTAAACAGTTCTTTATGTATGTGGTGGTTTTATTGACTTTATTCGTGCATATTTCTCGTTTTCACGTGATGACCCGAGGTTTAGCTTAGTGTTATCTTTCTGCGGAGGCTCTGTGCATCATCAAGGCCCTAAAGGTCAGCACACACTACATGACTTTTATGCCCGGTTTTGCTCTAATTCTCAGTTGCGCCGAGTCTTCTCGAGTCGCCTCTAGTCGAAGGCCAGTCACAGAGTCGGGTCTCGTAGTGTGGGGGGTCACGACTGGTATGGGCAGCAGAAAGACACGACTAGACTCCAGTCGTAGGAAATCAAACATGTTTGATTTTTAAGCCCGATTTTGGACGCCCAGGAGAAACGTGGGTGATTTTACCGTCCCAAATGTGAACACACAGAATTCAGCGGCCAATGACAGACTGATGTAAAGACAGAAAAACACCACAGCGCCTCTTTTTTTTCACTTCTCTGTTAAAACAGCGGCACAAACAACTCATTTCACGGCCACAGCCCCACACGAAACAGCACAACTTTATATCACCAGAAGTTCACGACAATCGCTTTTCCTGCTACATTTCAACCACGAACAGAGTTTAGCGGCACTTACTGAGTTTGGAGACGAACTGTTCAGCTTCACCTCGCCACTAACGGTTAGCTGCTCCCCGCTCGCCTCTCTCAGCTGTCTCCTCCGTCTCCTCCACTGTCTCCTCCATCTTGTCTCCTTTTCTTATTAAATCCACTGAAATACGTCCCGCTTCTTCGTGTCACAAACTTTTATCTCCATTTGAAAGAACTATAGCCTAGCGCTGCAATGTTATGACATTGTTGACACTGAGACACAGGCCTATCTTTGCGGATTTGGAGTCAGTTTTCAAAGCCGGAGGAGAAATGAAGCCGTAGAGAGGACAGATGTGCAATGCTATAAAACATCAGCTGCTTGTCAGAATCGTGTAGTGTGTTCACTCTTACGATTCTCAGTCTTTAAGTGTGAACCCCCAGACGTTCTATAATCGCACTGAATCCAGTCGTGTAGTGTGGACCCCCCATTCTATGTAAAATCGTGTAGTGCAGGGGTCACCAACCTTATTTCAGCTGAGGGCTACTTTAAGAGCATTAAGTTGTTCGAGGGCTACAGTTAAAAACAAATCCTTAAGACCTAAACGTACACTGTTCACTTATAGGATATTGACCCCATATTATATTAAAATAGCTTTATTTTAAACTCATACTGAGTGACAAGAACCGAAATAACTGTAATTTTAAGAATTAGATTCAAGAAAATGAAGGGTTTTACACTTTAGAAAAAGTCACAACGGCTACTGGACATGCCCCAAAGGGCCCCTGGGTGCCCGCGGGCACCACGTTGGTGACCCCTGGTGTAGTGTGTGCTGACCTTCCATTCCTAGTGCAGAACCAGCCACTGCACTGAAATAAGTGTTCTTGTCACCGGTTTAAATCCTGGGTGTTTCGGTAACAGAAACACTGATGTGTGTCTTTGTAAAAGTCTCAGAGCTGCTGTAGCTCCGGTTCAAAACACATGAAGCTAAACCTCCATGATGACTCTGACTGTTTACATCTTTGGGCCGGACACTGTGGGGAGGGGGCTCTGCTGAGGAGCAGTGATTGGTTACTCGGCTGGTGACGAAAGCTCGGAGGCGTCTCCAGGAGGTGGGGGCGTTCCTAGGAGGACTCAGGCAAAGCTATCCCTAAAATGGCCGCCATCAGAGTTTTTACAGATTACTCAAAAATACGTGAATGTGCCATGACAACACTTCAGGCATGTTTTTAATGAGGGAATGACATAATAACATGATGTAAAGGTTGAAAAAGTCGATTTTACATTTTAATATATCACTGTTTTTGATTTGAACATTAACATATTTTTTTAACATAAAAGTTAGAGACATTACAGATGTTACACAATACATTCTCAAGCCAGTGACAGTTTATCAATTGATATTAAATCATTAAAAAGAACAATAACAACCTACATACACATAATGAAAGCGGTGAACAATGGTTTGTTGTGAAAGCAATAACCTTTTTGCCCCCCCCCCAGGGGGTATGGTTTATCTAAATGAGATGTAAATGAGCCCTATTGTCACTCCCAACAGCAGAGAGGTGAGAACGCCCCCAAACTTTAGAGGACGTTTAATCCCCTTTGAGCTTTTCTGAGTTGTTAACTTCAAATTGCCACTACGTCTCCAAATATTATCAGATTTCCATGTGTAAAGCTCAAAATGCCCCAGAACCGACATGTGTCCCTGGTTCCTGGGCACAATTGTGTGGCATGTCCGATGTTCATTTGCACCAACATGTCAACACTGCACCGTATCTCTGCGCAGCCTGAAAAAGGCTTTGTATTTGTGTAGTAACTGATTTTATCTGGACTTCTCCATATGGAAACTAACGCCCACGCAAACCTCCGGAATAAGATGGAGAGTGAATAGGGCTTACTGTGCGGAGAAATTCTCAACGACCATGGTATAAGAAAACTCTCCCTGTGTGAATGAAGCAAAAATCCTTCTGCAGGGATGTTTCAGAACAACACTGGTTAGGGTCATGGTTTAAGCTCATAAAGGTTGTTGTGTGACCTGTTTTTAACACCAGAGCCACACAGAAAGTGTCTCATTTGTGACTGTTCGGGACCTGAGATGACTCGTGCTCTGAATTATGTAAAGGGCCTTGAAAAGAAGTGGCTGCATTTTTGATTTGTTAGTAGCATGTGGCGACGAGCGGCCTGCGGTCACACTTCTGCCGGGGCACGGTGGGGGGGTCACCGGGAGCAAATGTCTAATTCATGAGATCTGAACCTCCGAGTGGGACGCCCCTCTCGCTATATGGACCGATACACGAGCATTTGAGATGTGTCAGGACTGAATGTACAGACTGATTTGTGTTTTGACGTGGCTGGGAAAAGGGCCGTGGATTAGCAAAGTGGTTAACAGTCAGTGGTTAACAGTGTAGGTCTGCAACGTGTAGTATTGCTAACAAGTTCAGAGATCTACTTATAGGGCCCAATCTCGCTTGTCCTGCAAAAGCTTCAGAAAATGCGTGAGGGTGCATTACACCGCTGCATTGGCTCCCCGTGTGTTTCAGAATCGATTTTAAAGTTCTTTTAATGGTTTTTAAATGTCTTAATGGTCTTGGTCCTTCTTATCTTTCAGAACTGCTTTTACCTTACGAACCTTCACGGCCCCTTCGCTCCTCCGGCAGGGGTGTCCTAGTTATTCCTAAAGTCAACAAAAAGACTCAATATTACGGCCCTCGCCTCTGGAACGACCTGAGGAGGAGCTCAGGGCTGCAGAGAACGAAAAGTTTTTAAGAGCAGGCTCAAAACCCACCTTTTTAGTTTAGCCTTTAACTGACAAATCTATTTATTTAAGCCTAATATATAAAATATATATATGGGAGGTTGTGCCAGGCGTATTGTTTTAAATGTTGTAATCTGTAAAGCACTTTGTGATACCTTTCTGTATGAAAAGCGCTTTATAAATAAAGTTTGATTGACTGATTGGTGTGAATGGTGTAAAATAACAAGCATAAAAGGACATTTCCTAAACTTTGCACTGATGGTTTCAACTGACAAGAAAAGAGTATAAATAAATGTTTTACAAGTCAATCAATAACCCAACAAGTTTGTGCCATAACACCCGATACAGCTGGACCAGTTTCAATGCTGACACCTGACTCCTCTAACAGCTCTGTTATGGTAACATGTAAGTAACGACGCGGAGTAACGACGCGGAGTAACACTGCGCGTCGTGGTGTTCTTGACTCCGCGTCGTGCATTATAACCGTCTAATGCACGGCTCCGAGTTGTTTAATCCGCTTATACCAGGGTCCCACAAACGTAACATTTATAATAAATGTTTTTTTCATTTACTAAACTCACTAAATATGCCAGACTACCGGGACTATTTTATGTGGGTTATTAGCCGGTCACTGAAGGCTCGTCTCAGAGCGAGTCATTCTCCGCAGTTATTACGAGGATCTCAGTCAGGCTCAACGACACAACATCAGCACAGAATCACAACACAACAGGACTAACCCGGCACTTTTCTGTGGAAGTAAACACCGATATGCGGCACTCGTGGGCAGGAGTTATTTCACTTTTACGCTGTTTAACCTGAAGCTAGCTAGCTAGCTCAACAAGCTCAACTGTTTATGGAAACAGCTGCGGTGGAGTCGCTCACACCTGGGCCCCACGAACTGAAACTTTTATGTTTGACTTTACTAATCCAGACAAATATGCTTAAATGCAGGATCATTTTAGGTATGCCTGAAAATAATGAATAGTGCCTTAACTGTTTTCAATAGAAATGGAAAGCTCATATTTTATTAACAGTAGGCTAACCTAGCTGTATAAGACATCCAGACTGCTGCCTATTCTTCAATTCAATATTCTTGTTAATTCTCAACGCAATTACACATGGACAGACTATGTGCTATGAAATGCTGTACCTGTTGTACCATCTTGTGCCTGGTGCAAGGACATCGCAGTTCAAGGCGATACACTGTTCTTGCACACACACCATGCATGCGACAAGGTTTGCGACCAATAGATAGAGAATGTCTCTCTAAAAAACAGACTGAGACGTGGTCTACTGCAAGCCCCACGGACCATATAAGGAATAGGCTTAATAATGTCTTGCATTCATCAGCAGTTCCATAAAAATGGGGACAATATCGGATAGAGTAACTATTAGTGATGGGCGAGTGAAGCCTTGTAACACTTTGAGGCTTTATAGCAAAAAAGTGTTGTAGCTTCGAAGTCTCTGAGCTGTTTCATTCTCTTTGAACACTGACCTCTTGTGGACAAACTTTATTATTGTGACTTCTCATAAAGACGACTGAAGCACCAATACAATCATGTGGAAGAGAAGTTTCAAACAGACGTGTGGCAGTTTTATTATTTGCAGCCTGATATCGAGGTTTCAATGATAGGCTGATAAATTAGAGTAATTTTCTTTATAATGTGGGTCTGAGCTTCATGGAGCTCCAGTGGGCGGGGCCTCAGTCACCTGCGGCTCTGCTGCCAAAGGCAGGAAGTCAATGCGCAATCTTTTTACTTCAGTCAGTCAGAGCTCATTTTGGCTCTATTTGCTGTAGATGGAGCTCCTTACGTTTCCCTCGCCTGATCAGCTCCATGCCTGCTTTAGTATCTGTTCAAAAGCAGGACTTTGTAAAGAATCAGAAAATATATAACATATAAAATGTATTCTGGCTCACAGCCACTTTCTCCACATGAACGCGGTTAAATGGGAAATGGGTGAAATACAGCACATTTATTTATCTATGACTAATGATTTACATCACTATGGAAGAGGAAACCTCCGTTGTTTATCGCCTTGCGCGCTAAAGGCAGCTCAGTGAGACGCTGTGAGCAGATGACCCGCTTTAAGACACAATATGAAGTGATAAGTGATGCAGTGGATCTAAGTGCGGACAGACCACATAGTGCAATAGAGCAGATTACAGTCTGTACTGAGTTATTAGGTCTCTTTATCGTTCATGTCTGACGTTCAAGTGGCGGGATCTATGGGTCTTGACAGACCATAGCCTCATGCCTGAGGGGAGATGGGTGAATAGTCCGTGTCCAGGGTGAGAAGGGTCAGCAGTGATCCGACCCACACGCCTCCGGGTCCTGGAGGTGAACAGGTCCTCGAGAGGTTACAGCCAATCACCTTCTCAGCAGCAGCACAATGCACTGCAGTCGGTGCTTGTCCCGGTCTGTAGCGCCGGGGAACCACACGGTGATGGAGGAGGAGTGGATGGACTCGATGATGGCCGTGTAGAACTGCACCAGCATCTTGGTCGGCAGCTTAAGTTTCCTCAGCTGCCGCAAGAAGAACATCCTCTGCTGATGGTTGGCTCCCATTTGAGGTCCTGGGTGATGGTGGTGCCCAGGGAACGGAAGGAGTCCATGATGGAGATGGGGGTGGGAGAGTCTGCCAGGGCGAGGGGGGACGGTGGAGCTGTGTCTTTCCTGAAGTCCACGACCATCTCCATTGTCTTCTGGGCGTTCAGCTCCAGGTTGTTGTCCTGTTGACAACAGATGTTTTCACAGGAAAAAGGAGAGCATTTGCACACTCAAAGGAGTAGGTTGAAGTTCACAGAACTTATGTAAAACCTACCCCTGACTTATCAAACATGAAGCTGCAGTTTGTGACATTTTCACTTTACAAAAGTTGTTTACAGTTTGACCATTGATAGGCACTGGTAAACTCTTGACAGACACCAGAAACAATTAGATGGAGGCATCTATTTGTACTCGTTTATGAACATAAAGGTTTTATATTTAGGAAAGTTGTAGGGAATACAAAAACATCTACCAAGCATTTTCTTAGTGCTTTGACAGGTCCGTAAGACCTATTTTTATCGTTTATGGTCATACTAATGCTTAAAGGACAAAAGAAATACAAAAACCATTTACCAAGCATTTACTTAGTCCTTTGGTTGGTTCGTAATACCACCTATTTTATCATTTATGGTTGTTCAAATAATCAAAAAGGAAATACTAAAACATTTACCAAACATTTCCTCAGATCTTTAGTCGGTCTACAATACCACTTATTTTGTCTTTTATGATCGAGCTGATGATAAAATAGGAAAAGAAGTGCCAGCATTCTGGCAGCATCGTCGTTTTGTTCATATTTGAGAAATATAGTCTTTTTGTAAACCTTTTTAACCTCTTAACTCCCGCCTGAACCAAAATTCAACTCATTTTTGTAAGTTTTTTGTCATTTTTTGTCAAATTTTTGTCTTCTTTTGTCAAATTTTTGTCATTTTTTGGTCAAATTTTTATCATCTTTTTGTAATTTTTTTGTTACATTATGTCGCATTTTTGCCACTTTTTCATCAATTTTTCGTCACTTTTATGTCAATGTTTCTCACTTTTTTCGTCTCAGTTTTGTTGCTATTTTCACAGCTTTTTTCCAGAAGCTTTTGGACTGGGGTAAAGCCAAACTGGAGAAAATGTGCTCGGTTCAGGTGGGACTTAAGGGGTGAAAGTGTGCCAGGTTTTTACAACGTTTGATGTTTTCATCTAGATTTTTCCATATTTCTATACCACTTCTTGTGGCACACATGCTTTTCAAGGTAGTTCTGGAGGACTGTTTATCAAAACACGTTTGACCTCTCAAGTTGTACTTGACTTCTCGTTTGCAGAACATTTTTTATACATTTTCAGGAAGTGACATTTGTGAGGCTTTGAACATGATTTGAGCCATCTTAAATTCAATTAGGTCCACAAGTTTGATCAGTTTAATGGACTGGTGACTGGAGGTGCAGCAGTTTGTGTACAGGGAGAAGAGCCAGGGGGAAAGTACACAGCCCTGAGGAGTTCCAGTGTTTGTAGTCCAAGTGTCCGAGACGATCTTCCCCAGCCGCACGTGCTGTCTCTGGTCCATCAGGAAGTCAGTGATCCACCTGCAGAGGGAGTCGGGCACGCTGAGCTGGTAGAGCTGGTCTCGCAGCAGTCCAGAGATGGTGGGAGGCAGTTCGCATCCAAACAGCAGCTCTTGGCGGCTATTCTGACATCCTGCAAAGAAATCCAGGCCTGGACACTGGAAGCTGTGCTTAAGTACCTCAGAGGGCTTATACTATATCATTGATCGCATGAGTTTGATCTAGAGCTTTCGACACCACAAGATTCAATGTATGTGCAAAACATGGAACAACAAGGAGTTGGACACTCAGCATCAGGTTGACTCCGTTGTCAGTGACCATACGCTGGACTTTTGGAGAGATTCCCCAGTCTGCCATGAGAACCTTTTGAGCCTCTGCAATGTGTTGAGCAGTGTGTGTTGAGCAGAGGCTACATAGAAACTTCAAAGACTAATAGGCCTTCTCAAATAAATATGTATTTGGGCCTTTTTTAAAGGCCTCAGCACTCTGGGGAGCCCTCGGGGACTCTGGGAGGGCGTTCCAGAGGCGAGGGGGTGACTGCCTTAAAGGCCCTATCTCCCATTGTGGTGAGCTTGGTCATGGGCTGGTGAAGGCAGTGGGTGGAAGTGGGCCGTAAGCGGCTTGTGGTGGTGTGCGGGGTAAGGAGCTCAGTGGAGGTATGCCGGGGCTGTTCCATGGACACACTGGTATGTGAGGAGGCAGATTTTATAGTGTGTTTTGTAATGGTTGGCCAGCCATTGGACCCGAGGACAGGGGTATTGTGGTCATATTTGCGCCTCCTCGTCAGGATCCTGGCTGCACAGTTCTGGATGTGCTGGAGCTTTAGCAGGCTCTTACCAGGGATCCCGACGACGAGGGCATTGCAGTAAACCAGCCTGGAAGAGACAAAGGCATGTACCAGGTAGCCATCCATATTAGGCAAGGCAAGGCAACTTCATTTATACCACGCATTTCATACACAAGGCACCTCAACGTCAATATTAACTGAAGACTAAGTCAGCGGTCAGCCTTTCTTAGGTTCTCTTTTGTTATGTCATAGAGGTCACTAATCATGTTTTTTCAGAGCCTTTTGGGATGGGAGGATGTAACTCGGGTGCAGGTCACTCACAAAGCAACTGAAGCCTTCATCTGCTGAGAGAAGCAGCAAAACCCTCGCCACAATTTTTACAAGGAATTCATCCAAATGCAGCCGTCTGCCTAAGTAAAAGACAAAGACATTATTCTTGTTGAAATGAAAAAAAGTGTAACAAAGCATCGCAAAGTACTTTGTTGTGTTGATAATAATGATGTACTTTTATTTTAGAATAGACTTCTTTTTGTATGCAGGATAAGCTTGTCTGCTGCCCCCAAAGCAGGATGCATGGTCCTCAAAGAGTGCATCATGGATGATGTGTTGTTGCAAAAAGCCAGTTGTCTATCACAAACCCTACACCCAACTTTGTTAGGGGATTCCAAAGTGAAATGCTCCCACACAGGAGACTGATGGATTCTCTTACATGGAGCTTCCAACTCTAACTTTCCTAACACATGTATAATGTATGAGCAGTGTGTGAGAGTATTTTGAATGTATTACTAGGCTAATTATGTGTGCCTATAGCCTAACAAAGTTGTAAAGTCTAACTGTCACCTGAATACCAGCCTACATCTCAAAATAAAGTATGTCAATGTCACTCAATCACTGTCAGAATGCCGCTGCTATGTGTCTCGCCTCACAAAACCCACACAGGATAAACTTAGCGGGAGTTAGGTTGAGACGCACTGTTCTGTGGTGCCCATCGCCCATCACACACACGTTTGTTTGTATACTTTGTCCCTGTAGGGAAATTTGTCTTCTGCATTTAACCCATCCATACACAAACAAACCCCACAGACTTACCCCACTGTCTGTCCCTCTGCCCATCACCCACACACACATACAAACCCCACAGACTTACCTCCCTGTCTGTCCCTCTGAACATCACCCACACACACATACAAACCCCACATACTTACCTCCCTGTCTGTCCCTCTGAACATCACCCACACACACATACAAACCCCACATACTTACCCCACTGTCTGTCCCTCTGCCCATCACCCACACACACATACAAACCCCACATACTTACCCCACTGTCTGTCCCTCTGCCCATCACCCACACACATACAAACCCCACAGACTTACCTCCCTGTCTGTCCCTCTGAACATCACCCACACACACATACAAACCCCACATACTTACCTCCCTGTCTGTCCCTCTGAACATCACCCACACACACATACAAACCCCACATACTTACCCCACTGTCTGTCCCTCTGCCCATCACCCACACACACATACAAACCCCACATACTTACCCCACTGTCTGTCCCTCTGCCCATCACCCACACACATACAAACCCCACAGACTTACCTCCCTGTCTGTCCCTCTGCCCATCAACCACACACATACAAACCCCACAGACTTACCCCACTGTCTGTCTGTTTATAGTTTATATTTTTTGCCCCCTTAAAGTTTTGGGTAGTCATTGTCTATGAGATACTTCTGTTTACTATTTAATTGTTTGCACATTTCCTGTCTATCCTATACACCCTGAGTGTTTCTGAGAGCTGAATATAACAAGTGAATTTCTCCATTGTGAGATCAATAAAGGCTCATCTTATCTTATCCTCGATGCCGCTGAGCTAGCTTATAGGAGCAGAGAGCATCCAGTGTAGGCTGGCGCTTGTTGGGCGGGGACCCACCTCCTATGGAAACCTACACAGACACGTGGAGAACATGCAAACTTCACACAGAAAGGCCTCGTCCAGGTGGGAATCGAACCCAGGACCTTCTAGCTGTAGCCTGGCCTTAGCCATCCGTAAACTCCGGGTGTGAGTGATGATAGAGTCATGATAGAGTTATGATAGAGCTATGATAGAGCTATGATAGAGCTATGATAGAGTTATGATAGAGTTATGATAGAGCTATGATAGGGTTATGATGGAGCTATGATATAGTTATGATAGAGTTATGATAGAGTTGTGATAGAGTTATGATAGAGCTATGAGAGTTATGATAGAGTTATGATAGAGTTATGATAGAGTTATGATAGTGTTATGATAGAGTTATGATAGTGTTATGGTAGAGCTATGATAGAGCTATGATAGAGTTATGATAGAGCTATGAGAGTTATGATAGAGTTATGATAGAGCTATGATAGAGCTATGATATAGCTATGATAGAGTTATGATAGAGTCATGATAGAGCTATGATAGAGCTATGATAGAGCTATGATAGAGTTATGATGGAGTCATGATAGAGCTATGATAGAGCTATGATAGAGTTATGATGGAGCTATGATAGAGTTATGATAGAGCTATGATAGAGCTATGATATAGCTATGATAGAGTTATGATAGAGTCATGATAGAGCTATGATAGAGCTATGATAGAGCTATGATAGAGCTATGATAGAGTTATGATGGAGCTATGATAGAGTTATGATAGAGTCATGATAGAGCTATGATAGAGCTATGATAGAGTTATGATAGAGCTATGATAGAGCTATGATAGAGATATGATGGAGCTATGATATAGTTATGATAGAGTTGTGATAGAGTTATGATAGAGCTATGATAGAGCTATGATAGAGTTATGATAGAGCTATGAGAGTTATGATAGAGTCATAATAGAGCTATGATAGAGCTATGATAGAGTTATGATAGAGCTATGATAGAGCTATGATAGAGATATGATGGAGCTATGATATAGTTATGATAGAGTTGTGATAGAGTTATGATAGAGCTATGATAGAGCTATGATAGAGTTATGATGGAGCTATGATAGAGTTATGATAGAGCTATGATAGAGTTATGATGGAGCTATGACAGAGCTATGAGAGTTATGATAGAGTTATGATAGAGCTATGATAGAGCTATGAGAGTTATGATAGAGTTATGATAGTGTTATGATAGAGTTATGATAGAGCTATGATAGAGTTATGATAGAGCTATGATAGAGCTATGAGAGTTATGATAGAGTTATGATAGAGCTATGATAGAGTTATGATAGAGTCATGATAGAGCTATGATAGAGCTATGATAGAGTTATGATAGCTGCCTCACTCACTCGGGCGCATTGCATACGTCACGACCAAACGAAAATCAGATCCAATGGTTTCAAAGGAGTTCACCCCTCCCACCTGATAACAGAGCTCAATTGTGAAAGTCCAGACCCTTGTACGAAATGAAGAACGAGGGTCTGGTAAAACCAGGCTATTCTAGCTGTGAAGCTCAAGTGCGAACTGCTGGCCACCGTTTTGACCATACTTTGTATTTCTATTGTCATATGTGACTTCTCTGTCTGTGAAGGTGGTATTTTGGGGCTTGGTCTGGGGGTTTGTGTGGATTTGCCTGAACAGCTGAAGATGAGCCCTCTCATATGCCGCATGTGCCTTATTGAAGATCGCTTTGCCATCGTGCCAAAGCAGGACACAAAGTGATACATCTCTGGGAGTTTGATGAATGAAAGGAGCAGAGTGGTGATTACGGAGACGCACAGAACAATTGATTGTGCATTTGGCACATCCGTATAGGGACGTGATCACGTTAAATCAATGGAGGCTCAACTCATTGTTTCCCGTTTGCTCTATAGGTCAGACTAATTGGGCTGTTGAACAGGTGAACAGGAATATTTCAATATATTTCATACTCATACTAATTTTACACAGATGCGAACGAATCTGCATAGGCACAATAATTTTGCCCATAGTTTTTATTTGATTAAGCTACTTATTTTCATTTAATCATTTATTGAATGTGAGCTTTTAGCTCAGGGGTGCACAGCCAGTCGATCACGGTCTACTGGTAGACAGCAGACTGATCCCAAGTCGACCATGAGGGGTGTAGGAAAAGCAAAAAGGACCTAATTTCACGATGTTGCAATCCTCTATTGCTGTAAAATGGAGTGTGAATTTAAAGTATCTGGTTATTTTTCTGTTTCATAACTGCGGGCTGGAAAGGGTGTGTGTGGGTTTGCAATGTTGACACTGAACAGGCAGATCTCGGGAGGTTAGCTACTTGAAAAGAGATCTTGGGTCAAGAAAGGTTGGGCTTCCCTGACCTGTATCTCCTCCGCTGAAGCATTTACATCCTACATCAAGTATTCAACACACTTAGCATAATCCACAGCAGTGTTACTCAACCGGGATGCAGTCAGGGCTCACCATTAGTGTTGCCACCTGTCCCGGTTTTACCTGATTGTCCTTTATTTAATGGTCTGTCCCAGGGAAAAAAATATATTCTCACGGGACACTACTACAGCGCAGTCCTACACACACTTTTTTTTTTTTTTTTAATCATCGAGAGTTTCGGCCCTTTTCCTTCATCCGCTCTCTCTCCTCCGCTGATCGCAGCCCACACAACAGGAGCAGCTGCAGCTCACTCCCTGCTCTGAGTGGCCAGAGCTTAAAGAGAGCGAGGCTGACATTGGCTCCCCGGGCCTCCTCCACTCGCTCATTGGCTGTGCTCACGTCCGTCTGCCTCTATGGCTCAGCGTGGCTCTGTTTGTTTTTACCACAGGGATATAGAGGCTGTACAATGGACAACGCGAGGAGACTCTTGTAAACAATAGGACACATGCGTCAGTGGTCAGGCACAGAACATACATTTAGTACGGAATAGACCGCTATATAGAGAAGGGAGGAGTTTACAGGAGCTAGCTCCCCCCACATGGGTAACATTAGCATCTCAATAAAGCTACAAGTTTTCACGTCATCCAGACAGATGTATTTTGTCAGGTCAGGTCCTAGACAGACAAAGGCAGAAGGATCACAGTGGACACAGGCCTCCAGCTCAGTGTAGATCTGCCTCTGAAGGTCAGGTTTTGCTGACCTACACAGAGGAAGGTCTTTTTAACTGATTCATTGCAGACTGTCCGCATCACTATCTTCCTTAAAAGAACTACCCCTGGCAGAACACTTGAGACAGTTCGGGAAAGGGCTTATTTTATTCTTAACTGAGGGATAGTAGTTGTTGAAATGTAGCTTGGTAAATAGTATGAACAGACGTCCCCAGGCCTGATATTAAACTTGTGCTGAAACTGGGACTGGGCCTCATGTAACAAAAGGATCACTTTTGTTGCATGATATTTTATGTATTTTTTTTAAAAGTCAAGTTACTAATACTTTACTCTTGTACTTGTAATTGAGGAACATTTCATTGTACTTTTACTTGAGTAAACATTTTCTGTCCTCTTTCCACCACTGGACATTAACCACTAAGTAAGTACTTAAAGCAAAACTAATACAGCTCCATCACAAGGTTATGTCCAGATTCACTGTAGAAGGGCAGTTTTTGTCTGGGGTTAGATGTGTGTACTGTGTATACACAAAAGCGCTGATTGGGTTGCTGAAATGCCCGGGATTTTTGTCAGACATAGGTGGCAACCCTACTCACCGTAATACTATGCAAACCACGACCCAAATAAGACTTGAATATCTCATACATCAAGTGAAATACTGCATTTTGTGCAATCCAAAACACGGGAACAGTTACAGTTACTTTTGTAGCAGAGTGTCCAAAAGGCTGCAGATGATTTCCAGCTTCGTGTGTGCTGAACGCTCCCCAAACACATGCCGCCAGCAGCCCAGCAGAATAGTTGTCAGGAATAACATTTTCAGTCTTTAGTTGTACAAAGGGAGGCATGGTGTTGCCACCAGGACCCTAGAGACATTAAACAATACAATGAACACAAATACAAGAACACAAATTACCAGTGTGTACATTACAGCACATCTACCAAGTAGCGACACGAGACACTCTTCGAGGCAGACGCAGATCCCAGACCCTGGACACAGTCCAGCTATACGCTCCCTCGGACATGCATTAGCACGCTAAAGCGTGGCTTAGAAGCAAACTCATATTCATATTATACCAGTGTTAAAGATGCGCTAATGAGGAGAGCTGTTTACATTGTTGCCGGCTTTACGTCCTCACGCTGCAGACTTAACGCTCCAACACGACGGATTCAAAACAACTAGCACTCAGGTGGCTATACGGGTCCTGCACCGGCAGATGTGACGTCAGAGAGCAGAGAGAGGAGAGGGCAGGTAAGGTGGAAAAGTAAGTAAGTGCTTTATTTGTCAGTGTGCAAGCATGCAACCAAACAGTATTCAGGTGTTAGTCCTGAGCCGCTGCGACTGAGCCGCTGTTACCTCAGCCATGTATCCGCGGTCCCACACTCACCCGCCACTTCATTCATTCCATTTACGCATTTTTCCCATCACCGCTGTTTCATGCTTAAAGCTTCACATATGCTGTTCCCCCTCTAATTCTGTCCTCATTCGGCCAAGGGTGCACACTTGAGCGTGCTAGCTTACTCTCAATCATACATGCTAACACATACCTGTCCACTCGTCCTGCCTCTCGTGTTGGATGCTGTGCGTCTATGCCAAACCGAGGCAGTACTTCCTGGTGTGTTACATAGGAGCTGTTCATGTGATGCGCATCATGTAACCACTTTTTGTACCATTAACATATGTGGTTTGTGCAAGGAACATTATTTATTATTATTCTGTGTATTATTTCAGTATTCTGCATATTTTCTGCATCCTTGGTTGCCCCAATACGGAGTTTATCATAATAAAAGAAATGCCCAGTGGGAGGGGCTTGTGGGGTGTAAGGGGGAGCCGTTTCAGGCTGGGGAGTCAGTGTTCCAGGGGTTACAGAGAAGGTAACATGGGCCTGGAGAATGTTCGGAGGTTGTGAGCGAGGCTCATTTTGGACCGTTTGAAACTGTAAATATTTTATCATCACATCATTTATTTTGGTTTCACTCAGTGTATATATTCTGCACTCATGGTTTGCACTTTTGAAAGAAAGCTCAACAAACACCATTTGAGTGCTTGGATCCATTTTCTGCCTGGTTTTGAATAGAGCCCCGCGACAGCCGTGTAGAACTGCACCAGCATCTTGGTCGGCAGTTTCCTCAGCTGCCACAGGAAGAACATCCTCTGCTGGGCCTCCTTGAAGAGGGAGCTGATAGTTGGCTCCCATTTGAGGTCCTGGGTGATGGTGAAGGAGTCTACTATGGAGATGGGCTTGGGAGAGTCTGTCAGGGCGAGGGGGGGCGGTGGGGCTGTGTCTTTCCTGAAGTAAATGATCATCTCCACTGTCTTCTGGGCTTGTGTTGTGGTTGCACCAGGACACCAGCCGGTCCACTTCTCTCCTGTAGGCGGACTCATCACCGTCGGAGACGAGCCTGATGAGGGTGGTGTTGTCCGCAAACTTGATCAGTTTAATGGACTGGTGACTTGAGGTGCAGCAGTTTGTGTACAGGGAGAAGAGCCAGGGGGAAAGTACACAGCCCTGAGGAGTTCCAGTGTTTGTAATCCGAGTGTCCGAGACGATCTTCCCCAGCCGCACATGCTGTCTCCGGTCCGTCAGGAAGTCAGTGATCCACCTGCAGAGGGAGTCGGGCACGCTGAGCTGGTAGAGCTTGTCTCGCAGCAGTCCAGGGAGGAAGAGCATGGAGAGTAACCCCATGTTGAGCGCTGATTTCACTGTGTGACATTACTGCAACTCCTTAGCACTGATCCGAGAACCATTCCACAGGGTTTTGGCACCAATCCCTATTTTTACGTTATTCCTGGAGTGAAGCAGAAAAACATTTCAAGCATTTGTCTTTTCAAGGCTGGACGACTGTAACTGCCTGCTAGCAGCCTGTCCTTGAGTCTTTCTGAGGAGTTTTCAACAAGTTCAAAATGCAGCTGCAACATTGATAACGCGGACAAAGAGAAGAGAACACATCACACCTAAAGTCTCTCCACTGGTTTCCTGTTGAGTTTAGGATCAAATTAACATCCTGCTCCACTGCTCCTATGGTTCCGCTCTATCTCCAAGACGCTAGGGTTCTATATCGGCCAACCAGAGCCCTCCGCTCTCAAAACTCAGGACTACTAGTGATTCCTTGTGTCTTCAAAATCACTGTAGGAGGCAGAGCCTCAACACAATATTTCTTTAATCTGAGGTCTGTTCATCCCTCTTCACATGGTGTCCCGTCCTCTTTTTCAGATGGTTGGTCGTTAGTATCGCGTTCTTCAGTCCCGCTCGCGGATGAACCCCCGCCTACAGGGACTGGACTCCTCCAACTGAAGCTCCAAGGACTGGACGTTCTTCCGTGGTCTTGGCCCGTCTGCTGAGGGACTCCCATCGGCCCTGGGTCTCCTGTATCTATAGGCTGTCTGTCCGTGGGAGTGGATCTCTCCTCAATTGCCTTTCTTCTTCTACTGCAGAAGCTGTATCTGTATTTCCTGTATAACGGTGCGTCTCAACTAGACTCCGACAGTGTCCCCTGCATTCATTAAAGCCTCACATGTAATCCCCCCAGCTGCCTCTATATATTCTCTTTTCCCTTAAAATGATATATCAACGCAGAAGGCAGGTTTAAGTTGAGGCATTATTCCACTCTGTCACGTGGTCAGAAGCTCCAAATGGTCAGTTCAACATGACGCAAGCCGTTTAATTTTAGTCATAACAAACTTTCCACTTTAAGCAGCAGACGGCGAAGGGTAAATCAAACACGATGCATTTTTAAACAGCGGTGGCTACGACGGAGCCCAGACCACAAGTGAGCGCGGGCTCACTTGTGTTTCACGAAGTCTGGGGAGGAGTTCTATTTAAAACATAACCCGCTGATGTCCCACACCCCCCATTATCCTGCAAGCAACAGACTAGAGCTACATTAACAATATCACAACTGGGCGCCCTTTAAAGGAATAGGCCACCGTTTTTACATACTGAGATATGTTCTTACCTAACCGTAGCCGAGTTAATATATACCCGTCTGGTCTTTGTCCGTGCGCTCTGTCACGCAAACGGAGCACATACGCAGCCTCTCCCACATGGCATATAGCTCCAAAAAAGCTCACGATAGAAGCTACCAAGCTCTTCTACGTGTTCCCTATTTAAATAAAGTTACGTGAAGTGTTTTCATGCGAAGTATATTTACACAGAAATGTAGCATGTCGATTTTATAAGCAGATAAAAAGGGGTACTATATTGTGAGGCGTAATGATATGAGGAGCACAGCGTCCGCGCAGTAACTCCTAAAGACTTCCCCTGCTCACTTCCGTCAATAGAAGCTGCGTGACTTGTAGAGAGCTAGCAGAGAACAGTTGAAGAAGCGTGGATAACATGTGAACAATGCCTTTTACGTGCATCGTGCCGGGCTGTGATAACAAGCAGAAAGTATATAGTGTAGTAATGTTTCACAGATTTCCAACTCACCCCGGACGACGACACAGGACTCAGGACCTCGACCATGAGGTAGGAATGCGCAAGCACTTTCCCAAAATATACTTTCTGCTTGTTGTAAAAGGCTCTCTACAAGTCACGCAGTTTCTATTGACGGAAGTGAGCGGGGGAAGTCTTTAGGAGTTACTGCGCGGACGTTTTGCTCCTCGTATCATTACGCCTCACAATATAGTACCCCTTTTTATCTGCTCATAAAATCGACATGCTACATTTCTGTGTAAATATACTTCGCCTGAAAACACTTCACGTAACTTTATTTAAATAGGGAACACGTGGAAGAGCTTGGTAGCTTCTATCGTGAGCTTTTTTGGAGCTATGTGACATGTGGGAGAGGCTGCGTATGTGCTCCGTTTGCGTGACAGTGCGCACGGACAAAGACCAGACGGGTATATATTAACTCGACTAAGGTTAGGTAAGAACATATCTCAGTATGTAAAAACGGTGGCCTATTCCTTTAAGGCAGTACTAAGTAACTCTTGCCCCTAGAGGCCATAAGCGCAACTGCAGGTGTCGTAGCAAGTTACGATTTTTTTAACTTAATAATTATCTTGGAGAGTAAATACTATGCTGACAGGAAAGGCGAAGGGAGAGAGGGATATTGTACATCCAATTATACAATGGAAATATTTTATTTCACTCAAACTTGGCTTTAAATACTGTTTAAAGTGAGCAGTTAGCTTTGCCCGTTAGCATGTTAGCTTCTTCTTCGTGATTCCATTAGTGTGTATTGGTGGCTCCGGTCCGGTGGCAGTCAAGTTGCAAACATGGTTTTCTGGCCAGAGACACCATCCCATAAACACTAGTATTACCCCCACAGGGACTACGGAAAGGATTAATTAAGGTAAACACGTTACTTTGTGCTGCTTTAATAATAATAATAATAATACTAACTAATAATAAACTAACCCTAACCCTCTGGACACTCACAGACGCTTTACATTGCATTATTCATTCACTCCATACTTAGAGGTGGTAAGCTACTATTGTAGCCACAGCTGCCCTGGGGTGGACTGACGGAAGTGAGGCTCACTCTCCTCCCCAACTCTGCGGTGAGTTTTGCCATTTCATTACCCATATCTACAGTGTGAGAATTTGGTTGGTTTTGTGAAGTTTATTTGTGTCGCAGTCGTGAGAGGAACCTCATTAATGAACCACTTAACCCCAGCACAATTTCTCCAGTTTGGCTTTACCCAAATCTAAAAGCAAAAGCAAAGTTAGTGCAAAGATGTGTTAATGATGTGCAAAGATTTCCCCTAATTTTGCCATGCAACTTTGGACTTCTGTCACTCTAAAACTAGCAGAATGATTTCAGCCTCCGTGTGAACATTTTTATCCAAGATTCTTAAGGAAAAGACTCATTTGTAAACTGTGTCGGCTGTTTTACTGTGGGCTGTGGGATGAGATACCCTGCTCTGCACATGCGAGCGTCTCCCAGGGGCCAGTGTGGTCGGTCAGACGGACAGCCGGTAACATGCTCTCAAAAGACCGCTGAAATATTCATGTGACAAAGCACTACAAGTCCCGCGAGCACGAGCCGCGGCCTTGTTTTCATCCACTTACTCTGTGAACTTGAGATTCCCCACGGCGGCGCGGTGACGGCGTTGTAGAGGATTTGAAGTCATCACCTCAGAGGACGGAGGTCTGTAAACTCTGAGCTCCCGTATCAGAGGGGGCGCTGCAGTGGGAATTAGCCAAATAAAGGACAGGGACATCCCGACAATAGGTGTGTTTAAAGGAATAGGCCACCGTTTTACATACTGAGATATGTTCTTACCTTAGCTTTGACGAGTTCTTTAGGACCTGTCTTTACTGTGGCATCCCAACAGTAAAGTGAAGATTACTGCGCAGTAAAGTGAAGATTACTGCGCAGTAAAGTGAAGATTACTGCGCGGATTTCGAACTACTCCTGGTATTATTACGCCTTACGATATAGTCCCCCCTTTTATCCGCTTAGAAAATCCACATTGTTTAATTTTGTGTAATTATACTTTGTAGTGTAACACTTCACGTAAACATATTTAAATAGGGAAAATGTGGAAGAGCTTGGTAGCTTCTATCTTGACCTGTTTTGGAGCTATAGAGGAGAGAGGGAGAGGCTAAATGCTAACGCCGTCTGTGCTGTGTTTACATGATTGAAGGCACGGGTGAAGACCAGACAGGTCCTAAAGAACTCGTCAAAGCTAAGGTAAGAACATACAGTGGGGAAAAAAAGTATTTGGCCAAAATCCAATACAATGTCTATGTGAAACTGACCAAATACTTTTTTTCCCCACTGTATCTCAGTATGTAAAAACGGTGGCCTATTCCTTTAAGATGAAGCTCACCTCGTGTGCCTGGATTGTAGGCGAGACCAGGTGCCTGAGTGATGAGTGATAAACATGTTCACCAATCAGAATGATGGCGCCTCGCTGTGTCTCCAGAATCATGTTTGTCTGCGCTGCAGTCACGACTGCAAACTGTTCTCACTGTTCGTACAAACCAGTGCTTTGTTCAGCAGGTCAGGCTGTGTCAGCATCAGCATCTGGTTGGGGTGGTCAAAGAAGACGTGTAGCATTCTTTTAAACTCTGTTTCAATGTAACATGTTTACAGCAGGTTTTTGATGTAAATATGAGGCGGATTTTCATAAAATAGGCAGTGTTTTGCTGTTTGTGTGCTTCATGTAGCTGAACGAATTATCTAATTTCCTCCCTCTAAATATTCCAGCCATGTCCTAATGTGTAGAATGAGCTCAGACCTTTTCACCACAACTGCCTCTAAAAATCCTGCACTGTCACTCAGAAAGGTGTTAATTCGGGTCCGAAGTGCCGTCATGCACGAGCTTAATATAGAAGGTGCAGTTACACGTATGACCTAAGGTGGCAGTAGTGAGTATAAAATGGCTAACTTGCATCTAGTCTCTTTAAGACTATAAGGGTGTTTTTCTAATTAGGATTAGGGTTAACAATTAAAATCTCAAAGCATATTGACTGGAGAGCTTACAGCCTATATGTGTAATACCTAATTTGAAAGCCAAGACCTAGTTTCTAAAAATATGTGTGAGATCTTTGTGAGTGAAACACAACTTACATTACATTTGCTGTTCTTAACCCTAATTATATCCTGATTATGGTTAACTAAGCCTAACCCCCTGATCAGGGGGGCAGCAGGTAACAGGTTAAATTGATCACTTTAATGTTGTCATTCCACACCAGATATTGTCAAAACTACACTTTTCAAGATGTTGAACACTTAACAGTAGAAAAGTGACATGATAACACTATAGACTGTAGAATTTGACAGTGCAAATCTAACAACACTATATAGACATGTTTTAACACCTTATGAACTTGCAGTCGTGTTCAGTGCTCTTTATATTACACTATACAAGTGAATTCCTTTTCAAATGAGTTAGTTGGTACTATTCCAATGTATGCTCCCGTTAAATAGAAGAAAAAAAAAAAAGAATAAACACTTAATTTAAAGTGAAACTGTATTTTTAACAGGCACACCACTCAACAGCAGTGTGACAATTTAAACAGTATGACAACACGGTACAAGATGTGTTTCTCATCTGTTGCATTTGAAAATTGCAACAGGTTTGTAATAATACAATTCTTCCAGAGAGAAAACAGAAAAGCAGTCCTCTGTATCCTCAACACAGTATGCATTCAAGTGTTCATCAAAAAAAGAACATGAACTTGTCCTGTGCCTGACTGTCATTCATAATTATGGTGTTAATCTTTCTAAAAGCTGGAGTATCCAAAACAACCACACCAATCTGATATAAAGAGAACTCAAAACTTCACCTCCTTCAACGGTCCAAACTCAAATCTGCCAGTTAAAATTTAGAGTTTACTGTTAAAACTGGAGATAAAACAATGTTCACAATCTGCATCAATAACAGCAGAAGACTCCAGTAACTGTCATTTTCTGTATTTGTCACTAGACACCATGTCTGAATGATATTTATTCCAAGATCATTACTTCCTTCATCCGTTTTTAGACTATTTTTCCTCTCATTGTATCCATAGTTGAAACTTTGAATTCTTTGTGACAGTATTTCCAATGTTAAGATTTTTTTGCTGATTAAATACTGAAATAGAGTTTTAATTCGTACTGCACGACACCTTCAAGGAGATCATGCATAAGATCCACGGCTAAGTTTTCACTGACATGGAAAAACTGTAGTGTACTGAGCATGCAGGACTTGCAACACCAAAAGTGGAAACCAATATTGGATTGTCCTTTAAGCTGCGATGTGTTCTGTATGAATGTCCTTGGAGCGATTAACTAAGCCAGGATGGTCTTCAGTGAATATAGATTGCATCTCATGCTTTGATGTTAAACTAAATCTACAACAATGGGTAGCACTAAAAGATTCTACAAAACCAAAGAGCCCATGTTATTGTTCTCTAAGGACCTTTCTGGTCTGTTCAAACTCTCTGAACGTGAGGTTGATCAGGAACATTGTCTACAGAGTCTACATTGTCCTTATGGCTCACATAATCTCCAGTATCAGTCAAAACAGCGAAGTAACACCACTGCTATCATTCCAAATTTCTGATAATCCACGGAAGTCCGTCCAATAAGCAGGTACCCTGTTATCAAGAGTCCACATATGTAAATATCTTTGTGTCTCCGTCCAACAGGACCGCGAGGCAAACCACATCCATCACAACCCGAGCTGAAACAATCAAGTCAGGGAAGACAACCTCCTCCGTGGTCTCACTTTGTCAAAAGACGTATCAATTGTGCTGATATTCCAGTTAATCAATTCCATAGTTTAGCGGTTCAGGAGGACAGCGAGCAGGTGGTCCAAGAGGAAAAGACAATCGCAGAGGCAGGAAAAAGTACGAAAGACAGGAGAAGTGAGACAGGAAGAGAAGAAAGGTGTCAAGATTGGATTAATAAGAGGAAAGCACTTGAGTGTGTTCCTTAAGTACACGTACTGGTGCATAATAATAAATGATATCCGCATGAACACCAACGCAGGTAAGGTCTCAGTTTTAGTTCTGCTGGACCTGAGCGCTGCCTTTGACACAGTGGACCACGGGATCTTACTTCACAGGTTAGAAAACTGGGTGGGAATCTCTGGTACAGCTCTAAACTGGTTTAAGTCCTATCTCGAGGACAGGACGTACTTTGTTGAAATTGGCAACTGTGTCTCAGACAAAATTGCCATGACCTGTGGAGTCCCCCAGGGGTCAATCTTGGGACCCCTCTTATTCAACTTGTACATGCTTCCATTGGGTCAGCTAATAAACAGCAACAATGTGTCGTACCACAACTATGCAGATGACACTCAAATCTACGTGTCACTGACGGCTGGTGAACATGGGCCTGTAGATACTCTCTGTCACTGCATCCAACAGATCAGTTTGTGGATGCAAAACAACTTTTTTCCAACTAAACTCAGACAAAACTGAGATCATTGTTTTTGGCCCACAGGCACAAAGACAAAGTGTTATCAGTCACCTTGAGTCTCTCTCTCTAAAACCAAAAAATCAGGTTAGAAATCTAGGAGTAATCATGGACTCAGACCTGAACTTAAACAGCCACATCAAAGCAATAACATCAGCAGCTTTTTACCATCTGAAAAACATTGCTAAGATCAGAGGAATAGTGTCAAAACCAGACTTAGAGAGACTTATCCATGCATTTGTCTCCAGCAGGTTAGACTACTGTAACGGCCTGCTCACTGGCCTCTCTAAACGAGCTATCAGAGCTACAGTACATCCAGAACGCTGCTGCTCGAGTCCTGACAAGAACCAGGAAATATGACCATATTAGTCCAGTGCTCCGGTCTCTGCACTGGCTTCCTGTCACTCAGAGAATAGACTTTAAAACAGCTCTGCTTGTGTACAAGTCTTTTCATGGTTTAGCTCCAAAGTACATCTCTGACATGTTAGAGCCGCATGAACCATCGCGGGCCCTGAGAACTTCAGGGGGGGGCCTCCTGGTGGTTCCCAGAGTCAATAATAAACACGGTGAGGCTGCGTTTCAGTTTCATGCAGCTAAAATCTGGAACAGTCTTCACGAGGATGTGAGACAGGCCTCAACTCTGACAATGTTCAAATCCAGGCTGAAAACAGTTCTTTTTACCAATGCATATGACTGAACGTATTTTATCTGCACTCTTGCCTTTTACTGTAATTGATTAATTTTATGTTGATGTTTTTATTGATTCTATTTGTTTTCAACTGTGAAGCACTTTGAATTGCCTTGTGTATGAATTGTGCTCTACAAATAAACTTGCCTTGCCTTGCCTTGCATAAGCAAAAGTATTGAAGTACCCAATTAAATTTTTATTTCATAAGAGGGTAAAAGAAAGTGCTTCAGGCAGATTTTGTAAGTTAGTTTCAAAAATGTTTAACAGCAGTGTTCGAACATTATCTGAAGCTCAAGACCCAGTTGCACATTAATTAAAACTTAGACTATACAAGAAATAACGCAATTAGGTTTTTTGTAAAAAGCGTGCAGCCCAAAAAAGAATTCTTCTTACAGTTTACAGTTTTTTAAATTGTTTAAATGTATATGTTGGACACATCCTTGGCACCGTCTGTTGAATATGAAGCGATTGTGCAGATCAAAGTAGATCGCTGTGATGAGAAAAGAGGAGGCGACACCTTTCTGATCAAACCACAGCTCAGATCATCTGTCAGTCAGCTGTCAGCACACTTGTCGTCATCCCTGAGGAAAAGGTGGTGAAAAGTGTGACGTTCATGACCGACCGGCTCTTTTAAACGGCTCTTCATGGTGAACGATTCAAACAGGATCTCAGACCTGGACCGTCGCTGGACCAATTTCTCCCTGTTCATGGAACCTGATGATCATCACGACAGCCACATGGACGGAGTTTGTGCAATTGAGCACAAACTCAAACTCAATTATTATATACATACATGACGTCTGAGTCTGATCTCAGTGGCCGCGTTACATCGGTTGACTCTCTACCTACCATTCAGCGAGCGGGGGAGGCGGGGCTTGTAGGTGACGTCAAGCATTTGCGCTGATTTGCGGGTTGTAGTTTGGCAATGGCGGCGGATATGAAAGAAATGGAAGCTCTTCAATCCAATACTTCAGTTGGAGAAACAAGCATGACATTTGGCATATATCTTCTCCATTAGCCAGATTTTGAAAATTACTGGGTGTCCTTTTTTTTATCATTGCTTTAGGCCCCCTTAAAAAAGTGTTTCAGGATTCAGTCGTTAATTGAATATAATAGTTTTTCTTGGCATGACTGTCTGAAGCTATCAGGCTACACACATCTATGCACAATTTAGGTGGTGGTTTATTACATGTATAATTATATATTTACATATCCTTTTTTTGTAGAGAGTGAGTGTCAACAGGGCACACTGTGACTTCACTGCTTCAGTGTCAGCTAATGTTTCCTAATGTTGTACCGAGCGGACGTTCTGTAGAATCGCAGACTAGTTTACTTTAGAGTCCCAAATGTCCCATATCAATCAGTTGGTGTAAAATAGTTCTAAGTTCTAGTCAGACTGGGTTTTACAGGGTGTGCCATACATGACTTGCTTGTGTACTGACCCAGATGGTGCACAGGTCACACAGGGCTGAAATGGCTCTGGGTGAATGGAGGATAACTGGATCCCATGCATCCATGTGCACATCAGACTATTTTTCCATCTTGGGATTTTTTTGTGGACACCCAGTTTGACAGAGCAGGTCTTAGAGAAGTATTTGCTGGACTACACTGTGAATGCACTTGTAGAGAATTTTTCAACCATGAAGCAGATTCACTGAAAAGTTGTTGAAATTGTATTTATTACATCAGAAAATGTGAACAAATCCTTTGTCATTGCCTTCATTGTGGCTCAAATGTAACATGGAACTTAGAGAGGGAATCAAACCCGGGACCTGCGTGTCGGAAGAGCTAATACGATAACGGCGCGTCTGTCTCATCACGGGATCCATGGATGTCCTCTGTATATACAGTCACAGCAGTCAGAGGGGGGGAGGGGGGGAGGAAATAGAGGGGGCAGTGAGAGATGAAGCAACGGAGAGGGAGAAAGAGTGAGGAAGAAGAGCGAGAGGGCGGAAGAGAGTGAGAGGGAGGGGTGAGAGGAAGAGTAAGGAAAGAGAAAAAGAGGGGCAGAGGGATAAAGAAAACAGAGGAGAGGGCGAAGGGGATAGAACGAGGAGGACAAGGAGGCAAAAGAGAATAATGAGGAGAGAGATGGAGAGAGCGAGAGGAGGGAAGCAGTTTTGAAAGATTGTAAGCGATTGAAGAAAAAGAGAGGGGAGGGATAGATGGGAGAGGTGGAAGGAGAGGGAGAGGAGAGAAAGGGGTAGAGCTAAATGGAGAGAGGGGGAGAGAGGAGGGATGGAAGGAGAGAGTGGAGAAATAGATGGAGGAGGGTAGAAGAGAAAGGGGGAGAAATAGAAGGAGAGGAGATGGAGTGAGGGGGACATGGGAGGAGAGAGAGGGAGAGGAGGTAGGAGAGAGGGGGAGATCTGGGAGGACAGAGAGGGGGAGAAAGGAGATGAGAGAGAGAAAAGGGTGAGGCGAGAGGAAGGAATCGAGAGTGAGGAGGCAGGGAGGGGAGAGTAAAAAGAGAAAGCGAGAGAGTGTATTTGAGAGGGGGAGAGATAGAAGGTGAGATGGAAGGAGAGAGAGAGCAGAGGAGATAGAAGGAGAGAGAGGGGAAGATATAGAAAGAGAGAGGGGAGATAGAGGAGAGGGTGAGATGGACGGAGAGAGGGGAGATAGAAGGAGAGGGGGAGATGGAAGGAGAGGGGGAGATGGAAGGAGAGGGGGAGATGGAAGAAGAGGGGGAGATATAGAAGGAGAGATGGGAGATGGAAGGAGAGGGGGAGATGGAAGAAGAGGGGGAGATATAGAAGGAGAGAGGGGAGATGGAAGAAGAGAGGGGAGAAAGAAGGAGAGAGGACATGGAAGGAGAGAGGAGAAATAGAAGGAGAGGGGGAGATATAGAAGGAGAGAGGGGAGATGGGAGAAGAGAGGGGAGATGGAAGAAGAGAGGGGAGATGGAAGGAGAGAGGGGTAGAACAAGAAAGGAGGAGAGATGGGGAGATAGAGGGAGAGAGGAGAAATAGAGAAAGACAGAGGGGAGATCAAAGGAGAGAGGGGAGTTGGAAGGAGAGGGGGAGATATAGAAGGAGAGAGGGGAGATGGAAGAAGAGGGGGAGAAAGAAGGAGAGGGGACATGGAAGTAGATAGGTGAGATGGAAGGAGAGGGGGAGATATAGAAGGAGAGAGGGGAGATGGAAGAAGAGAGGGGAGATGGAAAGAGAGAGGGGTAGAACAAGAAAGGGGGAGAGATGGGGAGATAGAGGGAGAGAGGAGATGATAGAGAAAGACAGAGGGGGGATGGAAGGAGAGAGGGTGAGAGATAGAAGGAGAGGGGAGATATAGAAGGAGAGAGGGGAAGAACAAGAAAGGGGGAGAGATGGGGAGATAGAGTGAGAAAGGAGGAGATGGCGTAGGACAGAGGGGAGATAGGAGGAGAGACGGGAGATGGGAGGAGAGAGGGTAGATGGAAGGAGAGAGGAGGATATATAGAAGGAGAGAGGGGAGATGGAAGGAGAGGGGGAGATAGAAGGAGAGAGGATGATATGTAGGAGAGAGGGGGGAAGAGATAGAAGGAGAAAGGGGAGATGGAAGGAGAGAGGGGGAGATTTATGGAGGCAGAGGGGAGGAAGGAGAGGAGAGCAAGGAATCGAGAGTGAGGAGGCAGGGAAGAGGGAGGGGGAGCGAAAAGAGAAGAAGAGATATCGGTGGGGCATAGGAGGGGAAGAGGAGAGGGAGGCAGGACAGTGAAAGAGAGTGAGGAGATGAGATGGGAGAGGAGTGACAGTGAGAGAAGGAAGAAAGAAAGGGAGAGTGGGGAGAGAGGAGGGAGAAAGAAAGGTAGGAGAGACGGGGAGAAAAGGGGAAGGAGAGAAGAGAGGGGCGAGAGATAAACGGTGGGGATATAAAGATGAGAGGAGGAGAGAGGCGAGAGATGCAGGAGAGAGAGTGCGTTTGAGAGTGAGAGAGAGAGAGAGAGAGAGAGAGAGAGAGAGAGAGGGCGCTCGCGGAGGGGAGCAGTCTGACGCAGTGTGAGCGCCTCAGAGCTCCAGCGCGGCACGGACGGCACACACCGCTGCACCGGACGGACGGACACAAGGCTCGGGCTTCTGTCTCCGGAAACAGGTACGGTCCACCCGCGCTCTCCCCCCTGACGCGGTCCTTTTTTTTTCTTCTCCTTGGCCGTGCGTACAATACGTGTGGGCGCTTTTGGGGGGCGACGCTGGGAAAGGTGCATTCCTGCGGCTGGCTGCTGTACGTGTGTGCGTGTGTGCGCGTGTGTATGTGTATGCGTGTGTGTGCGTGCGTACGTGGGAGCGGGCTGCAGCTGCTCTGATCCCTGTCCGCGTGCACGTGCCGTCAACGGGCACGGAAATCAGAGGACGCACATTATTCACGCGTTTAATGTGACGGGGGGAGAAGCAGCAGACTCGGAGGAGCCGCGGATTCAGGACCCACGATCACGTTCTCAGCGTGGACGTTTTAGATTTTGAAATGTGAAACAACGTCTGTCAGGGTTTGATTGATTGATTGTGTCAAAATCAAGGCCTTAAAACCTCTTACCTGAACCGAGTGCATTTTCTCCAGTTCAGCTTTAGCCAAATCTAAAAGCTTTGGGGAATTTGAAAGCTAAGACCAACAAAAGTGATGGCAACCTTTTTTGTCACGTTGTTGCCATGTTGTTAGTCACAGTTTTGTCGCTTTTTTTTGTCACGTTTTTGTTACCTTTTTCTTTTTTTCTTTTTAATTACATATTTGTTGCGTTTTTGGTTGTATTTTTGTTGTATTTTTTTTTAATTTTTACTCATTTATTTTTTGTCACATTTTTGTTGCGTGTTTGCCTTATTTTTGTCACTTTTTTGGTCGTATTTTTGTTTGTTTTTTGTCGTGTTTTTGTCTGATTTTTGTTATATTTTTTCCATGTTTTTGTACGACTTTGTCACATTATTGTTTTTGCTTTTTATGTCGTATTTTTGTCTTTTTTTGTCACGTTTTTGTTGCGTTTGTGTCATATTTTTGTTGCATTTGTGTCGTATTTTTGTTGCGTTTTCATCCTCGTATCCGTTGCTCTTTTCATGCTCATTTTATTTAAGCTTTTAGATTTGGGTAAAGCCAAACAAGAGAAAACGGGCTTGGTTCCGGAGGTTAAATGTCATTATAAAAGCTTTCCATTGGTTTAAATGTAGCATTAAATGTACATTTCCTGGCCAATCATGACACTGCTCACCAATCCTTATGCCCAATTTAAACGGAAATACCTACATTATGGTCTGAAACACAACCGACCGCTTTTAGTTTCCCGTTTTGTCCAATTCTCTTCCCTGTGTTTAATGAAATGTTTTGTAAATCGTAGGACATTCAATATACGTGGATATTCCCTGCGTTTGTGTCTTGAAAATATCGTCATTTGGGCTTTAAAATGGCATTAAAAACACTGAATTTGACTTACTTCTGCCTGTAGAAAACCCTGCTCTGTAAGAAGTGACGGGACTGTGAATGCAGGCTTTCACTTTCTACAACTAGCGGCATGCTGAGAAATGAATAGCGGCATCATGAGGGATTACAGGCTTGTGTTTAACCAATAAGAATCTAGGCAATACAAAAAATAGCTCTTCAGAGAAAAGATGATTTCTCAAAACGGCGTGAGCGTCATTTTGGAATAAATATGAACGTCATTGATATTTTAGTTTACAAACAATGGCAGAAGGTGTTGATAATTTTTTTGATTTCCTAACTCCATCCATCCGTCTTCTTCCACTTGTCCGTTGCCAGGTCATGGGGGCCCCGACAGCAGAGCTCCCAGGATCATTCAGGTGCTCAAACCCCTCAAACACGTTAAGGTGGCGGTACCAGGAGGGGTCTTTATTAACTTTCCTAAAAAAAAATCCCGAATCTTCACAAAGATGAGTTCATATGCACGTTTCACAACTTCCTGTGATGTAGACAACAACAAGCGTCAATAGAAAAAAAAAAGCTCGATTAATGTAGGGGGTTAAGTGGTTTAAAAGGAAAAAAAAAAAAAACAGGGTCGTAAATCTGCGGTCCTGAATCTGCAGCAGCTCCGCTCTGCAGCCCCACGGAAACCAAAGCAGCAGGAGCAGGTCCGTGCACGGCCGGCTGCAGTCGGTCGGGACGAGATCAGCACCACGGACAGCGGCGGGGGAAGTTTCACCTCCGCCGTGATTTCTGCTTCTCATCCCGACCCACCCACCCCCTCTCTCTCTCTCTCACTGCCCGTCTGTGTGTGTCCTGGATGGTGTTGCGGCTGAGAGGCAGATGTTTTTTTGATTTATTTTTTTTGTGAGGTGGCGTGCTCTTGGATTTGGATGGGAACGGCAGAGTTGCGAGGAGGATGTATGGCGCCGCGTTATGTAACTTGCCAATCTGACTGGGGCTTTGAAGTAGCTGCACGGGCACAGTGACGGAGCTTCACATGTCGGAGCGCAGAGCGGCGCGGTTGCCACAGTTACTTGTTCGGAAATCCAGTTACAGGAAGGCATTCAAATCATCTGCAGGACACGGCAGAAATGTGGGTTATCATAGGGCTGCGTGATTTTGGAGATCGGAGAAACATTTAGTCGAATTGCAATTTTTAATGACAAGGAGGATTGTGTTGTTGGTGGGAACAAAATAGAGAAGAATGATGAATTTCAGAACAGTATTGCAGTATTTTGTCAAAAGATGGAGACTCTTAAAATGTTTTGTTGTCTTTTCATAAAGCAATCGGTTTTCCGGAATTGTATTAGTAAAACTTACTTGATAGCCTCAGTAGTGGAAACTTGAACAGAGTAATTGAGATATAATTGAAATATGGAAGTATTGAATAAAAAAAAATGTCAATTGAACAAAACTAGAAATTGGTGAGTTGACTGTACTGGGAATTGGTGAGTTGACTGTACTAGGAACTGGTGAGTTTAATTGACTGGAAATATGTGAGTAAACTGCACTGGGAATTGGTGAGTTAACTGTACTTGAAATTAGTTAGTTTGTTTTGTTTTCCTTTTATAAAGCAATTGGTTTTCCGGAATTGTATTAGTAAAACTTACTTGATAGCCTCAGTAGTGGAAACTTGAACAGAGTAATTGAAATATAATTGAAATATGGAAGTGTTGAATAATAAAAAATGTCAATTGAACATAACTGGAAATTGGTGAGTTGCCTGTACTAGGAATTGGTGAGTTCAATTTACTGGAAATGTGTAAGGAAATGTGTGGCGCATTGAGTTGCCTTGTGTACGAAATGCGTGGTATAAATAAAGTTGCCTTGCCTTGCCTAAACTGTACTGGGTATTGGTGAGTTTAATTTACTGGAAATGTGTGAGTAAACTGTACTGGGTATTGGTGAGTTGATTAGATTTTAGTGCGGCTTTTGACACTATTGATCACAATATCTTGTTAAAGCGGTTAGAATGTGAGGTAGACATCCAGGGAACAGAACTTTGCTGGTTTAAATCCTATTAATCAGATAGACCAATTCGTCCATGTAAAACAACAGTCCTCACCATACTCGAAAGTAGTCTATGGAGTGCCACAAGGGTCTGTGCTTGGGCCAATTCTATTTATGTTGTACATGCTGCTGTTACAAAAAATAATTCGAAACCATGACATCAATTTTCAGTGTTATGCTGACGACACGCAGCTGTACTTATCAATTAAACATGACCAGACCAATCATATAAACAGGCTTAATGCTTGCCTGGATGACAATCAACTATCTCCTCCTCAACCCAGAATTAATCGTACTGGGCCCCCAAAGACTGAGGGACACTCTCTCTGAGCAACTCATCACTCAGGATACTGATAGCATATCCTCCAGCTCTACTGTCAGAAACCTTGGCTTTTTATTTGACCAAGATCTCTCTTTTAACCCATGCACACATCATTCAGGTTTGCAAAACATCATACTTTAATTTACGTAATGTTACTTAATGTCCAAAATCGTCCTTGAGAAGCCTTCAACTAGTCCAGAACACAGCTGCAAGAATATTAACAGGGACCAAAAGACGAGAACATATAACTCCAGTGCAGAAGAGTCTCTCCATGGGCTTCCTGTTGAGTATAGAATCAAATTCGAAATTCTGCCTCTCACCTACAAAGCCATAAAGAGGCCATAGAACCATATCAACCAACTAGAGCACTTTGCTCCCAAAACTCACGGTTGCTTGTGATTCCACATATCCTCAAAACCACAATAGGAAGTAGAGCTTTTAGCTCTCAAGATCCTGTCTTATGGAATCAACTTCCATTCTTCAAAGACACAAACACTGTCCCCATTTTTAAGACTAACCTAAAAACGTTCCTTTTTTAAATGGCCTATGGTCAGGTCAGCTCGGACAAACTGACTCAGCTTTTCATTGTATTTCATATACATGGTTCTTTACATACAGCTCAGGGGCTGAGCAGACTAACTGACTTTTAAACTTTTTAAACATTCACATCATAATACAGAGTGTTTTGATTTTATGTATGGCTGTATAGTTTATGCTGTTTATGGATGTTTTTATTGCATTGTTTGTATTTTTTAATTCCTGTTATAGCACTTTGAGATGCACTGCGTGTGTGAATAGCGCTTTACAAATATATTGATTGATTGGCTGTACTGGGAATTGGTGAGTTTAATTTACTGGAAATAGGCGAGTAAACTTTATTGGAAATTGGTGAGTTGACTGTACTGGAAATGAGTGAGCTACCAACACTTGTAAATGTTTGATTGATGCCACATTAGCTTGACTTTTTCAACGCAATCAGTTTCCAGGATTTTTTCAAGTAAAGACCACTGATCATCCGTTTTCACTCATTTAGCTTCATTGCAATTATACAAAACTGCGATCACACAAATTGCGACATAACCAAGACATCTGAAATGAGATCAGTGACTACAAAGTGTGGGTTGAGAAAGTTTCTTTTTTATAGACTTTGAGCAGGTTTGGATTATCTCGGAGCAAGGTCGCCAATGGAACAGCTCTTGAAATGAGAGAAAATAACATTTACTAATAACATTTATTAATACCAAAAACACACCTTTTCCATTTTGTGTTGAGAAAGTATAGAGTGCCAAGAGCAGAAACAAATAGAAAAAGATATAGGAGAATATCTGTGCAGTCAGGTCCAAAATGGGCTTGAACTATAGGCCATGCAATAATAAAAACGTAAACAGTGATGCTCGAAATGAAGTAGGAACAAGTAGAACTCATTGAACCCAGAACAAAAGGCTGCTCCCTTATTCAATCATGTCAGAAATGCTTCCTCAACAAACACTATATTACTGCAAATGTACAAAACCATACTCACTCAAATGTATACACAGATATTACCTCAAGGGTTTCCAGACCGTCCCCTTAAGGCCCTGTCACACCAACGTCAGGGCGTGTGTTTGGTGTGGACATCTCCGTCGGTCTGTGGACTCGGTAAAGCCAGTGTGGTCGTTTGCATTTGTCGAATTGGCGTCTCTAGGAGCGCTGTGATCGGCCAAGTGTTACTGGTTATTAAACTCTCTAAAATTGTCTCCCTCGTGCTAATTTTGCCATACGTGCTGCTGCTGTTTTATACGAGCAGCCGAGAGACGGGACTCACTGAGAAAACAATTGACTCGCCAGAGACGACCATCACAGTGTTTGAACGGGAGCCGAGGCTTTTTGTTTACAATTTACTGCTGAATGTGCGGTACAAACATTATGCCCACACACACTGTGCAGCTATCGGGCTTGGGAGGGGATTTTGAATCTTGTTATATAGTATACATTTTCTCTGGGAACCAGATGTTCACATACATTTTATGAAAAGACACATTTGCATTTTTTTTTCACTGTCTGATATGAAACCAGACAGTCACAAAGTCTTGATTTCCATCCAGTTGAAATGTATGGGCAGAGCTGAAAAGGCATGTGCACCTACAAATGTGTCTCAGTTACATCAGTTCTGTCTGGAGGAATGGACCAAAACTCCTGCCAACTATTGTGAGCAGCTTATGGAAGGAAACCCAAAATGTTTGACCCAAGTTCCATCCATCCATTTTTTTTTCTTCCGCTTTATCCGGGGCCGGGTCACAGGGACAGCAGTCTCAGCAGAGATGCCCAGACTTCCCGATCCACACACACCTCCTCCAGCTGTTTTAGGGGGACCCCGAGGCGACACCAGGCCAGCTCGGAGACATAGTCCCACTAGCGTGTCCTGGGTCTTCCACGAGGCCTCCTCCCACTAGGACATGCCTGGAACACCTCCCGCGGGAGGCAGCCAGGAGGCATCCGGAACAGATGCCCTAGCCACCTCAGCTGCTCCTTTCGACGTGAAGGAGCAGCGAGCTACTCCGAGCTCCTCCCGGGTAACTGAGCTCCTCACCCGATCTCGAAGGGTGCGCCCAGCCACCCTGCGAAGGAGGATTTCGGCCGCTTGTATTTGCAATCTTGTCCTTTCAGTCATTACCCAAATCTCATGACCATAGGTGAGGTTGGGAACGTAGATCGATCGGTAAATCGAGAGCTTTGCCCCGACTCAACTCCCTCTTCACCACGACAGACCGATACAGCGACCGCATCACTGCTGACGCCGCACCGATCCGTCTGTCGATCTCGTGCTCCATCCGTCCCTCACTCGTGAACAAGACCCCGAGATACTTGAACTCCTCCACTTGAGGTAGGGACTCCCCACCGACCTGTAGAGGGGAAACCACCTTTTTCCGGTGGAGAACCATGGCCTCAGATTTGGAGGTGCTGATCGGCCGCTACACACTCGGCTGCAAACTGCCCCAGAGCAGCTGAAGGTCCTGATTTGTTGAAGCCAACAGAACAACATCTTCTGCAAACAGCAGAGATGAGATCCTGAGGCTCCCAAACCGAACACCCTCCGGCCCCTGGCTGCGCCTAGAAATTCTGTCCATAAAGGTAATGAACAGAACCGGTGACAAAGGGCAGCCCTGAGGAGACCTACACGCACCGGGAACAGGTCTGACTTAATGCCGGCAATGCAAGTTATACAGTTTAAAGGCAATGCCACCAAATATTAATGAAATGTATGCAAACTTTTGGTTTTGTAAAAAGTAATAAAATGTTGAAAATTCTATCTCAGATTCTTCTGGAATTTGACAAATAGAAATAATTTTAAAAATTGTAATTGACTAAAAAAAAAAGAGTTAATTCTGGTTTCATGTCAGACAGTGAGAAAAAAATGCAAATGTGTCTTTTATAAAGTGTATGCAAACATCCCCCATATTCACCTGCAGGGTCTCGCCTTCATTTCTTGAAATAGAAGTGTCATTCTCAAAGCTTCAGGTGACTTTTATCAAAGCGGCTGTAGTACAGAGCACAACGCCATATGGCTGACCAGCCAAAGGCCATTATTCAGTGCCCTCAGAATGCAAAGTCCCGTTAGCTTTGTGTCTCTATGGCTGGTCCAAATGTTTGAAGCTAACAAGTGCAGTTTACTTCTGGAAACGGCTATAGTATTTGGAGACTTGTCTTGAAGAAATGAGCCAAAGAGAAAAACTGTCATCGGTCATGTTGTACTTTCTAGTTTTGACAGTCGACTGCAGCCTGTTAAACCTCATTCATTAACATCTTCATAAGAACCTTCTGAAAACCCGTCGCGAGTGCAGTGCAGGCCTCAGGAACACAAGGTCGCAGGTTCGAGGCCCACGTTCGTCTTTATCAAAATACGTTTATGCAGCGCATTTAGTGCAGCATTATTTGAATTGAATATTATTGATTATTTCAAAAGCTTAGCAGTAACACACTGGTACTTTACTTGCCATTAATAAAAGTAGACTACAAGTGATATTACCAACTTATTTCTGTATAAAGGCATCGCTAATTTGTGGTGAGTATATTTACATTTTGGAATTCATTAATACATGATCTAATATGTACAAATATATATAACTCAGAATGTTGAGTTCCATCAGGAGCAGAGAGAGTTTTTGTGCGCAAGAGTCCTCCAGAGTGTCCTGTTCTTACAGAGGTTATAGTAAACCTCCCCAAAGCGTTACGTAATAAATATTCCTGCATTATGTAATCAGTTATAACACTTTGAGACAGTTTTTACAAAAATGAAAGTATGTTGTAAACACAGCAAAAAGAAACAGCTGCTTTGTCTTCACCGAAATGTTTATTGAGCGAGGGAAGGCAGAGGTAGAATCTAAATGAGTGTTTTTTCATTTATTTTGGTGCTGGTCCTCCTGCTTCACTTTGTCACTGCTCAAAGCTCTACACACTCGTGAAACATGCATATAATTACATTACTTGAACAATTCAGATGTGCAAGCGGGATTGGGAGAGCTAGAAACGAGTATGGGCCACAACTAAAAGTTAGAGTTTCAAAATGATACATAGTGTACATACAAAAAGAACAATTTGTTTTTGTTGCTCAAAGGCAATATTGTATTCAGTTTATTGTATGTCATAGAAATATGTTATTTTTGCAAGTTATTTACAAAAGAAAAGGGTTTAAATGTTCATAATCCATCGTCCAAATAATAAAAACCTTAAAAAAGACAAATGTGTTCAGAATATTTTTGTTCATTTCTGGCCTTTTTTTTAATCAGTTATAATTATTCTAACAGTCAGCCCACATTTTTCACTATTTAATTAGTCTTCCAATGAGGGGTCCAAAAAAAGTAAGTAAATGTAAAAGTAAGTCTTTATGTAGTAACAGTTTTCCCCATGATGGTGAATTCTACTGAACCACTGAGACCATTTAAAGTCTCAGAGACCCTTTGGAGGCGTTTTGAATGAATTAGCTGATGAAAGGAGACACTTTGAGCCGGCAATATTGTCCCTTTTCACAATATTCTAATCTGTGATTTTGAATTTGGGGTTTTACAAGCTGGTATTGTGGTTTAGACCTTTCTCGTTTCCATATTAGGAGAACTCTTCACTGTTTATTCCCCCCTGCTGTGTCTCTCCCTGAAGCCAGAGTTGGACACAGCGACATCTCCACGTTCATCTTCAGACCTGCTGCGGTTTGTTTTGGAAGCCTTTTCTGGACACATCTATTATTAAAGTAGGACTAAAAACAACAGAGAAGCACGCGCCGAGCTGGATGGTTTATTCATTAGTGTTCGTACAATCACACGCGTGTGCAGGTTGTTTGGGGTGTCCTCTGTGTCACCCCAATGTTTGATGCTAACGCTAACGGCTGTGGGGGAAAAATACATTGAACAGCTCGATGATGAGTGATTTTTTATCCCACTCTCCTATAGCTTGCCGTATTAGTTATTCTTTTAGCTGCTTCTCTCCTCTAGTGTTCGCCGGTGTTCGGATCTCATGGTCTGTACTCATTAGGTATCAGGTCCACTACTACAGGCAGACGTATCGGGTAAAGTACTGTGCCCTGACACGTGTAAGGGGAAAGTGTGCTACGTTAGAGACACACAATAACACGCCCATGTGTGAAATGTAATGTATTAATATGTACACAAGTGGGTGAGACTGGGTTGTGGTGAGCTCGTCTCCATGATTTCAGGTGTTTTTGCTACTTTCGAAAGCCACCAAACAGGAGAACTCCTAAACTTATATTTATTTGAAAACTTCAACATAAAAAAACTATTAAAAAAGCACATAAAAATACAAAAAAATACAATGGGTACAAATGAATTCAAAATTGTATTATATTTTAAATTTGAAAATATAATAAAATAAAATAAAAAAATTGGTAACCTGTGCTTGAGTGGGACCACCCTGGTACCAGGTCGACAAAACTCTTGCTCTTTAATGCACAGACCAGGACACTCAAAGGCTCCTCCAAATGTACAATGAAGAATAGGTTGAGCAGGAGGTGGGCTGGTGCTCGAAGGGCGCCCCCTTCTGGCAACAGCTTCCCAAATCCTGCTTCTTTCAACGCATAGATCAGGACACATTGAAATGTACTCACAGATGACAAAACAGTTAAGACACACAAGAAGGAAACTATATGTTTATATATGCACATACTGTCCATGTACACTACAGGCATATATAAATATGGTCATGATGGTTCTATATGGGGCAGTATCAGACGGCATGTCTGATATGTATCTACATCCTAAACCATGTGCTGATTATGGTTATGTATATCTTAATTGTACCATAATGAGCTGGTCTCAGAGAACAAACCGGAATGTAAAAGAACGGCAGTTGTAAAGTTTGTAAATATGTTTAAAGGGGTAGGCATAAATAAGCATTGTTTGCTCCAGCCAACTCCCTTTTGGGCATCATTGTGTTTCTTTTCTTTTTTTCTAATGACTTGGAACTTGGAATTGCTCAAATAAACTAACCCAAGCAAAATATAATTTTCAATTAAGGACCATTTGTCCATAAATAGCTCAGTTTCCATGTGCACTCTTGCTGTTATTTGCTCCATATGATACACTTTCAGTGTATTTTTTCCATTGGGTAATGGTGGTGGCTGAGGTTTGAGCCAAGAGACCGTAATCATTTTCTTTGCAATTAAAGGTCCTATATCATGCAAAATCGACTTTTTGGAGCTTTTAACCATGTTGTTATGCTATTTCCTTATCAGAATCACCCCCAGAGTGGTTTTTGGCTTCATTCACACAGTTCTCAGCAATCCTCCTGAATCCTGCTCTCTGAGCTGCTGCTTCACCCTCTGCTGGAAAACCACTGAGTTGCTCAGTTGTGTCGTCAGAGCGGAACAGAAGTGCTCGACGTCTGTAATGTAACGCACTACGGCCTGTTTTCAATTTCTGAAACAGCTTTATTATCATTTCTGTTGTAAGAAAGAAAAAAAAAGGAAGTGCCTGATGCGTCCACGCTGCCCCTGTAGAGAAAACAAACACACCCCTGAGCGTCTGAACAGATGTCATGTTTGCACTGAGGGTTGTGAAGAAGGAGCTCTTTCTAACCTACTCTGGACACATGTTCTTTTTTCTTACCTAACGATAATGTCACAGATGTTTGGCCGTGAGAGGTCAGGACTTTATTCAACCTTCCTAAAGAAGAGGAATTTCTCTCCAGGATTCAGCGACTATCAGCCAAAATAGTGTTTTTCTGTGACCGTCTCTGATGGATGTTTGGTGAACCTTCGCCAGAACCAAAATGGATTAACTTTTATAACCAACGCCAGTCTCATAATAAGTCCCCAAACCTCATGGACCAGAGCGGTGAGTCAA